>NC_136621.1:32454625-32917125 GCF_933228915.1 Telmatherina bonti
TCACTGTTGCGTGTTTTGCTTTCTGCACCTTTTAACCATCCAACGCCCTTTGGAGGCTTTTTTTTTGTAATTCTTATAATAAAAAAGAAGAAAAAGAAAAAACATGCTTAGCAATGCTATGCTTATAAAAAAAAAAAAAAAAAGACATTGTGTTGCTTGCATCCTAAACAAAACATCAGGCATTATAATACTTTAACACTTAATATACTTTAACATCCCCCCATTTCTGCACACTAACACTGCTGTGTTTAGGACAAACATGGTTGCTTTACACTTCTTCTTGTGAAACTGAGCTGCACACAGACACACAGGCACACTTTCAAAAGGTTGGAGATCCAGGCAAAAAGAAAGGAAAGAAAAGAAAGAGTGACTTTATCATTATTAATGAATCTAAACTTCTTCCTTATATAACCTGATACGCATTGATGTATTCTTGCCGATTTTATTGAGGGCCTTTTATTTCGAACCACTTTGAGTGCCTGGACCTGGATCTTTATTTCCAATCACTTTGGATTTGAATCCTCTCCTCATGCTTGAGTAATTGCAAACATTTGATACTGAGATAGAAAATACAAAACCCCTAAATTAATGCTTTAGATTGAAATATATTTAAATCCAATGGTGACAATTGAGGAAAGAGAAACAAACATAGGCAACAGAAAAAAGACAAGTTAAATTAAACATAAATGTCCTTCACAGGCTGCTTTTTGACCTTCTAAGCGTCCTGTTTTTTTTTTGTTGTTGTTTTTTTTTTTTTATAACTGCCTCCAATTCTGCCCAGAAAGAAAACGGAACAGGGATCTTACTAAAACACTATCAAAGTTGTTTTCCAGCTCGTGTAAGAAAAGTTGTTGAAAAGTCGCTGCTGATGACACTTTCACAGCTTGTAGTTAACCGGAGTGTCAGTAAGACTCAGTTTGCATGTGATCCTAATTGCGAACTGACAGCTTTGATGCTGTTTTTAAGACAATGACTCAGAGTTAATAAACCCACTGCAGCTGGTGCTTGACTGTCTTGAGCTGAGCTAATTTGAAATGCAATCTGCAGTCTTAGTGTCTATGGGATTTTGTTACAAAGTTCAAAAAGAGTGTAGCAATGGCAGACTTTATACATCTAGAAGTTTTAGGGGTCTTAAAAACTGGTTCCACAGTGAGTCTCCATTAAACAAACAAAGCTGGCTGCCTCATTCTCCTTTTAGTTAAACCTTGAAACTTTGTGAACTTTACCGTGCAAATTTCAACAATGAATAAGTAAATAAATCTGATGATAAAAGTCAAAGGCAACTTTGACCCAATGAAAGCAAGAAAATTGTTTTAGAGACATAAAAAAAAAAATAGACTTTATTAGAGCAGACAGTGTGCACCTGATCTCATGGTGCACCATGAAATATGTATGAAACAAAAATCCCTTTATTTGTTGTGGATTTTATGGTTTGAGCCGTATCTCCCCATTTTAGCCTACTCCTAATTAAATCTCTACACACACGCTGTTTTACCTTTCGATGGATGGTCTGCCACAGTAAGTACAATTTGTATAAATTTCCATACCTTCCTTCATTAAGAGACCCTCCACAGTTGTGAGCGTGACTCCAAGCTGTGTTACGGGGTCATATGGAAGTGCATAACGCCCAGGTTGAAATTCAGCTCCCATCAGTGTATGTCTACCCACGGAACAAGAGCTGTCTTTGCCATCAGATAATCAGGACATACATTTATTTATATACATATGTATTTCTTTTAATATCTTTAAAACTCCTAACAGCAGAAAGACAAAATGTTCAAAATATTTATGGTAACCCAATTTTACCTGAAACTGCATAATAGGTATGGTCATCAACATCTCCAAAAGATAGTAGTATCACTTGAACCTGCCTGAAGACTCATTTTTATGACCTGGCATCTCACCCAGCCTGAAACTCTGCTTATTTTTTTCTCTTATATATTATTCTTTTTGACTGTTTTTAATGTTTTAATATGTTTACTTTTTATTGTTTCATCTTTTATCCTTTTACTGCTATTATTCAGATTTCACTCTGCACTTTCTAAATGTTTTACTTCTATGTTCAGTGCTTTGTTGTAGCTGGCATTGTATTGAAGGGCTTTATAAATAAAGTTGAGTTGAGTTGAGCTGACTGGTAGAAATGGTAACAGGGTAGCATATTCCTGCTACTTCTTTTGTGTTGGTCCATGTCCACATGACACAGCAGCAACCTAAAACTATGTAAAATGTGCAAAACCTCACTAAATATGATACCATAATTATGTATTCTTAATCCCATTCTAACCCATCTGAAAGTGAGAGTTAAGTAGAAAAATATTACATGAATAAAAGTTAAGTTGATGTTTGGGAAGGTCTCTTCACCTCAGGTCTTAGCCATGGGAGTCTGGAGGTTTCTGATACTTTGTCTGAGGTCTTATCAACATTGTTGGGTACTGTGTCCATCATCGTATAGCTGAATGCCAGACTTCTAAAGAGAAATTGAATAAAAAACAATATGATGTAGCTACAGTTTTGTTTTTGTATACTTGTTGCTGGTGTTGGTCTTCGGGCTTTTTTCAATTTATTTGTCTTTATTTGAATGCTCCCGATGATTGTCTGCTATGATTTCTTAAAGAAGCTGAAGAAAAGTTGAAAACAAACAATAAAAGAAGAAAGGAAAAACATACCTGGACTTGTGGTATTAAATAAAGCTGTGTTAACTGTTAAGAAGATTTGATATTTTTTTGTGGAGAAGTACATACAGGTTACAAAAGCCACAAAGTACACTATGATTTTAATGATACTGCAAAACATTGGTCAATCCTAATTTTCTATAAAATGGCTTTTAATTAATGAAATAGGTACAACAACAACTGCAGCCTAAACGTCTAAGAAAATACACATTATTAATTTAGTATTGTATCAAAATTAAGTATTGAACAGAGGCTTTTCTTTGTGGAGTACGGATCCTCAATCCTCGTATTTGAGGGTCAGAGTCCTGCAGGCTTTCCAAATGTCCCCGCTGCAACACACCTGATTCAAATGAATGTGTGCAGAGTTTGTCTGAGTATGATTCAGGTGGGTTCCAGCAGGGACACTCAGAAAACAGGCAGGACACCGGCCCTCAAGCACCTGGATTTAGGATCCCTGTGTTCTCCTTGTGTATGCGTGGGCTGTCTCCAGGCACTCTGGTTTCCGCCTACCACCCAAAGACATGCATGTTAGGTTACCTAATAACTGTAAATTGACGTTAGGAATGATTGAGCATGAGAGGTTATTTGTCCCTATGTGTTGCCCCTGTGATGGACTAGTGAGTGGAACTGATTTTTGTTACAGCTCCAAGTTACTTTTCTGAACGTGGATTGCATTATATCACAATGATTTTGCAAGATCCTCCGGATCTTCACAGCATGAAGGATTTGTAAGGTTGTCTGAGGGCTTGAAAGTCAGATACACTAATGGTTTCCTTTCTTTGCCTTTATAGACTGAAATAAATTATACAAAAAAACTCAATATAGAGATTGTATTTTTAATCCGGTTAGTCTCCTGTCAATACAAACATTTTCATGTGATATACATAAACAAACACCTATAGATGTGAAAATAATTAGTCCAACTTACTGCCATCTGAATGGATCATTTTCCAATATAACTAACACATTCCCTATGTTAGACTGGTTACCAAAGACCAGGACAACACATGGAAGTGATCCAAAGCTAATTGTCTTGTGTGTTGTAGTCGTGTGAAAAGCTGTGGTAATGGAAATCCTGCCAAATTTGAAGGAAAATAGGTGATTTTCATCATGGTTGAAGGCAAGGTTGATGGCATACACACATCATTAGTGTTATAATACTTGATTTTGTGAAGCTAATTCTCTCAATCTCAAACATATTTTGCTTGGCCATCAATAAAAAAAAAAGTGGTTGTGTGACTTTGTCAGTAGTTTGATTGTTTACAAAAACATCGCACACAAAAGAGATATTATCTTCATTTCATGGTTGATCTGTACATTCATTTGCCTCTTTTTTAGTGTGTGATAAATCCATCCCTGGGGATGATCCAGGAAGGCACACCCTACATCCCATGAACATGAGGAATGCCCTACGAAAGGAACGGTTGAAAAAGCCATATAGGAAGGGATTCAGAGATGAGTTGACGTATCCTAACCAGAGAAATACGTCCCAGACAACCACCTCTGTGCTGTACTCGATGAATGGATCCACAATGTTGACTGTAAAGAAAGGCATCCAGAAAATAAGGAAAACTCCCATTATGATGCCTAAAGTTTTTGCTGCCTTTCTTTCTCTCCTCATAGTATTACGATGTCTTTTTTTCTTGCTAGAGTCTTTACCCACTCCAGCTGCCATCTGGCTTTCCATGGCACTGATCTGTCTTGCCTGTCGTTTGGCAGCTTTGAAGATCTTCCAGTAGGCCACTAGCATGATAGCCATGGGCAAGTAAAAAGCTACCAAAGAAGCCATGACAGCATAAATTTGACTGACCAAGAGCACACACATATCTTTTGGGAGCAGCATGTCCACGCCAGCAATGTGAAGATCTAGCATTATGGGGCCAAAAGAGATAAGTATAGGAACAACCCAGCAAGTTGTAATGAGTAGAGCAACCCTACTGTTGGACATCTTTAGGGAGTAAACCAGGGGGTTGCAGACAGCATAATAACGGTCAAAAGCTATGCAGCTGAGGTGGAATATGGAGGCAGTGCAGAGCATGACATCAAGGCTTGAGTGGAGCTTACAAAAAAGAGAACCAAAGTACCAGCACCCTTCCACAGTCCGGATCATACTGTAAGGCATCACCACCAGGCCAACGAGGCAGTCGGCCACTGCGAGGGACATGACAAAAGCGTTTGTTGGAGACTGCAGCTGCTTGAAGTAGCCAATGGATAAGACAACCAAGAAGTTTCCCACCACTGTGCAGACGATGCCAACTGAAAGGAAGGCGTACAGGAAAATGCGAGACACCTGGTTCCTGAATGTAGTGCAGGACTGAAGATCGATCTGAATAGATGAGTTTGCATCTGCAGGCCATTTCAGACTGCTGTTATCCATGGTTGGATCAAACCTGTCAAAACATACAAGTATTTAGAACATTTAATAAAGAGATATATTTTATAAAAGACAATTTATTCCAGTTTTTTGTTCATTTGCAGTGGGTACAAAAAGGAAATAGGACCGAGAAGGCTGAATGAAACTATCTGTTCCTTCACGAAGCACTTCATCAACCATACTGAAACCCAAAGTGTTTCAAACAAAACTTAACAACTGATCAAACGGGAGATAAGATTAAACACTGACAAAAACAAAAGATGTATGCAAACAACATACACTGCACCATGGTTACTGATGATTTCCTGAACTATTAGTTTTAGCTTATAGAAAAAAGTCACAGGAGATTGTACACCTGTCACGCCTTTCCCTGATTGAGTTTTCTTATCGGACATGCCATCTGTTTAACTGGTTTGTAGAAAAGCCAGGTGGTCTCTCCATCAACACAGATGTTGATGTAATCAGGAGACAGATATATGACAGCTTATTGGAAGTATTTTCCAAACTATGACAAGAGCAGTTCAAACTTTTAGATTATATAAAGAAACCCTTTAGGAAAGCGATAATGACTCTTCAAGCCTGCTGTCATTAGAATGAGAACAACTCATGAAAAAGCAGAAGAGGTGGGAATTTTAAACCATTTATGAAAAAATCTCGAACACATATTAAAAAACAATGATAATATGAGTTATTTCTTTACAGAATTTTCACTTATGTTTTTGTATATTTTAAACTTGCATATTACAGAGTATTTAAGAATAACTGGTAAAATTACCAGTGGAATGAGCAGGGAGCAGATGTTACAGCTGACTTGGAATAGATTTTAATGAACACCATAGGGACTATGCTGTCATGATGGGAAGTGATAGAAAAAACTGAGCTCCCCACTCCCCTTTTTTGAGTTTTTTGGCTTGAGGAGTTGGACTTTTCAAGTTGCAATAAATAAAAGAAGGATTATTCAAATTCATAAAACGTAAGTATATGTGTTTATGTGTACATGGCGTTTATGTGCTATAACCAGAATCATTAGGTCTGAAAAAATAGAATTTACAGCAGGTAATGCAAAGAAAATTGAATTAATACATAAAAAAAAACACTTGCCAACCAAGCAAACTAGAGTTGCTTCACGATTCACCAAAATATAAGAATAGAGAATCTAAAACATGCTAATTTAAGGAATCCACAGGAGAAATTATATTTTATCATTTGTCTTTGAACAATAACAACAAACAAACAAGCAAATGCACAAAAAAATAAAATAAAATTAAGATTTAAATAGTTCAGTTTAAAAAACATAAATAAAAAAGAAGGAACAAAAGAAAGGATAAGAAGACATATCTGAAGTTACAGTAACTTTATGTATGTAAACTGAAGCAAATGTGTCCAACATCCATCTATTTACATGTTATTTTATTCAGAAATCCCAGCTGATATCAGGTGAGAGACAGAATTTACTCAGGATGAAGTCAGAAGTTATCAATTACATTTAAACAATTAAACTAAAGATTTTGCATTTTAAACTGCTTTCTGTTGTTGACATGAAAAAGTATGTACATATAACATATATATATATATATATATATATATATATATATATATATATATATATATATATATATATATATGCTCGAGAGCACTTCACCATAAACTGAAAAAAGTCTGGCTAATCTTTTTCTCACTCCACCTCCATCCACATTTACCCATTTTATACATACATGTAAATTAGAGTTTGGAAATGATACATTCTCTCTGCCATGTGACCAAGAAGTCAGTGTAAAGTCTTACACTTTAAAAAAATTCACCATTGAATTGTTAGAATTATACAGAATTATGAGAAAATAAAAGTCTTGTTACATCTTTACACTCAGTATCACACAAATGCTATTGAGTGAATAAACAAATGTCCACGTTATAATCATCTATCAGGATTGTAAATAATGTTATTACTGCTTATCTGTTACATTGACATGAAGGCAGTGTAAAAAATAAAAGAAAAGTCATTTTTTCACTTTGAATCACTGCAATCACAAAGACCTTTTTCATGCATTAGATATGATTTCATTGCCTTTTGATCTAATGATTCTGCTAAGAACAACTGAGTTATCAAGTCACTGGATCTAGCTTTATCTATAACCTACATCTGACTATTTACATCATCATGTTTTCAGCCAATGTCAGCAATAAGCAATCTGTGACTTCTGAACAATGGGAGCGCTGCCAGCAGCCAAAAAGAAACTGGGTAAGCAATAATTCTCACCTGTACAGAAGAAAGATGATGGTCTGCCCTCATCGCTGCATCTCACTGCAGCTTGATCAACCTTGGTTTTATACAGACAAGAAGGATGTGAGAGGTGGGATGTGGGCTGCAATGAATGCATGCAACAATAGACATCTGCTGCCAACTCCCCAGACAGCAGTTCATTAGTGGAAATAGAAGTCAGGACTTTTTATATTTGCAAACTTTCTGATGAAAAAGTCTTCATGATATGTTGGCAAAAGAATAAGAATTTTACTTTTTATAGCCAACATTTCACAACCCAACAATTGTTATGTTTGCAATTGAAATAAAAGACTGGACAAAACTTATTGTCAAAAATGGTATCAATGCTCCTTCTAAGGTGGGATAGGGGCGTTTGTGGCATTAGCAAATGGTCTTTTGTCATTTTCTGTCATTTGCTTCCTCTTTTAATTTATGGTTTTGGATAGATAAAAATTTAATGGTTTGATTTAAGTATAAATTCACTCCAAATTGCAGAGACCAGAACAGTTTTCTAAAATTCATTTATATTTTTCGTACAAGGAATTACGCCACAAAGATTTCAAAACATGTTGCAACATGGTCATGAATTTTAGATCATTAATGCCAGTAGATGTAATATTTTAATAACAAAAGCTAAATGAGTTTGCTAAAAAAAAAAATCAACACCAATTTTCTGATGTTCTACAAGTGTTTTTATATTATCATTGGTACAACTTTCTATGTAACCTTAAAACAGCTTTCATCATCCCTTCATGTGTCAGTGTGCAATAGACTACAACCAGTCCTGCCATGCTTGAATACCTCGGGTTTTAGCCAGTGACAGATGTATTTCAAGTGTGGCGGATGTGTTCTAATTAAACATGGGGGATTTTTAATGAGGGGTGCAATAAAAGGCTTAATAATTAATGTTGTTTTTTTTTTTTCAACCAGTCATTCATATGTGTAATGCAAGTGTCCTTAACAAACAGGGTCGACTGCTGCACATCTGGTCTTTTGTTCCTGACAGAGAAAGATGGAGACTTTGATTCCTGTGCTTTGTTAAATTTACTGGAGGGCAAAGATATTGACTCATCAAATATGATTACACATTTCATTATCATTTGTAAAATTTTTGTTTTGTTTTCGTTCTTTTTTTTCTTTACAACCAAATAAATCATCATTTTTAGAATGAATGAATCTGGCAAATGATCACTGAAAGATTCTGTATGTTAGATGTACCGACTCAGTAATAATACGTTCATTGATCATCACCACAATAAATGTATTTCTATTTTCAGCAGGGATTCATTTGCTTTTTTCATTTAAATTTCACATTATAAATTAGAGATCCACAGTAGGACAAAAAAATATTTTTGATGAAGAGATTTGTGCATGAACCGTCATGTACTGCTGCTCTAATCGTTTTTTCCCTTCTTAAGTTAATTCCATATATATCTTTGAGTCTTTAAGCCCCTTAATAGTGTACTTTAAGGTTAGACAAAACTTATGACTATAAATAAGAGTCAGTTTTGAAAAATACCAGTCCTCACTGGTTCTTCATTGTGTTCTGTTCCATTAATTGCAACATTTCAATGTGAAAGAGAAGTTATGCAGAGAAAATTAAATTTGACTTTTTAGAGTATAGGAATGTTTTTTTTTTTTTTGAAGGGATTTGTTTATGATGTCTGCTTCCTTAGGTGGATGTAATGTTCTCATTTCAGAGAAAACAAAGAGAAATACTGTAAATAAGTGAAAGTGTGAAACTGAAAAGAAACTTAATGCATTTGCACACAGTGGATTGGTGGTCACCCAGCAGTCTGAGCCCAAAGGATCTGACATGGCAATGGATTAATCAGTGTTTATTGATTAATTTATTGTTGATTCTGCTTGATTCTTGGCTCTCCATATGAGGAATATGATAAATAAATTTTAATGAAATAAGGAGCAGCAGAAGTCAAGTCTTACATGAACAATATTGGAAAAGGGACTATCTTCCTGTAATACCACTTTGGACCACTAGATGGGGTAAGAGTTCCAACAGTTTTAATTCTGCTGGAGAGCCAACAGAAGATGAAGATGGCCCGGATGGACACCGCAAAAAACCAGCAGCATAGAGAACATCGAGGTTTAGTGGAAATTTGTAAAAAAAATAAAAAATAAAAAATAAGTGCAATAATTACATCAGTTGAAGAGGATCCTGTCAAGTAATCTTTACCTTTTATTCGCCACCTTTATCTTTAAAGAAAAATAGTGAAAATACTTCTTTTTACTTCCTGTATTTGATAATTGAAGTACTTAAAGGGGTCCTATTATGGTATTTCAAGTTTTCTGAGCTTTCTACAGTGTTACAGTGTTGAATCCTCATCAGACATGTGAACGGCACCGTTTTTTATCACCTAAACGCATGTTTGAGTTTGAGTTCCAGCGCTCTCTCCATTCGGTTTCCATGGCGACGAAAAATGCTTCGTTTTAGAGTTTTTTCTACTTCGAAATCCTTGTGACGTCCCGGGGGGATAAGGTTCGATGATTAGTTACTTTCTACTGGTTAACAAGGGCATGTACAAATACATCAGGCGGGTGGAAAGGAAACGTCGGATAAAGTTATTTTGAACGATGGCTGGTGAGTTTACCAAAGAGAGACTTCCTGCTGCATTCATTGCTGTGGGTTGCTGTTTTCCATTTCGTTTTCAGGGTCTGATTCAGGTTCAAACATGTAGGGCTGTCTGCTATGTATTGACATTGTATATTTATTTATTTATTTTTTTATTTATTTTTTTATTGAGTTTATATCGAGGCCGGCTTTAGGCAGGGGCAAGAGGGGGCAATGCCCCCTCAAACAAATACTCTGCCCCCTCAAATAAAATCCGCCAAAACTGCACAAACTACCAAAACTCTCTCCCTCTGTAAAGCACTGCATTGGGGGACCCCCCTCCTTCTCTCCCAGTGAACAACCAATCAGCATTTAGTATGCAAATGAGTTGACAAGCAGCCTGATTGGTGGGTGTCAGGTTTCTCCCCCTCGCTGAGGCGCTGCAGCGGTAAAATTATAGCGAAGTAAAACTCAGTTAAATACCTCATAGCGATTTACATCGTGAGATAATAACTAATTAACAATAAATACAGTAGTATATATTATCTATATGTTGTGTCAACAAGTTATTGTTGCTTTTTTAAGGGTGTTAACCTGTCAGTGGGAGCATTACTCCATCACACATGAATACTGGATGCGTGGTGTGCCTGCATGGGCGTTGCCTGGCCTGGGCATTCCCGGCCCAAGCCCCGAATGATTTTTCAGCCCAGAAGAAATAAGTTTACATTAACTCAGCCGCCTTATGACATTAAATAAGAAGGTAGTTGTTTTTTTTTTTTTTAATTTCCTGACTTCAGTGAATGCAACACAGGTACAACAATATGACCAATCAGAGAAGAAGTTTACAGAAGCGGGGACACCTCCGTGTTTTATTAGCTGACAGCCCGGAGTTTTAGTCCTAATCTGAACTCCGCTATTATTTTGAATTAGAGCGGACATCTTCAGCGGTTAAAATAAACATCAGATGATTTTTTTTTTTTTTAAAGAGGAGAAGCAACTCTTGGCTGACAGTGGACAGCCACTGGGTCTCTGGGTCAACATATGAAGTAGGTAAACAAACTACTCATTTTAAGTAGTATGTCTTCAAAGTGACATGAACATGAAGCAGATCATTCATGACAGTATTGATACTTCCAAGGTTAAGCTAGTTATGCTAAACGGTTAGCCTCGTCTTTTTCTGTTACACACATTTGCATTAAATCCAGTGGGGAAGTGTGTGTGAGACTGGAAAACGTCCAGAATTTCCCAAAACAACGAAGGAGAAAGTGCTGCTGGGAGAGTGCATGTGCGTGGGTCGTGTTGCAGTAGATAAAAAGCTTTAACATCACTGTGGAAGTTTTGTTTCTAGATGTAACTTCAGTTCAGATGTAGATAGAAAACAAACAGCTTTATAATAATATTTACTAATTTGTTTACCTGCACGTCTCTGGCTGTTCCGTTAAAGTCCAGCTGTTGGGTTGATGGTATTACATCTTCTGTTGCTTTACAGTATATCTGGAATAGAAAACCAGTCTCATCATGATCTCAGCTTTTTGGCTGTTTATGTATTAATGAGGATGTTGGTCTTGTATGTGTGTGTTGCTCCAGGATGGGCTGTTAGAGACTGGGAGGGAAACAGTAGACCACTAGACTGAGCTGTATTTAATGTTTACAGTTATTCATCTCGAGATTCGTCAATATGATTATTACCTCTACTACAACTGTCATTTAGCATTCTTTGTATTTTAACAGAGGTAATATTGTGGGGTGGGGGGAAAAAAGCCTGTTGCATTACATGTCAGCAGTCCACCATGCCACCTTCCTATGATGTCCTCTAATGTTTGATTTCCTGCTTGCGTTGTTCTCAGTATCAAAAGTAACTCACTTTGGATAAAAGCATCTGTTATATGACAATAGAATAGAATAAAATAGCTGACATGACATAAATAACACAAGCAGTAAATCAAACAGGAGGGTGGATGAGTGCTGGTCAGACTGCTGGGAGTCCAGTTGGACACAGGTCCTGTCATGCAGTGTGAGAGGATTTTTCTTTTTGTTTGTTAAGATGAGGCTGCCTGATAGAAATGTTCAACATTTAATTTAATAATTTGATTCACTTTGAATGCTTAACTACCATATAACCGAGTGACCTGTCCTGTCGCTTTGCATTCCAAGATTTACTCTGGAAAACAAAATGTTTTTATTATGTTTGTATTCTAGATTTATCATATACACAAATATTTTCCTGCAGGCATAATATCCAACTATCCAGAAACGATAAATTTAACACATTTAAACCGTTGAGTAGCATATTTTGTAAATATACTAGATTATTGAGCCTATATCCCCAATAAATGACACTTGAGTTGTGGGCTCAGCCCCTAATGTAATTATTAGTTAGTTTATTAGTTTATTAGTGATTATTAGTTATTGTAAAGTAGGGACTGAGTTTAGAAAAAAAAGAGGAGAAAGTGAAAAAAAAATTAAGAAAAAAATGTAATGTTCTGTCTTAGTTTTATATTATAGTTTATTTTTATTTGGCTGTCTAATGAGACATTGGTTATGTTGTTAGCTGTTAAAACTTTGATGATTGGTATTTGTCATTTTTTTTCTTACTTTAATGTATCTAATATTTGTATATTTCATTTTCCCTCTGAAGGAATGCCACCTTATTGTGGTTTGGAGTTTGATGTTCTGCCCTGTTTTTGTTGTTTGTGATAGGCCTAACTATTTCAGCTTAGCTTAATAATTTAGTTTATTGTTATTTGGCTATCTAATGAGACATTTGTTTTGTTGTTGGTTGTTAAAACTTTGATCATTGATATTTCTCATTTTTTTATTATTTTAATGTATCTATAATTCTTCCTTTCCCCCTCTGAGGGATTGCCACCTTATTGTGGTCAGAGGGTTTGCATGCCTCAGTGACCCTAAGCGCTATACCAGCAGGAGCTTTAGTTTCTGGTGGGACACCCAAGCTGGACAGGTCTTTGGTTCAAGGCCTGATGAAGTGCAATCCATTTCTTTAGAGTGTCAGACTCTAACAATCCCATTAAGAAAACACTTGCAAAAAACAATAACAACAAAAAGAGCACAATCGTGATGTGCACACGCATGATGCCCCCTTCTCATATCTGCCTGTCCCCTCAAGTATGCATTCTTAGAGCCGGCCTTGGTTTATATTAGCCTAATCCTTCTGTTCATGAGATGTTACAATGACCGCGAAAGCAGTTGCAGTGATGTAGTGCAGTGGCGGGAGGCGGGGCTTAATGCGGAAGAGTCTCAATCCACACATTTTGCCCATAGACATATATGATGGCTGTGTCTCAATTCGTTAGTGCACTGGAATGCAGTGCGTAGTGTGCACTACGCACTTTTCTCTGTAGTGCGCACTACAATGGGTAAGTGCTGTCCCAAATGGAACACTGGACGTAGTGCACTTACCGGTAGTGACGAACTCGCATTTGACCACAATTATTCTGCCGCCAAAAGTAAACAAAATTACGAGGATGAATTTGCGTCTCTCATGAAACTCCATCGCATTAAAGGTGACGAAGAATCCTCCTCTGATTGGCTGAACATGAGTTGGTACGTGTATTTATTTACTTGTAACGTGTATGACCCGCCTGCATACGTGCCCAGAGTGCGTGGCTATTGCCAGCCTCGCTTCATTATTGGCTCATTGTTTCAGAGACAGTTCGTCCCACTAAATTCTTTTTAGGAATTTGTAAAAAATAAATTAACAAATCCAGGAAACATAACTATCATATCATTATATATTATGGCCTACACTATAGTGATCTATCTCAGTTGTTAACAATACAAAGCAACATCAGACTGTCATGTGTCTCTGCATGTCTCCCACATGCTTATTAGTATAGTATATTAGTAGTGCAAATCAAAACACTAATAAAACAGCTTTTAAACATGCAAAGATATTTTCAGTGGAAAAAAATGTCCTTTACATTAAACACATCTGTTTTAATTGGTGTTTACTCTGATACTGTGCACATTTGGCAACAGGAAACGGAATATAAATGATAATGTAGGGAATGTAATGCTGTAAAGAAGATGCTCAGACACAGGCATGCAGCAAAGTTGTTATTGAAACATTTTATTGAATCCTTTATTGAATCTCCCCCTGCTTGTTGCAGTCCATCTTCCTCATGACGCTCCTCAGGCAGCCTGTCTGAAACTACCTGCAAGCTCGCTTCAACTGCTGCCTGTCAGAAGCCAGGTGTGTGTGGAGAGGTCTTTCAGGATCCTAAAGACCAGGTGGAGGTCTGTCTTTCAGGATCCTAGAGACCAGGTGGAGGTCCGTCTTTCAGGACCCTAAAGACCAGGTGGAGATCCGTTTTCCTAAAGGCTCTGGAAGGAGATGAAGTATGTCCACCGTCCTCCACAACATCTGCATGAGCAGCGGTGATCTACAGGAGCCAGATGATGATGAAGATGTTAGGAGGGCAGCTGGGGAACAACCAGCAGTAAAACCAGCAGCATCTCCAGGAACCGTCTGTAAGGCTGATGAGAGGCAGAAGATGGCAATGATGTGTTACTCCCCAGATCATGACTGCATTTATACCTAAACAATAAATATTTTGGTGAATGGGAAACAAATTGTGTGTGTGTCTATATAATGAAGATCTACAACAAAGGTTTTTTTTTTTTTTTTTACATTTTTCAAATATAATTAAATATTTTGTAATGATTAATTTATTACCATACACAAAAAACAAACGAAACATTCAGTAAATATTACATGACACCAACTACAACGTAAACTAAACTAACACACACACACATACTCAATCGATCGATTTTCAATCAGGGACAGACGAGGTGGAGCCATGCAGAAGAAAGTTACACACCTCACACTTTGCACTCTAATAATCATACCAACTAAATTCACTACTATGTTTATTTTATATATAGTTCAGTCTTAGCAGTTCAGATCTGACGATACGATGCAGCTTTATGGCATCAGTGGTAACCATAGTAACGGACCGCTCTCTAAAAACTGGCGCTATATCGGTGTTAGTAGTTTACATCATGGATACCACAATGCTTCATCTGGAAGTTCAACAAGGATCAATGGACATACAGAACCTATAACATTCATCATTTATAACACATATAACCTGTATACGTCCACTACAGTGGATAAAAACTGCTAACAGTGTGCTAACCTACGGTGCTAACTACCGAGTCTGACAAATGGTCAGATCCATAACTGTCATCAGGGATAGATTAGCAGGTTGCAGTATACATTACAATCATAACGGAATAATTTAATACTTACATTTATACAAATGAATCCCCGCCTGGACCGGCATTAAACTCCGCCATTATTTACCTGGTAAACTGATGGAAAGTCCATCCTCTTCCGCTACGTCAGCAAAATGGCGTCGATTTAGTGCGTGAAGTGTCCATCGTTCCACACTACATTTATGGGCGGGGTTAGGGCAGCATCCGGGTACTTTCAGTTTTTTTTGCGCAAAAGTCAGTGGAAACGCACTACACACTGAAACATAGTGCGCGAAGTAGTGTTAGTGCGCTGATTGAGACACAGCCGATGTCTATGGTTTTGCCCACAGGCTGATCTGACAGCCTACAGAGAGGGTCGGTCTGAAGTGAATAAAGCCATTTGTGACAATAACTCGATCAATCCCAGCCCTTCTGGGCTCAGAAATAAAAATAAATTATCCTGAAATGCACATAATAGTTCCACTTGAAATATGATGCAGATGAACTTATAATAGTTCTTCTGGACTAGATTAAAAAAAAAAAAAAAAGAGCTTTATTGTTGACAGTGTGGGCGCAGGTCATGTGCTAAATTTCCATACCACAATGGCTACTTACTGTTTATATTTGATGTGATAGGGCCACTTCTGTTTGCTATACATCAGTTGCCAAAGAATAGCATATGCTCAACAATAACACAAAAAAATATTAGTACAAAGGACTTTAAGGTGATGTTTGCTGTCATTATTGGGCCTCATCAGTGTTTTTCACTTCTGGTCCTCAGTTTTCTTAGTAACGCTGCTTTAACACCTGATTAGGAAGTTCAATCATCTAAATCAGGTGCTTCA
Source organism: Telmatherina bonti (assembly GCF_933228915.1). NCBI lineage: Eukaryota > Metazoa > Chordata > Actinopteri > Atheriniformes > Telmatherinidae > Telmatherina > Telmatherina bonti. The sequence goes on from NC_136621.1 coordinate 32,470,566, forward strand.
AAGAAAGAACATGCCTAACAAATGCAGGGCAGAGGGTCCTGAGTGCTGGAATTAGTCAGCAATTAAAGTAGTCTTACATGGAAATAAACAAAGACCCCCCCCCCAAATGGTGAAGATTTATAGTGTTACAAAGTCTACCATCAAATTTTATTATGAATTCCTCAGGGTCACAATAAAATGAAGCTTAAAAAACTGAGCAATATGATCTCATTGCAAGTTCTGATCAAAGCCAAGCTTTTTCATGGGACAGGACACAGCTCTCGACACGCGTAGCTTGCAGAATGTGAAGTTATTGAGTCCAGCAGAGCATCACAAGTAGCTTCATGACTGTTTGTAGACATTTATACATACATGTGACTTCTGCCAGCCTAGCAGCTTTACATGGTGTAAACACGCTCCAGGTTTTTTCTTTTTTTTCCCCAATAATATGTTTTAATGAGTTCCATTAAATGCAGCGGTGTGATCCAGTAAGTCTTTTATCTGGAAGCTCTTTGGTAAAATTGACCTATTTTTTCACTCTTCTTTATTATACATAAATCCAGATGAAATTTGGATTTGGAAATTTGCTAATTGGAATCAGTTATGTGACATCACTGTAGAAAGCTATACTGACCGAGGCTGGAGGCAGAACTGGAAGACTAAAGAAGAAGGTATTGCAGTGCTTCTTACCAGCAGATTGACATCTCGCTGTGAGAATGAAATGCTGTGATTAAAAAAGAAAAATAAGATAAACATATAATAAATACACATAGTATTCTGTATTATCCACATAGTGTTCAACTCTGCTAGACACCCAGCTCAGGCAGTGCCAGCGAGACTCCTTCCTAATAAACTCTAGATCAGCAGGGCTGAGAAGGAGCATGAACACTGAACATGAAGAAGAGCAGGAAGATGGAGATCCATTTATTTTTCCAACACGTTAAGCTCAAGATAATGCTCAGAATTCCTCTCCCATAAACACCTAAAGCTTTTGCCAACCATTAGGTTTTACCAGCAGACATCATGGAGTCCAATGTTGATGAGGATCATGTACAAAGATGTGTTGCTGCAATCACTGTTTTTTTTTTTGTTTTGTTTTTTTCAAATATATTAGGGATATATATAATGATGGATTCGTGGATATCGGTCCATTTGTTTGTATGGGTTGCGTATGCGTATTATTTGTGTTGCTCAAAGTACATTACATTAAAACATGAACCTTTGTTTTTATTCTAATTGGGTACAAACAAACCCAAATAGCAAGGTGAAACAAAAATTCCTGTTAAAAAAATATGCTTTGGCCTTTAAGAGGTTTAATCTCCCAGATATGAAAGCCATTTTGACAACGTCCTTTGGGAAATGCCGCCCCCTGCTGGTATGATCTTACCATTACAGGTTTGTTTAAAAAAAAAAAAAAAAGTGTGTCTGTAGCCTAAAGTTGAAAGTAGTCCTTTACCGTTCATTTGTCATTAGCAAGTATTTTGGTTCAGATTAATTAAACCTATCTCCCATATGTGAATACATACTAACATGTTAAGCCACAAGACCATTTTAGAGTAAAACCAACCATTATTATGAAAGAAATTCTATCATTTCTATTCAGTTAATAGTAAAGGGATGCGTGTGATGTTTGATTCAGTAATCTGCAAATATCTTGTGCATTTCATGGTTCCAGTTGTAATTCAGCATTCTGTTTGTGCAGATGATGGATAATCATTTACACATTTGTTCTGTATCACTGAATACTTTCATGGTTGTGACTTCAACAGGGCAACATGTTTTCATTGTAAATATAATAGCACAACATAGGGGAACATCACCCTACCCATAAATTTGGTTTTGAAGGTAAGGTCCTTCTGTGTGGGGTTTGCATATAGACTCCTTTCCCCCACAGTCCAAAAATATGAAGCTTATTAGATGTATTGATGATTCCAAAATGGTCCTAGGAGTAAGTAAATATTATTGGGAAGGTAACACTTTTTCTGTTGGGTTAAGATGAGAGAAAACCAAGCAGCAACCTCCGGCGGTTAAAAGTGAAGGCTATGCGGAAGTGCATAAAACTGCAGTTCCCCCATCATCCGCTAGGGGCTGGCTCCAAAACAGAGCAAATTCCCATAGACTCCCATGTTAAAATGACCAACTTCACGGCAGAAATAGACGTGGTTCATAAGCCTGGTTCAAAAATCCATCGTTGGTACATAGGTCAGGTTTACCTTTGTAATGTATACCTGTGGATGTATGCCAATTATGGTTGGGACTATATCCAGTGATATTTTTGTTTGGAAATGTATTTCCCATGTCTTTCAAATCCTATTGGGTTTAATGAAAATATGTTAAAAATCTTTAAATAGTTCATTTCCAATCCGTCATTTAGTCAGCATATCCATTCTCTATACACAAAATAGATTTCAAGAAAAGCCATGTTAAATAAATCAGAGATAACCTTTTATTTATTTGCTGAATAAAAGTGCAGTTTTAGTATTTCCAGACACACACATACACAAATCATGCAACAGAAGCTAATAAACAATTAAGCATATATTTCATCATACATCGTCATTATAATATTACTTCAACATTTCAGACTAACAGTCATCATGTAATTTAAAGGCAGTGCACACTAGTCACTATATACTTGGTTATCTTGCAAAAACTAACACATTTGTACTTGCAGATATCATTGTCAAGGGGTTGTTGCTGTGTTTATAAATATTAAAAAAAAACTTGTGCTCAAACTCGAACATTAATTATTGGTTTCAAATAGATATGAATCATCCCAAGCATCAAGATCATTAACTTCTGTTGTCACAACTCTTAGTGCCACACTGCATTAACTGTAGCCCTCTTCAATTTCACCGTTTTCCTGCACTCTGACTGTATGATAAATTCTATCAAGCGTAGTCACATAATACTTTTAACACTAAATAAATATTCTGTATGTCTTTGTAATTTAATTTAAATATATTTCAACTGTGCTGCACAGAAATCAAAGAAAACATTATTTAAAAAGGAATACACTTCTGTAATCTGATTAGTGAATTAAATAGAACATGATAAACAATTAGGAAAACACAATAGAACTATCTTCCTCTTTGACACACAGTACACTTCATTTTTACCACTCTGTTATGGTAAATTTCATAATGCACGATAGTTCAGGCCTTCTTTGTTTCTTGATATGTCTATTAGCTCATATTCTATAGTGCAACAGAGGCTGTCGGTACAATCACTGGTCTGGGTGCTATGAGCCAATCAGCATCTGTGACACAGCCAACATTGTTAGCGAAAACATTGCCAAAGTGCCCACTGTGGGAAGAGGAGTGCTTGATGATGTTGTCTGCGATGCCGTTGTCTGCGATGATGTTGTCTGCGATACCGTTGTCTGCGTTGTCTGGGGTGTCTGCGTTGTCTGCACAGTCTGTGTCGACTCTGAAATATTAAATACAGCAAACAAAACAACATTATTGGAGAGTGTAATTAATTTTAATTAATAACCTCTTTAAGGTATCCAACAGCCATACAAAGAAACTAACAAACAAATTTACAAATTAGCCACGTTAGTTATTCATTACAATGCGTCAAAAATGTTTTAAAATCTCCAATTACCTGCAGCAACACTGCCTGTTGTGACATTCAGGGTAGAGTTCGTAAGTTCTCTGGTGAATTCAGTGGTAGCATTTAATGCTGAAGGAACCACGCTTTGATTATTGAACACAAGCGTCATGTTGACAACCACTGATCCATTCCTATAGTACCAAACACAGAACATATGATTTATAAAAAGAAGTAAATGACATAAAAATGAGCAAAATGATTTTCTAAGTTAATGCAATGTGGTCTTACGTGAATGCATTAATGATGGAGCGCTTGAAAATTGATCCATAGATTTTATTGGCCACTCTGTTAATCTGGAAGATAACAAAACTGCTAAAGGATTGAAAACACCAAATGAAAGCAAAAAACAAGATATACAAAACTTATCTCTGTTTCTAGTAATAAAGAATCAGAGATTTTATCTGCATTCATTTACAACCTCAATTTCAAAAGGTTTAGATGCTGACATCTTACCTCTGTGATCACTGTTAAAGCGAGAGCCCTGAAAGCTTCTGAGGATGAGTTGGAGAGATCAGATGTAAATGTTCGGGTAAGCCGAAACCTGAGGCCAAGGGTTCCTTCATTAGGTGCCGGAGGGTCTGTTGATGGTGTAGTGGTGGCTATAGTGGTCACTGTAGTTGCAGCAGTAGAAGCCACTGTAGTTGCAGCAGTGGATACCACTGTGGTCGGAGCTGCTGTCGAGGCACCTGTACCAAAACCAGTATTTTGTCAGTACAGTTTTGTCAGTATGTATATTATATATATTTTTATATATAAGTAAAGCTGTCTGGCACACTTGTAAAGGCTGTTTGACACGCTCTGTTACCTGGGGGGGACTTTGTTTGTGATGAAGTGACTGTGTCTAATAATGAAGTTGCAGTGAGTGGTGCAGATGTCACACTGACTGGTGGTAAAGTTGAAGTGAGTGATGATGTTGTCACATTGACAGGTGGTGATGTCACACTGACTGGTGGTGATGTCACATTGACAGGTGGTGATGTCACACTGACTGGTGGTGATGTCACACTGACAGATGGTGATGTCACACTGACTGGTGGTGATGTCACATTGACAGGTGGTGATGTCACACTGACAGGTGGTGATGTCACACTGACAGGTGGTGATGTCACACTGACTGGTGATGATGATGATGCAGTAAGGGGTGGTGATGTCACACTGATAGGTGGTGATGTTGCACTAAGTGGTGGTGATGTCACACTGATAGGTGGTGATGTCACACTGACTGGTGGTGATGTCACATTGACAGGTGGTGATGTCACACTGACAGGTGGTGATGTCACATTGACAGGTGGTGATGTCACACTGACTGGTGGTGATGTCACATTGACAGGTGGTGATGTCACACTGACAGGTGGTGATGTCACACTGACAGGTGGTGATGTCACACTAACAGGTGGTGATGTTGTAAGTGGAGGTGAGGTCATGGTGACTACTGTTAAAATTGTGTTGAGTGTTGTTGATGTTGGGTTAACTGTGGTGATGGAATTATGTTGGTTAGTTACAACAAAAACACTTTTCTAACAATAAACCAATATCTGTTGTAAATACTGTTGTGTTTTTGTTTTGTTTTTTTTTTTTTTTAAATACAGCAGAAATTGGAATTAACTTGTCCTACACTTCTGTAAAAACAGTACGTGTAAAAAGTCATGTAACTTTAAAAACTGGTGAACCAATAAGAAATTAAATATGATGAAGTGTTTGTATCATGATATTACCTGTTGTGGAAGGTGCATCTGTGGTTGTATTAATTCCTGCCAAGGGAAAAGTAGGATTGTTAAACAAAATGTTTTAATCTTTAAATATACAAATGAATTTTACATTACTCATTGTTGTTCAAAGTAATTCTACATAAAGCAATTCTTACTTGATGCAACAACTGTTGATGTATTTAGTGGGAGGGTGAAATTGGTTGTATTGGAAGCTGTCTCCACCAGAGCAGCTACTGCCTCTCTAGACTCTGGTACTGAGGTAGAGTTGCTAAATACCAGCTCAGCATCAACCACAACTGAACCACGTCTGTAAAAGAATTTTTTTAAATTTTATATTAGTTTCTTTTTTTATGACAAATTCACCACTGATAAAATGACAACACGTAGAATGTGTTTTAAAATAAAATCATTCTTAAGTATGCAACAAAACAAACTTAAAGATATAATTATTTTGTATAGACCTGAGCAGTTCATACAGAAACCAGTGACTCTTAGATGCTTAGATAAATGAACTGACAAGTATAATGCCATTTTAATTATTATAGTCTGTTTCATAATGCCATTTACCTGAAACTTCTGATCAGAGATCTCAGGAAACGTCTTCCAAATCTCCTTCTATAGATATCATCAAGCTGGAAAAAATACATCAAAAGGAAGTTAAGGCAAAATCAACAATCAAAGAGGAATGGTCAGAGAGAACTGCTGTAATAACATGTTATCATCCTATAATATTTCTTTTTTTAAAGTTCCAAAAACATTTAGTGTAAAAAAAAAAAAGTCCTTAATGTATTCTGACATAAAAGGAATGATACAAAGAAATGTCCTTATACTTACAACTAATACTATTTTCTGTACCAATTCCTTGAACACATTAGAGGTGCTGTCTTCTAGATCTGATGTAAATGTTTGCTGCAAGCTAAATCCCAAACTGAGCCTTGAATCTGGTGGTGGGGCAGCTGTAGTAGTTGTAGTTGTAGTTGTAGTAGTAGGAGTGGTTGTAGGAGTAGTGGCAGGAGTTGTAGTGGCAGTAGTTGGAGTAGTTGGAGTTGTAGGAGTGGCAGTAACAGTTGTTGCTGTTATAGTTGGTGGCTGTGTTGACGTTCCATTTGCTGGTGGGCAAGGAGTAACATGAAAGTATTTTAAACAATATTAAGTTTCTTATTTTATATCTGCATTCATGTGCATACATCAGCTGAAAATGAACAGGACTTGGGGCTGATGTTGTCGACATATTTAACTTGACAGCTACAGTTCATCAACTGCTATTGATACATTAGTCCAACATTAAATGGTCTTTTACCTGGAGGGAGTGTGCTGGACACTACGGGCACAGAGGTTACAGTGAGTGGTGGTGAAGTTGTGGGTGGTACTGGTGATGTTGTGCTGACTGGTTCTGAAGTTGTACTGAGTGGTGGTGATGTCACACTGACAGGTGGTGATGTCACACTGACTGGTGATGATGATGATGCAGTAAGGGGTGGTGATGTCACACTGATAGGTGGTGATGTTGCAGTAAGTGGTGGTGATGTCACACTGACTGGTGGTGATGTCACATTGACAGGTGGTGATGTCACACTGACAGGTGCTGATGTCACATTGACAGGTGCTGATGTCACACTGACAGGTGGTGATGTCACACTGACTGGTGATGATGATGATGCAGTAAGGGGTGGTGATGTCACACTGATAGGTGGTGATGTTGCAGTAAGTGGTGGTGATGTCACACTGACTGGTGGTGATGTCACATTGACAGGTGGTGATGTCACACTGACAGGTGGTGATGTCACATTGACAGGTGGTGATGTCACACTGACAGGTGGTGATGTCACACTGACTGGTGGTGATGTCACACTGACAGGTGGTGATGTCACACTGACTGGTGGTGATGTCACATTGACAGGTGGTGATGTCACACTGACAGGTGGTGATGTCACACTGACTGGTGGTGATGTCACATTGACAGGTGGTGATGTCACACTGACTGGTGGTGATGTCACATTGACAGGTGGTGATGTCACACTGACAGGTGGTGATGTCACACTAACAGGTGGTGATGTTGTAAGTGGAGGTGATGTCATGGTGACTACTGTTAAAATTGTGTTGAGTGTTGTTGATGTTGGGTTAACTGTGGAGATGGAATTATGTTGGTTAGTTACAACAAAAACACTTTTCTAACAATAAACCAATATCTGTTGTAAATACTGTTGTGTTTTTGTTTTGTTTTGTTTTTTTTTTAAATACAGCAGAAATTGGAATTAACTTGTCCTACACTTCTGTAAAAACAGTACGTGTAAAAAGTCATGTAACTTTAAAAACTGGTGAACCAATAAGAAATTAAATATGATGAAGTGTTTGTATCATGATATTACCTGTTGTGGAAGGTGCATCTGTGGTTGTATTAATTCCTGCCAAGGGAAAAGTAGGATTGTTAAACAAAATGTTTTAATCTTTAAATATACAAATGAATTTTACATTACTCATTGTTGTTCAAAGTAATTCCACATAAAGCAATTCTTACTTGATGCAACAACTGTTGATGTATTCAGTGGGAGGGTGAAATTGGTGTTGTTGGAAGCTGTCTCCACCAGAGCAGCTACTGCCTCTCTAGACTCTGGTACTGAGGTAGAGTTGCTAAATACCAGCTCAGCATCAACCACAACTGAACCACGTCTGTAAAAGAATTTTTTTAAATTTCATGTTATTTTTTTATTTTTTTTTATTACAAATTCACCACTGATAACATGACAACACGTACAATGTGTTTTAAAATTAAATCAGTCTGAAGCAAGCAAAAAAACAAACTTGTAATTATATGTTCTAGAACTCTTCAGTTCATACAGAAGCACATGAGTTTTATATGTTTAGATAACTGTATATTACAAACAAACTGACAGGAATAATGCCACTTTCATTATTATAGTCTGTTTCATAATGCCATTTACCTGAACCTTCTGATCAGAGATCTCAGGAAACGGTTTCCAAATCTCCTTCTATAGATATCATCAAGCTGGAAAAAAATTAATTGAAAAGAAGTTAAAGTAATATCCACATATAAAGAAAAATGATAAGAGTGATCTGCTGCGACAATATAATATTATCATGGTATAATTTTTTATGATCACATAGCTGCTAAAACATTTAGCATGAAGTAATGACCATAATTTAATCTGACACAAGAAGAATGATACTAAGAAATGTCCTCATACTTACTGCTGCTGTTACTGTCTGTACCAATCTCTTGAACTCGTTAGAGGTGCTGTCTTCTAGATCTGATGTAAACGGTTGCTGCAAGCTAAATCCCAGACTGAGCCTTGAATCTGGTGGTGGGGCAGCTGTAGTAGTTGTAGTTGTAGTTGTAGTAGTAGGAGTAGTGGGAGTAGTGGGAGTAGTTGGAGTTATAGTGGTAGGAGCAGTGGCAGTAGTTGGAGTTATAGTGGTAGGAGCAGTGGGAGTAGTGGGAGTAGTTGGAGATATAGTGGTAGGAGCAGTGGGAGTAGTGGGAGTAGTTGGAGTTATAGTGGTAGGAGCAGTGGGAGCAGTGGGAGTAGTTGGAGTTATAGTGGTAGGAGCAGTTGGAGTAGTAGGAGTGGCAGTAACAGTTGTTACTGTTGTAATTGGTGGCTGTGTTGATGTTCCATTCGCTGGTGAAGAGAAAACATTGTAAGAAAGTATTAGCAAGTTTCATCATTTATAGCTTATATTTGCATAAACTCAAACTAAAGATGACAGGTTTTGGTGGAGATTGCAAAATGTACCGTCAAATCAGAACTACATATCATTTAGGCTTTATTTGTCAACTACATTAGATTAACTGTCTTTGATATATTAGCCACTAATACTAAAATATCTTTTACCTGGAGGGAGTGTGCTGGACACTACGGGCACAGAGGTTACAGTGAGTGGTGGTGAAGTTGTGGGTGGTACTGGTGATGTTGTGCTGACTGGTTCTGAAGTTGTACTGACAGGTGGTGATGTCACAGTGACAGGTGGTGATGTCACACTAACAGGTGGTGATGTCACGCTCACAAGTGGTGATGTCACACTGACTGGTGGTGATGTCACACTGACTGGTGATGATGTTACACTGACAGGTGGTGATGTCACACTGACTGGTGATGATGTCACACTGACTGGTGGTGATGTCACACTGACTGGTGATGATGTTACACTGACAGGTGGTGATGTCACACTGACTGGTGGTGATGTCACACTGACTGGTGGTGATGTCACACTGACTGGTGATGATGTTACACTGACAGGTGGTGATGTCACACTGACTGGTGGTGATGTCACACTGACAGGTGGTGATGTCACACTGACTGGTGATGATGTCACACTGACTGGTGGTGATGTCACACTGACTGGTGATGATGTTACACTGACAGGTGGTGATGTCACACTGACTGGTGGTGATGTCACACTGACTGGTGATGATGTTACACTGACAGGTGGTGATGTCACACTGACTGGTGATGATGTTACACTGACAGGTGGTGATGTTACACTGACTGGTGATGATGTCACACTGACTGGTGGTGATGTCACACTGACTGGTGGTGATGTCACACTGACGGGTGATGATGTTACACTGACAGGTGGTGATGTTACACTGACTGGTGATGATGTTACACTGACAGGTGGTGATGTCACACTGACTGGTGATGATGTTACACTGACAGGTGGTGATGTTACACTGACAGGTGGTGATGTCACACTGACTGGTGATGATGTCACACTGACTGGTGGTGATGTCACACTGACTGGTGGTGATGTCACACTGACTGGTGATGATGTTACACTGACAGGTGGTGATGTCACACTGACTGGTGGTGATGTCACACTGACTGGTGATGATGTTACACTGACAGGTGGTGATGTCACACTGACTGGTGATGATGTTGTAGTAAGTGGTGGTGATGTCACACTAACAGGTGGTGATGTTGTAAGTGGAGGTGAGGTCATGGTGACTACTGTTGAAATTATGTTGACTGTTGTTGATGTTGGGTTAACTGTGGTGATGGAATTATGTTGGTTAGTTACAAAAAAGCACTTTCCTTACAATAAACCAATATCTGTTGTAAATACAACAGCACAAGTTGGAATTAACATGTCTTACATGTTCTGTAAAAACAGTATGTGTAAAAAGTCATGTAACTTTAAAAACTGGTGAACCAATAAGAAATTAAATATGATGAAGTGTTTGTATCATGATATTACCTGTTGTGGAAGGTGCATCTGTGGTTGTATTAATTCCTGCCAAAGAGAAAAGTTGGATTGTTAAACAAAATTTTTAAAAATTTAAATATACTAATGAATTTTACATTACTCATTGTTGTTCAAAGTAATTCCACATAAAGCAATTCTTACTTGATGCAACAACTGTTGATGTATTCAGTGGGAGGGTGAAATTGGTTGTGTTGGTGGAAGCTGTCTCCACCAGAGCAGCTACTGCCTCTCTAGACTCTGGTACTGAGGTAGAGTTGCTAAATACCAGCTCAGCATCAACCACAACTGAACCACGTCTGTAAAAGAATTTTTTTTAATTTTATGTTAGTGTTTTTTTTTTATTATTACAAATTCACCACTGATAACATGACAACACGTACAATGTGTTTTAAAATTAAATCAGTCTGACGCAAGCAAAAAAACAAACTTGTAATTATATGTTCTAGAACTCTTCAGTTCATACAGAAGCACATGAGTTTTATTTGTTTAGATAACTGTATATTACAAACAAACTGACAGGAATAATGCCACTTTCATTATTATAGTCTGTTTCATAATGCCATTTACCTGAACCTTCTGATCAGAGATCTCAGGAAACGGTTTCCAAATCTCCTTCTATAGATATCATCAAGCTGGAAAAAAATTAATTGAAAAGAAGTTAAAGTAATATCCACATATAAAGAAAAATGATAAGAGTGATCTGCTGCGACAATATAATATTATCATGGTATAATTTTTTTATGATCACATAGCTGCTAAAACATTTAGCATGAAGTAATGACCATAATTTAATCTGACACAAGAAGAATGATACTAAGAAATGTCCTCATACTTACTGCTGCTGTTACTGTCTGTACCAATCTCTTGAACTCGTTAGAGGTGCTGTCTTCTAGATCTGATGTAAACGGTTGCTGCAAGCTAAATCCCAGACTGAGCCTTGAATCTGGTGGTGGGGCAGCTGTAGTAGTTGTAGTTGGAGTTGTAGTAGTAGGAGTAGTGGGAGCAGTTGGAGTTGTAGTGGTAGGAGCAGTGGGAGTAGTGGGAGTAGTTGGAGTTATAGTGGTAGGAGCAGTGGGAGTAATGGGAGTAGTTGGAGTTATAGTGGTAGGAGCAGTGGGAGTAATGGGAGTAGTTGGAGTTATAGTGGTAGGAGCAGTGGGAGTAGTGGGAGTAGTTGGAGTTATAGTGGTAGGAGCAGTGGGAGTAATGGGAGTAGTTGGAGTTATAGTGGTAGGAGCAGTGGGAGTAGTGGGAGTAGTTGGAGTTATAGTGGTAGGAGCAGTTGGAGTAGTAGGAGTAGTTGGGGTTATAGTGGTAGGAGCAGTTGGAGTAGTAGGAGTAGTTGGGGTTATAGTGGTAGGAGCAGTGGGAGTAGTGGGAGTAGTTGGAGTTATAGTGGTAGGAGCAGTTGGAGTAGTAGGAGTGGCAGTAACAGTTGTTACTGTTGTAATTGGTGGCTGTGTTGATGTTCCATTCGCTGGTGAAGAGAAAACATTGTAAGAAAGTATTAGCAAGTTTCATCATTTATAGCTTATATTTGCATAAACTCAAACTAAAGATGACAGGTTTTGGTGGAGATTGCAAAATGTACCGTCAAATCAGAACTTCATATCATTTAGGCTTTATTTGTCAACTACATTAGATTAACTTTCTTTGATATATTAGCCACTAATACTAAAATATCTTTTACCTGGAGGGAGTGTGCTGGACACTACGGGCACAGAGGTTACAGTGAGTGGTGGTGAAGTTGTGGGTGGTACTGGTGATGTTGTGCTGACTGGTTCTGAAGTTGTACTGAGTGGTGGTGATGTCACAGTGACAGGTGGTAATGTCACACTAACAGGTGGTGATGTCACACTCACAAGTGGTGGTGTCACAGTCACTGGTGGTGATGTCACACTGACTGATGGGGATGTTATGCTGACAGGTGGTGATGATGTTGCAGTGAGTAGTGGTGAAGTTGTGGGTGGTACTGGTAATGTTGTGCTGACTGGTTCTGAAGTTGTACTGAGTGGTGGTGATGTCACACTGACAGGTGGTGATGATGTTTCGGTGAGTAGTGGTGAAGTTGTGGGTGGTACTGGTGATGTTGTGCTGACTGGTTCTGAAGTTGTACTGAGTGGTGGTGATGTCACAGTGACAGGTGGTGATGTCACACTAACAGGTGGTGATGTCACGCTCACAAGTGGTGGTGTCACAGTCACTGGTGGTGATGTCACACTGACTGATGGGGATGTTATGCTGACAGGTGGTGATGATGTTGCAGTGAGTGGTGGTGAAGTTGTGGGTGGTACTGGTGATGTTGTGCTGACTGGTTCTGAAGTTGTACTGAGTGGTGGTGATGTCACACTGACAGGTGGTGATGATATTTCGGTGAGTAGTGGTGAAGTTGTGGGTGGTACTGGTGATGTTGTGCTGACTGGTTCTGAAGTTGTACTGAGTGGTGGTGATGTCACACTGACAGGTGGTGATGATGTTGCAGTGAGTGGTGGTGAAGTTGTGGGTGGTACTGGTGATGTTGTGCTGACTGGTTCTGAAGTTGTACTGAGTGGTGGTGATGTCACAGTGACAGGTGGTGATGTCACACTAACAGGTGGTGATGTCACGCTCACAAGTGGTGGTGTCACAGTCACTGGTGGTGATGTCACACTGACTGATGGGGATGTTATGCTGACAGGTGGTGATGATGTTGCAGTGAGTGGTGGTGAAGTTGTGGGTGGTACTGGTGATGTTGTGCTGACTGGTTCTGAAGTTGTACTGAGTGGTGGTGATGTCACACTGACAGGTGGTGATGATGTTTCGGTGAGTAGTGGTGAAGTTGTGGGTGGTACTGGTGATGTTGTGCTGACTGGTTCTGAAGTTGTACTGAGTGGTGGTGATGTCACACTGACAGGTGGTGATGATGTTTCGGTGAGTAGTGGTGAAGTTGTGGGTGGTACTGGTGATGTTGTGCTGACTGGTTCTGAAGTTGTACTGACAGGTGGTGATGTCACAGTGACAGGTGATGATGTTGCACTGACTGGTGGTGAGGTCACTACTGTTGAGATTGTGTTGAGTGTTGATGATGTTGGGTTAACTGTGGTGATTGAAATATTTTGGTAAGTTACATAAATGCACATTCCTTTAACTATTGTCTTTCTTAAATTATTGTCTGTTGTTTTTAGTCACTTTGTGTTTTTTAATTTGCCATTTACAGCACAAGTTCGGATTAACATGTCCTACTGTTCTGTAAGCACATTATGTGAAAGAATTGATGAAACAATTCAAGGTGTTGAACCAACAAGTGATAAAATGTTGTCATGTGTTTTATATCATGATATTACCTGTTGTGGAAGGTGCATCTGTGGTTGTATTAATTCCTGCCGAGACAAAAATTGGATTGTTAAAATGACCATCTTCTGTTATAGTGTACTAATCATTACAATATTGTTCATTGTGTTTTGTAGTCATGGTAGATAGAGCAATTCCTACTTGATGTAACAACTGTGGATGTATTCAAAGAGAAGGAGAAATTTGAAGAGCTGAATGCCTCCACCAGAACAGCTGCTGCATTTGTAGACTCTGGTACTGAGCTAGAGTTGCTAAATACCAGCTCGGCATCAACCACAACTGAACCTCGTCTGTAAAAGAATTTTTTTTTTATTATGTCCTTCATGACAAACTCACCACTGATAACATGACAACACACAGAATGTGTTTTGTAATTAAATCATTCTTCAGTGTGCAACAAAACAATTAAACTTAAAGTTATGATTAATTTTTATAGAACTCAGCAGTTTATACCGAAATAAGTGGCTCTTAGATGTTTAGATTAAAGTATATTAAAAAATAAACTGACAAGTATAATGCCACTTTCATTATTATAGTCTGTTTCATAATGCCATTTACCTGAACCTTCTGATCAGAGATCTCAGGAAACGGTTTCCAAATCTCCTTCTATAGATATCATCAAGCTGGAAAAAAATTAATTGAAAAGAAGTTAAAGTAATATCCACATTTAAAGAAAAATGATAAGAGTGATCTGCTGCGACAATATAATATTATCATGGTATAATTTTTTATGATCACATAGCTGCTAAAACATTTAGCATGAAGTAATGACCATAATTTAATCTGACACAAGAAGAATGATACTAAGAAATGTCCTCATACTTACTGCTGCTGTTACTGTCTGTACCAATCTCTTGAACTCGTTAGAGGTGCTGTCTTCTAGATCTGATGTAAACGGTTGCTGCAAGCTAAATCCCAGACTGAGCCTTGAATCTGGTGGTGGGGCAGCTGTAGTAGTTGTAGTTGGAGTTGTAGTAGTAGGAGTAGTGGGAGCAGTGGGAGTAGTTGTAGTTATAGTGGTAGGAGCAGTGGGAGTAGTGGGAGTAGTTGGAGTTATAGTGGTAGGAGCAGTGGGAGTAGTGGGAGTAGTTGGAGTTATAGTGGTAGGAGCAGTTGGAGTAGTAGGAGTAGTTGGGGTTATAGTGGTAGGAGCAGTTGGAGTAGTAGGAGTAGTTGGGGTTATAGTGGTAGGAGCAGTGGGAGTAGTGGGAGTAGTTGGAGTTATAGTGGTAGGAGCAGTTGGAGTAGTAGGAGTGGCAGTAACAGTTGTTACTGTTGTAATTGGTGGCTGTGTTGATGTTCCATTCGCTGGTGAAGAGAAAACATTGTAAGAAAGTATTAGCAAGTTTCATCATTTATAGCTTATATTTGCATAAACTCAAACTAAAGATGACAGGTTTTGGTGGAGATTGCAAAATGTACCGTCAAATCAGAACTACATATCATTTAGGCTTTATTTGTCAACTACATTAGATTAACTGTCTTTGATATATTAGCCACTAATACTAAAATATCTTTTACCTGGAGGGAGTGTGCTGGACACTACGGGCACAGAGGTTACAGTGAGTGGTGGTGAAGTTGTGGGTGGTACTGGTGATGTTGTGCTGACTGGTTCTGAAGTTGTACTGAGTGGTGGTGATGTCACACTGACAGGTGGTGATGATGTTTCGGTGAGTAGTGGGGAAGTTGTGGGTGGTACTGGTGATGTTGTGCTGACTGGTTCTGAAGTTGTACTGAGTGGTGGTGATGTCACACTGACAGGTGGTAATGTCACACTAACAGGTGGTGATGTCACGCTCACAAGTGGTGGTGTCACAGTCACTGGTGGTGATGTCACACTGACTGATGGGGATGTTATGCTGACAGGTGGTGATGATGTTGCAGTGAGTGGTGGTGAAGTTGTGGGTGGTACTGGTGATGTTGTGCTGACTGGTTCTGAAGTTGTACTGAGTGGTGGTGATGTCACACTGACAGGTGGTGATGATGTTTCGGTGAGTAGTGGTGAAGTTGTGGGTGGTACTGGTGATGTTGTGCTGACTGGTTCTGAAGTTGTTCTGAGTGGTGGTGATGTCACACTGACAGGTGGTGATGATGTTGCAGTGAGTAGTGGTGAAGTTGTGGGTGGTACTGGTGATGTTGTGCTGACTGGTTCTGAAGTTGTACTGAGTGGTGGTGATGTCACACTGACAGGTGGTGATGATGTTGCAGTGAGTAGTGGTGAAGTTGTGGGTGGTACTGGTGATGTTGTGCTGACTGGTTCTGAAGTTGTACTGAGTGGTGGTGATGTCACACTGACAGGTGGTGATGATGTTTCGGTGAGTAGTGGTGAAGTTGTGGGTGGTACTGGTGATGTTGTGCTGACTGGTTCTGAAGTTGTACTGAGTGGTGGTGATGTCACACTGACAGGTGGTGATGATGTTTCGGTGAGTAGTGGTGAAGTTGTGGGTGGTACTGGTGATGTTGTGCTGACTGGTTCTGAAGTTGTACTGAGTGGTGGTGATGTCACACTGACAGGTGGTGATGATGTTGCAGTGAGTAGTGGTGAAGTTGTGGGTGGTACTGGTGATGTTGTGCTGACTGGTTCTGAAGTTGTACTGAGTGGTGGTGATGTCACACTGACAGGTGGTGATGATGTTTCGGTGAGTAGTGGTGAAGTTGTGGGTGGTACTGGTGATGTTGTGCTGACTGGTTCTGAAGTTGTACTGAGTGGTGGTGATGTCACACTGACAGGTGGTGATGATGTTTCGGTGAGTAGTGGTGAAGTTGTGGGTGGTACTGGTGATGTTGTGCTGACTGGTTCTGAAGTTGTACTGAGTGGTGGTGATGTCACACTGACAGGTGGTGATGATGTTGCAGTGAGTAGTGGTGAAGTTGTGGGTGGTACTGGTGATGTTGTGCTGACTGGTTCTGAAGTTGTACTGAGTGGTGGTGATGTCACACTGACAGGTGGTGATGATGTTTCGGTGAGTAGTGGTGAAGTTGTGGGTGGTACTGGTGATGTTGTGCTGACTGGTTCTGAAGTTGTACTGAGTGGTGGTGATGTCACACTGACAGGTGGTGATGATGTTGCAGTGAGTAGTGGTGAAGTTGTGGGTGGTACTGGTGATGTTGTGCTGACTGGTTCTGAAGTTGTACTGAGTGGTGGTGATGTCACACTGACAGGTGGTGATGATGTTGCAGTGAGTAGTGGTGAAGTTGTGGGTGGTACTGGTGATGTTGTGCTGACTGGTTCTGAAGTTGTACTGAGTGGTGGTGATGTCACACTGACAGGTGGTGATGATGTTTCGGTGAGTAGTGGTGAAGTTGTGGGTGGTACTGGTGATGTTGTGCTGACTGGTTCTGAAGTTGTACTGAGTGGTGGTGATGTCACACTGACAGGTGGTGATGATGTTTCGGTGAGTAGTGGTGAAGTTGTGGGTGGTACTGGTGATGTTGTGCTGACTGGTTCTGAAGTTGTACTGACAGGTGGTGATGTCACAGTGACAGGTGATGATGTTGCACTGACTGGTGGTGAGGTCACTACTGTTGAGATTGTGTTGAGTGTTGATGATGTTGGGTTAACTGTGGTGATTGAAATATTTTGGTAAGTTACATAAATGCACATTCCTTTAACTATTGTCTTTCTTAAATTATTGTCTGTTGTTTTTAGTCACTTTGTGTTTTTTAATTTGCCATTTACAGCACAAGTTCGGATTAACATGTCCTACTGTTCTGTAAGCACATTATGTGAAAGAATTGATGAAACAATTCAAGGTGTTGAACCAACAAGTGATAAAATGTTGTCATGTGTTTTATATCATGATATTACCTGTTGTGGAAGGTGCATCTGTGGTTGTATTAATTCCTGCCGAGACAAAAATTGGATTGTTAAAATGACCATCTTCTGTTATAGTGTACTAATCATTACAATATTGTTCATTGTGTTTTGTAGTCATGGTAGATAGAGCAATTCCTACTTGATGTAACAACTGTGGATGTATTCAAAGAGAAGGAGAAATTTGAAGAGCTGAATGCCTCCACCAGAACAGCTGCTGCATTTGTAGACTCTGGTACTGAGCTAGAGTTGCTAAATACCAGCTCAGCATCAACCACAACTGAACCTCGTCTGTAAAAGAATTTTTTTTTTATTATGTCCTTCATGACAAACTCACCACTGATAACATGACAACACACAGAATGTGTTTTGTAATTAAATCATTCTTCAGTGTGCAACAAAACAATTAAACTTAAAGTTATGATTAATTTTTATAGAACTCAGCAGTTTATACCGAAATAAGTGGCTCTTAGATGTTTAGATTAAAGTATATTAAAAAATAAACTGACAAGTATAATGCCACTTTCATTATTATAGTCTGTTTCATAATGCCATTTACCTGAACCTTCTGATCAGAGATCTCAGGAAACGGTTTCCAAATCTCCTTCTATAGATATCATCAAGCTGGAAAAAAATTAATTGAAAAGAAGTTAAAGTAATATCCACATTTAAAGAAAAATGATAAGAGTGATCTGCTGCGACAATATAATATTATCATGGTATAATTTTTTATGATCACATAGCTGCTAAAACATTTAGCATGAAGTAATGACCATAATTTAATCTGACACAAGAAGAATGATACTAAGAAATGTCCTCATACTTACTGCTGCTGTTACTGTCTGTACCAATCTCTTGAACTCGTTAGAGGTGCTGTCTTCTAGATCTGATGTAAACGGTTGCTGCAAGCTAAATCCCAGACTGAGCCTTGAATCTGGTGGTGGGGCAGCTGTAGTAGTTGTAGTTGGAGTTGTAGTAGTAGGAGTAGTGGGAGCAGTGGGAGTAGTTGTAGTTATAGTGGTAGGAGCAGTGGGAGTAGTGGGAGTAGTTGGAGTTATAGTGGTAGGAGCAGTGGGAGTAGTGGGAGTAGTTGGAGTTATAGTGGTAGGAGCAGTTGGAGTAGTAGGAGTAGTTGGGGTTATAGTGGTAGGAGCAGTTGGAGTAGTAGGAGTAGTTGGGGTTATAGTGGTAGGAGCAGTGGGAGTAGTGGGAGTAGTTGGAGTTATAGTGGTAGGAGCAGTTGGAGTAGTAGGAGTGGCAGTAACAGTTGTTACTGTTGTAATTGGTGGCTGTGTTGATGTTCCATTCGCTGGTGAAGAGAAAACATTGTAAGAAAGTATTAGCAAGTTTCATCATTTATAGCTTATATTTGCATAAACTCAAACTAAAGATGACAGGTTTTGGTGGAGATTGCAAAATGTACCGTCAAATCAGAACTACATATCATTTAGGCTTTATTTGTCAACTACATTAGATTAACTGTCTTTGATATATTAGCCACTAATACTAAAATATCTTTTACCTGGAGGGAGTGTGCTGGACACTACGGGCACAGAGGTTACAGTGAGTGGTGGTGAAGTTGTGGGTGGTACTGGTGATGTTGTGCTGACTGGTTCTGAAGTTGTACTGAGTGGTGGTGATGTCACACTGACAGGTGGTGATGATGTTTCGGTGAGTAGTGGGGAAGTTGTGGGTGGTACTGGTGATGTTGTGCTGACTGGTTCTGAAGTTGTACTGAGTGGTGGTGATGTCACACTGACAGGTGGTAATGTCACACTAACAGGTGGTGATGTCACGCTCACAAGTGGTGGTGTCACAGTCACTGGTGGTGATGTCACACTGACTGATGGGGATGTTATGCTGACAGGTGGTGATGATGTTGCAGTGAGTGGTGGTGAAGTTGTGGGTGGTACTGGTGATGTTGTGCTGACTGGTTCTGAAGTTGTACTGAGTGGTGGTGATGTCACACTGACAGGTGGTGATGATGTTTCGGTGAGTAGTGGTGAAGTTGTGGGTGGTACTGGTGATGTTGTGCTGACTGGTTCTGAAGTTGTTCTGAGTGGTGGTGATGTCACACTGACAGGTGGTGATGATGTTGCAGTGAGTAGTGGTGAAGTTGTGGGTGGTACTGGTGATGTTGTGCTGACTGGTTCTGAAGTTGTACTGAGTGGTGGTGATGTCACACTGACAGGTGGTGATGATGTTGCAGTGAGTAGTGGTGAAGTTGTGGGTGGTACTGGTGATGTTGTGCTGACTGGTTCTGAAGTTGTACTGAGTGGTGGTGATGTCACACTGACAGGTGGTGATGATGTTTCGGTGAGTAGTGGTGAAGTTGTGGGTGGTACTGGTGATGTTGTGCTGACTGGTTCTGAAGTTGTACTGAGTGGTGGTGATGTCACACTGACAGGTGGTGATGATGTTTCGGTGAGTAGTGGTGAAGTTGTGGGTGGTACTGGTGATGTTGTGCTGACTGGTTCTGAAGTTGTACTGAGTGGTGGTGATGTCACACTGACAGGTGGTGATGATGTTGCAGTGAGTAGTGGTGAAGTTGTGGGTGGTACTGGTGATGTTGTGCTGACTGGTTCTGAAGTTGTACTGAGTGGTGGTGATGTCACACTGACAGGTGGTGATGATGTTTCGGTGAGTAGTGGTGAAGTTGTGGGTGGTACTGGTGATGTTGTGCTGACTGGTTCTGAAGTTGTACTGAGTGGTGGTGATGTCACACTGACAGGTGGTGATGATGTTTCGGTGAGTAGTGGTGAAGTTGTGGGTGGTACTGGTGATGTTGTGCTGACTGGTTCTGAAGTTGTACTGAGTGGTGGTGATGTCACACTGACAGGTGGTGATGATGTTGCAGTGAGTAGTGGTGAAGTTGTGGGTGGTACTGGTGATGTTGTGCTGACTGGTTCTGAAGTTGTACTGAGTGGTGGTGATGTCACACTGACAGGTGGTGATGATGTTGCAGTGAGTAGTGGTGAAGTTGTGGGTGGTACTGGTGATGTTGTGCTGACTGGTTCTGAAGTTGTACTGAGTGGTGGTGATGTCACACTGACAGGTGGTGATGATGTTTCGGTGAGTAGTGGTGAAGTTGTGGGTGGTACTGGTGATGTTGTGCTGACTGGTTCTGAAGTTGTACTGAGTGGTGGTGATGTCACACTGACAGGTGGTGATGATGTTTCGGTGAGTAGTGGTGAAGTTGTGGGTGGTACTGGTGATGTTGTGCTGACTGGTTCTGAAGTTGTACTGAGTGGTGGTGATGTCACACTGACAGGTGGTGATGATGTTGCAGTGAGTAGTGGTGAAGTTGTGGGTGGTACTGGTGATGTTGTGCTGACTGGTTCTGAAGTTGTACTGAGTGGTGGTGATGTCACACTGACAGGTGGTGATGATGTTTCGGTGAGTAGTGGTGAAGTTGTGGGTGGTACTGGTGATGTTGTGCTGACTGGTTCTGAAGTTGTACTGAGTGGTGGTGATGTCACACTGACAGGTGGTGATGATGTTGCAGTGAGTAGTGGTGAAGTTGTGGGTGGTACTGGTGATGTTGTGCTGACTGGTTCTGAAGTTGTACTGAGTGGTGGTGATGTCACACTGACAGGTGGTGATGATGTTGCAGTGAGTAGTGGTGAAGTTGTGGGTGGTACTGGTGATGTTGTGCTGACTGGTTCTGAAGTTGTACTGAGTGGTGGTGATGTCACACTGACAGGTGGTGATGATATTTCGGTGAGTAGTGGTGAAGTTGTGGGTGGTACTGGTGATGTTGTGCTGACTGGTTCTGAAGTTGTACTGAGTGGTGGTGATGTCACACTGACAGGTGGTGATGATGTTTCGGTGAGTAGTGGGGAAGTTGTGGGTGGTACTGGTGATGTTGTGCTGACTGGTTCTGAAGTTGTACTGAGTGGTGTTGATGTCACACTGACAGGTGGTGATGATGTTTCGGTGAGTAGTGGTGAAGTTGTGGGTGGTACTGGTGATGTTGTGCTGACTGGTTCTGAAGTTGTACTGAGTGGTGGTGATGTCACACTGACAGGTGGTGATGATGTTGCAGTGAGTAGTGGTGAAGTTGTGGGTGGTACTGGTGATGTTGTGCTGACTGGTTCTGAAGTTGTACTGAGTGGTGGTGATGTCACACTGACAGGTGGTGATGATGTTTCGGTGAGTAGTGGTGAAGTTGTGGGTGGTACTGGTGATGTTGTGCTGACTGGTTCTGAAGTTGTACTGAGTGGTGGTGATGTCACACTGACAGGTGGTGATGATGTTTCGGTGAGTAGTGGTGAAGTTGTGGGTGGTACTGGTGATGTTGTGCTGACTGGTTCTGAAGTTGTACTGAGTGGTGGTGATGTCACACTGACAGGTGGTGATGATGTTGCAGTGAGTAGTGGTGAAGTTGTGGGTGGTACTGGTGATGTTGTGCTGACTGGTTCTGAAGTTGTACTGAGTGGTGGTGATGTCACACTGACAGGTGGTGATGATGTTGCAGTGAGTAGTGGTGAAGTTGTGGGTGGTACTGGTGATGTTGTGCCTACTGGTTCTGAAGTTGTACTGAGTGGTGGTGATGTCACACTGACAGGTGGTGATGATGTTGCAGTGAGTAGTGGTGAAGTTGTGGGTGGTACTGGTGATGTTGTGCTGACTGGTTCTGAAGTTGTACTGAGTGGTGGTGATGTCACACTGACAGGTGGTGATGATGTTTCGGTGAGTAGTGGTGAAGTTGTGGGTGGTACTGGTGATGTTGTGCTGACTGGTTCTGAAGTTGTACTGAGTGGTGGTGATGTCACACTGACAGGTGGTGATGATGTTTCGGTGAGTAGTGGGGAAGTTGTGGGTGGTACTGGTGATGTTGTGCTGACTGGTTCTGAAGTTGTACTGAGTGGTGGTGATGTCACACTGACAGGTGGTGATGATGTTTCGGTGAGTAGTGGGGAAGTTGTGGGTGGTACTGGTGATGTGCTGACTGGTTCTGAAGTTGTACTGAGTGGTGGTGATGTCACACTGACAGGTGGTGATGATGTTTCGGTGAGTAGTGGTGAAGTTGTGGGTGGTACTGGTGATGTTGTGCTGACTGGTTCTGAAGTTGTACTGAGTGGTGGTGATGTCACACTGACAGGTGGTGATGATGTTTCGGTGAGTAGTGGTGAAGTTGTGGGTGGTACTGGTGATGTTGTGCTGACTGGTTCTGAAGTTGTACTGAGTGGTGGTGATGTCACACTGACAGGTGGTGATGATGTTGCAGTGAGTAGTGGTGAAGTTGTGGGTGGTACTGGTGATGTTGTGCTGACTGGTTCTGAAGTTGTACTGAGTGGTGGTGATGTCACACTGACAGGTGGTGATGATGTTGCAGTGAGTAGTGGTGAAGTTGTGGGTGGTACTGGTGATGTTGTGCTGACTGGTTCTGAAGTTGTACTGAGTGGTGGTGATGTCACACTGACAGGTGGTGATGATGTTTCGGTGAGTAGTGGTGAAGTTGTGGGTGGTACTGGTGATGTTGTGCTGACTGGTTCTGAAGTTGTACTGAGTGGTGGTGATGTCACACTGACAGGTGGTGATGATGTTTCGGTGAGTAGTGGGGAAGTTGTGGGTGGTACTGGTGATGTTGTGCTGACTGGTTCTGAAGTTGTACTGAGTGGTGGTGATGTCACACTGACAGGTGGTGATGATGTTTCGGTGAGTAGTGGGGAAGTTGTGGGTGGTACTGGTGATGTTGTGCTGACTGGTTCTGAAGTTGTACTGAGTGGTGGTGATGTCACACTGACAGGTGGTGATGATGTTTCAGTGAGTAGTGGTGAAGTTGTGGGTGGTACTGGTGATGTTGTGCTGACTGGTTCTGAAGTTGTACTGAGTGGTGGTGATGTCACACTGACAGGTGGTGATGATGTTTCGGTGAGTAGTGGTGAAGTTGTGGGTGGTACTGGTGATGTTGTGCTGACTGGTTCTGAAGTTGTACTGAGTGGTGGTGATGTCACACTGACAGGTGGTGATGATGTTTCGGTGAGTAGTGGGGAAGTTGTGGGTGGTACTGGTGATGTTGTGCTGACTGGTTCTGAAGTTGTACTGAGTGGTGGTGATGTCACACTGACAGGTGGTGATGATGTTTCGGTGAGTAGTGGGGAAGTTGTGGGTGGTACTGGTGATGTGCTGACTGGTTCTGAAGTTGTACTGAGTGGTGGTGATGTCACACTGACAGGTGGTGATGATGTTTCGGTGAGTAGTGGTGAAGTTGTGGGTGGTACTGGTGATGTTGTGCTGACTGGTTCTGAAGTTGTACTGAGTGGTGGTGATGTCACACTGACAGGTGGTGATGATGTTTCGGTGAGTAGTGGTGAAGTTGTGGGTGGTACTGGTGATGTTGTGCTGACTGGTTCTGAAGTTGTACTGAGTGGTGGTGATGTCACACTGACAGGTGGTGATGATGTTGCAGTGAGTAGTGGTGAAGTTGTGGGTGGTACTGGTGATGTTGTGCTGACTGGTTCTGAAGTTGTACTGAGTGGTGGTGATGTCACACTGACAGGTGGTGATGATGTTGCAGTGAGTAGTGGTGAAGTTGTGGGTGGTACTGGTGATGTTGTGCTGACTGGTTCTGAAGTTGTACTGAGTGGTGGTGATGTCACACTGACAGGTGGTGATGATGTTTCGGTGAGTAGTGGTGAAGTTGTGGGTGGTACTGGTGATGTTGTGCTGACTGGTTCTGAAGTTGTACTGAGTGGTGGTGATGTCACACTGACAGGTGGTGATGATGTTTCGGTGAGTAGTGGGGAAGTTGT
The DNA here is from genome assembly GCF_933228915.1 of Telmatherina bonti. NCBI lineage: Eukaryota > Metazoa > Chordata > Actinopteri > Atheriniformes > Telmatherinidae > Telmatherina > Telmatherina bonti. The sequence continues at coordinate 32,494,997 of NC_136621.1, forward strand.
GGGTGGTACTGGTGATGTTGTGCTGACTGGTTCTGAAGTTGTACTGAGTGGTGGTGATGTCACACTGACAGGTGGTGATGATGTTTCGGTGAGTAGTGGGGAAGTTGTGGGTGGTACTGGTGATGTTGTGCTGACTGGTTCTGAAGTTGTACTGAGTGGTGGTGATGTCACACTGACAGGTGGTGATGATGTTTCAGTGAGTAGTGGTGAAGTTGTGGGTGGTACTGGTGATGTTGTGCTGACTGGTTCTGAAGTTGTACTGAGTGGTGGTGATGTCACAGTGACTGCTGGTGAAGTTGCACTTTGTGGTGTTGTTGTGACAGTGACTGCTGGTGAAGACTCAGTCACTGATGCAGATGTTGCATTAAGTGAAGCATCAGTGACTGGTGGTGAAGTTGTGTTCAGAGTTGGTGATGTTGGGTTCACTGGTAAAATAATTATTTTGGTTAATTTGGTCAAATAAATTATTTTTTGTGTTATTGTACCAGGTAGCTGATATGACCCTTCACTTTCGAATGTTATATTACAAAGTTAAAGGAATGGTTAATTTTTTGTTGTTTGCAATTAGTTTTTATTTTATTTTATTTTTTTACCTTGTCTGGAGGTTGCACCAGTAGAAGTCAAAGGAGCAACTGTGACCGGGCCTGATGGTGAGGTCATTTGGTCAGGCATTAAGTTTGCATTCACTGTTGAGTTCAGGGTCATTGGCGGTGAGGTTGCGTTGACTGTTGACAGGGTCATGTTAACTGATGATGACACCATGTTGACTGGTGATGAGGTTGAATTCCCTGTTGAATTAGCAAGTTGTGAGGTTATATCAAATTACATTTTATTACAAGCTACATTGTCTAACTGTGGGAAAACTCATAATACCTGAAGACAAAGTTGTATTGACTGGCTTCGATATAGTGTTTAGTTGTGTTGAAGTTTGGTTCAGGGGTGACGGAGTTGTATTTTCTGGTGGTGAGGTTGCGTTGACAGGTGATGTTGTCATATTGACTGTTGGCTCAACTGTAAATTGAATATTTATTTGGAGAAATTTAAGATACATACCAAGAACATTTAAAAATATCAAAATTTCAAATAAAGTCTGTCATATGACATATTGGTGACACATTCAAATGGTTACATATTCTTTTAGTTTTTCAAGTAAAGACAGGGGGAGGAGAGGGGCAGAGATTGGCTTTCTAGTAAAATAATGAATAAATAATATTAAATTAAAAAAAACAGAAGAGCTTTTCTCTTCTTTCCTATAAAAGGAACTGATTTATTGGCTGTACCGTATATAAACATATATATATATATATATATATATATATATATATATATATATATATATATATATATATATATATATATATATATATATACATATATATGACATTGCAATTATATGATACGATGGTAAAATTTATATGTGAAGCATTTTTTAACAGCTGAACTGGTATAAACCTTTATTTGGTAGTATTTCTATGTATTATGCTGTATAAAATGTATTATGCTATATTATAACTCATGATATCAATGTGACTTATTTCTAGGGTTGGGAGTGGGGTTGGTTGGTGAGGACATGTTAAGAAATTGACATGGTGGATTAATTAATAGGATAACAAAACTTAAGAACAATGGCAAGGTTTATGTATGATTACCTGACATGGAGGTAACTGGTGGTGGGGTGGTCATGTTGTGGGGAGATAAGGTTGTATTACCTGAAAGAACAATAACAAGGAAAACAAAGTAAACACATATTCTTCATACATCCCAACTTACTTGGGTTTGAGCACAGTTGTGTTTACCACTTGGACCGTCTAGTTTCATCCAGACTGTAAAGGCTCTGTACTTTTTCACCTTCTTTATTCTTTGAATGTTGAATTATGTTTAGCAAATTGCAGTAGCCTGTTTTTCTAAAATCACTGATTAACTTCCTCATCCCCATCTTTAACTTTAGCAATATTCTGTTGGCTGGTATATCACCAAGAAAAAAGATTGCCTAATTTTTAAGTTACATGTGTTTAAAGGAAATCAACAGCAATTAAGTTACATAGCAGACATTGCTGAAGTTTTTTACCTGTCAAAGGGGCAGTTACTGATGCAGTCATTTGGACAGATGGTGAGGTTGAATTTGCTGTTGAAACTTGGTTCAGAGGTGGTGATGTTACATTGACTGCTGGAGAGGTCACATTAGCTGATGGTGAGGTCATTTGGTCAGGCATTAAGTTTGCATTCACTGTTGAGTTCAGGGTCATTGGCGGTGAGGTTGCGTTGACTGTTGACAGGGTCATGTTAACTGATGATGACACCATGTTGACTGGTGATGAGGTTGAATTCCCTGTTGAATTAGCAAGTTGTGAGGTTATATCAAATTACATTTTATTACAAGCTACATTGTCTAACTGTGGGAAAACTCATAATACCTGAAGACAAAGTTGTATTGACTGGCTTCGATATAGTGTTTAGTTGTGTTGAAGTTTGGTTCAGGGGTGACGGAGTTGTATTTTCTGGTGGTGAGGTTGCGTTGACAGGTGATGTTGTCATATTGACTGTTGGCTCAACTGTAAATTGAATATTTATTTGGAGAAATTTAAGATACATACCAAGAACATTTAAAAATATCAAAATTTCAAATAAAGTCTGTCATATGACATATTGGTGACACATTCAAATGGTTACATATTCTTTTAGTTTTTCAAGTAAAGACAGGGGGAGGAGAGGGGCAGAGATTGGCTTTCTAGTAAAATAATGAATAAATAATATTAAATTTTTTTTTGTCGTAATTTAATTTTGTTGTAAATTATTACTTTTCTTTATCAATTTTCCTAACAGCATTCAATTCTGAAATTCATATTGATGTTTTGGTAGCTAAATCTTAAGTTTCCCTTTAAGGGAAACGTTCAGAAAGTGATTTTTTTTTTTTTTTTTGTCAACATGCTTTCTGTTTACTTTTTCCAGAGAAACAATGAAAAGACAAATGACAAAGTTACAGGATGAATAGTGCTGTGGCCTTCCTGATTATTAATTTTGTAACATTTTGCTCCATCAGTCTTGTTAAAAAATGGATATTTGTGTTGATCTATATCACTGAAGCTAAAATTAATTACCTAAAAATGAAGTAACAGCAGTTTGTTGTACAGCGGTTGTGAGGCCAGGTGTTGACAGTGTGTTTGATGGCATGGTTGATGGTAAAGTCATGTTGGCATCTGAAGATGTCATATTGACCAGAGTTGTACACATTTTAGTTGTAAGTATATTTGGACCAGTAGTTGATGTTGATGAAGTTGTTGATGAAGCTGTTGATGATGAGGTTGTATTAACTACTTGTGGGATGGCCGATGGCAAAGTCCTGCTGACAAACACTGAAGTTCCATTGAATGATTGTGAGGTAAGGTTAAATGATGGGGAGGTTGGACTGGGAAAGGTTGATGGTGCATTAACCGGTAATGAGGTTGAGTTGACTAATTGTGAGGTTTTGTTGACTGATAGTGAAGTTGGGTTCACTGTTGTGGAGGTCATGTTGACTTCTAAAGAAGCTTCACTGGCTGAAATTGAAGTAGAGTGGGCCTTTGTTGGGGTGTTGATTGGTGGAGTAGCGCTGTTGACTATTGATCTTGTGTTGAATGATGGTGAAGTTGCATTCATATTTGGAGAAATCATGTTGGCTGGTAATGAAGTTGCATTGACTGTTGATAAAGTGGAGTACACTGGTGAAAATTGAGTACTGGATTGGTTGGGCGCTGTTTCACTGACTGGCAGTGAGGTTGGGTTGGCCACTGAAAAGGTCCTGTTTATGAATGGTGAGGTTGGGTTAACTGGAGGTAAGGATGTATTTGCTAATGGCGAGGATGCACTGATTGATGCGGTTGCCAAAGTTATTGATGGTGATGTGATGTTGATAAATGGTGAGGTAAAGTTGGCTGGCTGTGAGGTTTGGTTCAGTGCTATTGAGGTCACATTTATGAATGTTGAAGTTGGGCTAACTGGAGGTGAGGATGCATTTTCTAATGGCGAGGCTGTACTGATTGAGGGTGATGACACGGTTACTGATGGTGAGGTGACATTGAAAAGGGGTGAGATGAAGTTATCTGGTTGTGAGGTTTGGTTCAGTGCTATTGAAGTTACATTAATGAATGGTGAGGTTGAGCTAACTGGAGGTGAGGACACATTTTCTAATGGTGAGGATGCACTGATTGAAGGTGATGACATGGTTACTGATGGTGATGACATGGTTACTGATGGCGAGGTGACATTGAACAGTGGTGAGGTTAAGTTGTCTGGTTTAGAGGTTTGGTTCAATGCCATTGAAGTCACATTTATGAATGGTGAGCTTGGGCTGACTGGAGGTGAGGACATATTTGCTAATGGCAAGGATACACTGCTTGAGGGTGATGACATAGGTACTGATGGTGAAGTGACATTGAAAAGGGGTGAGGTAAAGTTGTCTGCTTGTAAAGTTGGGCTAATGGCCTGACTGGTGTTATTAACAGATAAGGATGCTGTTGATGAGTTTTCTGGTGATGGGGTTATGTTGACCAGTGGTGTTGTTCTGTTGATCTGTGAAGAGGTATTATTGAGCTGTAGTGAGGTTAGGTTTTCTAATGTTGAGGTAATTTTGACTTGTGAAGAGGTTATATTAACCAGTGGTGAGGCAGTGTTGATTGCCACTAAAGTTGTATTTACTGATGGTGAGATGGGTCTGTCTTGGGATGAGAATGAATAAACAGATGGTGAGGTTGCATTTTCCTTGGATATAATTGCAAGCCTTGTTGTGTTCACTGATGCTGAGGTCATTGCAATTGTTCTGTTCAGTGATGGTGAAGTTTCAGTTCCTAAAAATGAATGGCATAATAACTGTAAAAATAATATCCGATCATGATCTTTTTTTTTTTTTTTAACTTTTTTTACTCTCCAGCTCCAAAAGAATATAGAAACTAATTTTCATTATAGTCAAATAATTTGTTAGGGTAAAAAAATAAACAAAGTAAAATAAAACAGAGGAAATGTAGCTTCATGTTTAACTTTGTTTTTTGTTTAATATTTTTTCTTTTATGTCATCATAGTCAGATTAGTGTAGGTGTTTTGTAGGTGTTTTATTTCCATGCATGTTTTTTTTGTGCAGTTATTTGTCTGAAATGTGCAGTGTTGACTTGTTTACCACCTTATTCATTAAACTAGTCATTTTCTGATATCCATTGCATAAAGATATTTTAAAACTTTGGAAAGAAAAAAACAGAAGAGCTTTTCTCTTCTTTCCTATAAAAGGAACTGATTTATTGGCTGTACTGTATATAAACACACACACACATATATATATATATATATATATATATATATATATATATATATATATATATATATATGACATTGCAATTATATGATACGATGGTAAAATTTATATGTGAAGCATTTTTTTAACAGCTGAACTGGTATAAACCTTTATTTGGTAGTATTTCTATGTATTATGCTGTATAAAATGTATTATGCTATATTATAACTCATGATATCAATGTGACTTATTTCTAGGGTTGAGAGTGGGGTTGGTTGGTGAGGACATGTTAAGAAATTTACCATGTCAAATGTTACCAAAACAAGCTCAATCTTTATCCTGGTTTCAGTAAATAATAGAAATTGTCCAACCAAATCAAATCCTATTAAATTTGACGATAAAAGAACACTGTTGTTGCAGGATAACTGGTCTAAGCAAAATTATCATTCATTCATTCATTTTCTGAACCGCTTATTCCAATTCAGGGTCGCGGGGAAGCTGGAGCCTATCCCAGCCGGCTTTGGGCGACAGGCAGGGTACACCCTGGACAGCTCGCCAGTCCATCGCAGGGCCACACACAGAGAGATGAACAACCACACTCACTCCTAGGGGCAATTCAGAGTGACCTATTAACCTATCATGCATGTCTTTGGATGGTGGGAGGAAGCTGGAGTACCCGGAGAGAACCCACGCATACACGGGGAGAACATGCAAACTCCACACAGAAAGGCCACTGACCAAACCAGCCAAGGATCGAACCAGTGACCTTCTTGCTGTGAGGCCACAGTGCTAACCACTGCGCCACCGTGCAGCCTTAAGCAAAATTAGTTGATTTAAATATGTTAAAGTTTTGAAGGAGTTGGTGAAGTTAAACTAGTAAGGCTGACAGATTCCAAAGTTAACACCTGTACAGCAATGAGTTTGTAAACAGTTATTAGTATGATGTTGTGTAACAAAATTGAGATGTTACATTTATATGTGGTAATTAAATTTGTTTAAACAATTGTTATGTGCTCTTTGTAAAGCTACATTTTCTTTTTAGATGTTGGCAGATACTGAGCTTATATTAAGTTGTTGTTGTGTGGTAGAGATAAGATTGTGTTACCTGGTGCTGATGTTGCGTTGACAACAGATGGGGTTTCTTGAGTTTGTGGTGTTGTTGCATTTACTGTGGGAGATGTGATCCCTGTTTGTAAGGTTGTGTTGACTGACAGAGAGGATGCAGTAACAGAAGATGATATTCCATTGTCTGTTGAAGTTGAAGTGACTGCTGCTGCTGATGTATTCACTTGTGGTTGACTGAGACCCTCTGACGTCACAGAGATGGTGAGTGGTGGTGACATGCTCACTGATGAAGTTGTGTTAGCTAATGATGTTATGTTGGTTGGTGATGATGTTGTGATAACTGGTGGAAATGTATGACAGTGAAACAACATGAAGTCACTAAAAGAAGTTTTTATTCATTGAGATCTCTAATGTAAAATTCTTACCGTTTTATTATTTAGATATTAAAAAAAAGAAAAAATAAATAAATTTGCTTAAAATTTATTTCCATTATTGGAGTTTCTGTAAGAGCTCGGAACATCTAAGGACAGCCCATATCAAAAAGAAAAGTAATTAGAATTTAGTTATTAAAATCTTATTACATCCTAAAAATAGTTGAGATGCTGGGTGACAAAACAATCTCAAAAAGTAAAGTGGGGGGGGAAATGGTAGTGATAGATAATTCATTTATTTTATTTTTGTACTGTGAAATACATGCCCTTATTTTTGTACAAAGCCAATTTCTTTGACATCTCTTGTTGTCATGATTTCCTTCTGACAAAATCTTTCTTGTAGTAAGTTAGTAAAATCAATCATTTTGTTTAAAAGCAGTTGTATTATTTATGTTTTATTCTATTCTTTAATAGCCACAAAATAAATATTATGAAAAAATTGATGACTTATGTGACTTTTGGCTTAAAAAGATATATAAGAAATGCTGACTAATTGTTGATTAATTAAATTCTTATGCTGTTTTCATAAACAAGCAAAAAAAAAAAAAAAAACTTTAAATGTTTATTTTTTAAGAAGAAAATCATTGGCTTGTGTAACTTTAAACGATCATTTCTTATTAAGTTCTCAGTGGCAAATAATCCACACGGTTAACATTGTATTGATTGGCTTCCTTGTTTTCAAAGCTCTCCACCCAAAAATGCTCAGACAAGGAATATGAATTGTCACGCACTAGATGACTGTATTTTTAGCCTAACTGGCAGGCTGCTTCACCAGTTTCGCAAGTTGGCTGTATCACAACTGGCCTCTGGTGGCGCATGTTGTGCACTGCAATGCAGGAAACATGAAGACAGCCTCAGCTTCAATCCTGTTCCACCAGTCCTCTGTATAATAACAGGTCTCTGTTGGCACATATTCTGCATCACATTATTCTATGTTTAATAAATAAACAGGCTGTCCTTTAACTTGACTGAAACTCGTCAGTGATTTTTTTTTTTAGAGAAATCTAAACTGAAACATTTGCTCTTGACAAAACTACAAGTTACTTTAATATTTTTTTCAGAACAAATTCTATATAATTTTTTTTCTTCCCTTGTTGGGTAAATTTACTCACTCTACCGACTAGGCAAATTTAATCCATTTCATCTGTATTTCATCTGTAGCAACATACACATTTGTGCAGCTTTTGTTAAAATACCTGTCATCGTGTTGTTTTGAGCTGATGTCGTTCCAACCAGCCCTGTACAGAAAAATACCATTCATTAATTATTTCGGTTTAGATAAAAACATGTTATGTTTCTTCTGTTTCTCACATCTCATTCTCTGACACACACACACACACACACACGCACACGCACAGCCTTTCACACACTTTCAGATAAACAGTCAAGACATTATTTACCTGCTAAGAGGAGCAAAAGTACAAGAGGTTCCATCCTCAACGCGTCTGCCTCCTGTTAATCATACTTCAGAGTAAGTACTTTTACATTTTTAACAAACTGATATACATATTAAAGCTATTTAATACACTGCATTCATGCAAAAGAAACCGAACGGGCAAGTGAACTCTTTACTTTCCTGTTTGCTTTAATAACTGTAGGATATGTGTTTCCATGCAAATTATGGAAAAATAAACAAAGCAGTGTGCTTTTACCTCAATGTATTTTTTGATCATTAACAAAATTGAAACATAGAAATTGAAATAATTCAACTCAGCTTCTCGTGGAAGGCTTAACTATTAGAGCAGTTCTTACGTATCTTGACAAATAAGCGTGATTTTTGATAAATTGACTTTATATTTTCCACTGGTATCTCACTTTATCCTTACTGCATCAGTGATTCATGTATTACTTGATAACAAATTTCCAAAGAGCTTCAGCACATTCGGCACGGGTGAGAAGTTCTGAATTGGATATGCCAACATTCCAGAAAGACAAGTTTGTGAAACATTTTCCTTATCCGACAAAGCAGTCACCCATCTACAGCCTTTCAAGATTCCATCTGTGGGTGTATCCACATCCAATTGAAATCAACCATTGACTTTGCCAGTTCAAACACATTTTTCATTTTTTTATACTAAATTCCAGTTACCGTTCCCATGAATATTTAATTCAGAAGTCATGTAAGAAAAACAACAACTTAGAAATAAGTTGATAATAACTATGAATTATCAGGTTTTCAATGATTTTCTACACCTTTATAAAATGAGGACCCCTTATTATGTTTAAATTGATGCACAGAAGTAGATTTGCTAGTTACACTAATAACCAAGAGTTACAATCTTCAATTTTCTTCACCCCAACACAAAAGCTTATTTTTATTGTAATTCTATTCTGGGGAAAGTGCACCACTGTGCTGAGCAGCCACATCCTGACAAGCCAAACATTGTAATCCATCAATGTAAAAAGTACACATCAAGAACACGCTGTATCCTTTACTGTATTTGCATTTGTGTGTGTGCAAACTTGTTTCAATTAGTAGTTTGATTTACAATGTCTTTTTATTCAGTTATGCAGTCAAATCAAGCAAAAAATCTAAGTTGCAATTAATAGAACACCAAAAAATTGTGAGGAAAAAAAGAACACCTTTCAGCAATTGAAGTCCTAAATTTACTTCAACAGACAACAAATAAAAGGACCATTTCAATAAGAGTTTGCACAAATCAAATAAAAAAAAGCTCAATTGCAATTCATCAAATCCCTTTCTGCAAAATATGTTTAAAATAAATTAATTAATTAGATTAAATTGATAGATAGAAATCATTTATAATATTATTTTATAATTCTTTAGTTATTAACAGCTTTTTGAATTAAAAAAAAAAAGACTTTCTTACCCCAGTGGGGTCCAACTCTTGCAGTAGTATGTTCACGGCAATAAACGGATCGCTCAAGCTGATACCAAGAGGAAGCGGACACCTTTTCTCCTTGAGTCCAAAGATGGATGTGAAGAGCTCCCAGTTGCTGGAGTGTTTTAATAGAGGCAAGAAATTCTTTCTTTTGTAAAGTCTGACACAACTTGATGGACTTGTTTTGATTTGCATATTTTTGTGTGAAAAAGAATGAAGTTAGACTGAACACTGAAATGAGGTGGGGGTGGTTACAGTGACGTAGGTTTGAGAAATTAAAATGTTGATGTTGTGTGTGGAGGAGTGAGCAACGGAGCGGCCTCCGTGCCTTTTCCCTCAAAATTTGCTGATGGCATTTAAACTGCAGATGGAAAAATCAGCCATAAAACAATGTTTGTATGAATGAATCTTTGCATGAAAAAAAAAGTGACTCTTTAAGTGACTGTGTTCTTTTTTTAAATACATTTAATAAAAAAGATGAACTAATAAGCTATATATATAAAATATACTAACCTCAAATCATTAATCACCTAAAACTAGCCTTAAAGCTCAAATGCATCCCAAAGCTTCTGAGAATAAATGGAATGTTCTTGAGCGGTACAATCAGTGCCTTGGCCTCAACCCAACACCACACGCCTAAGCCTAAGAAACCACATCAGTATGAAACTGCGACTTCATATTAAAAGGTTATTAACAAATATAAAGTCAAAGTATTTGTTTCCTCATGTTAGATAAATTCATTAAATTTTAACATCCTAAATGACAACGTATTAATCTTTTCTCTGTCACTTAAATAAAAGATGTACGGTAGATACACTCCACATATACTGTAGTATTAACTAGTTCATTTTAGGTATAGTGTAGAGATGTAGAGATCGAAATTCAACAAAATTTATAAATATGGTGTAGTTCAAATACTAAAAGGTGTGATTATACTTCACTTGCCTTAAAATCCTTAGTATTATATTATATTATATTATATTATATTATATTATATTATATTATATCAACCAATGTGCTGTTTTAGATGACAAATACTTGAAGATTTATCTGCTTTTTCTGACAGTACAGCCAGATTAACTGCAAAGCACTATTTTCCTACAGTCATCAATTTGTATACTGGTGGTTTCAAAAGCAGATATCATAATAATAGCCAGCATTTTAATGGAAAAAAATCCTATTTACAATCATTTCATGACATAGTTGTAATATCAGTTTTTCTTTTTTTAGTCCTCATATTTTGCAAGTCAAATATCATCGTTTGTTAATCAAATAGTCAAAACACATTCCAACATCACAACATATGTACTGGGTCATTTTGTAACAGACCTGTTTTGTCTACCTGAATACCTGTTTAGAGGTATTCAAACTAAGTTTAGACTGCATTTTTTTTTTGTTTGTTTGTTTGTTTTTTTAGGCATTCTTGTTTGAAAAGTATGACAAAACAGTTTTTATGTCATACCTTCTGTGACCTGTGACGTAAAAGACCTTTCAGCATGCTTTGCAAAATGCTTAGTAACAGTAGTCAGGCTTATCTATTATTTCTAAAAACAGATGGCGTGCAATGCTATTACCCTGATGAAAAGAAGATATGCTGGTTCTGCTCTTACCTGCGAGTCCTCTTTTGCATCAACCTTCCTCAACCACTGTGAGTGTGATATCTACACATCAGTTTCAACGAGTCATTTATTTCTTGGAATGTCTCTTTTCCAGCCTCTGACAAAGCTGTACAGCCTGTGGGTTTCATGTATTACACCCCCACTGCCTGGGGTTACCCAGGGATACCCTGGGAAAACGATTAGTGTGGATTTGAAGATAACAAAGAAACAATTTAACCTATAGTTAGCCTTTAGTTATAATAAAGTTATGTCATCTGGCGGCTTTCTGTCCAAACTCACCCATCTACAAATCTAATTCATTTGATTAACAACTTACATATAAGTTTCTGATGCATATATAGACAATTTGTTGCTAGATCATGCTGGTTCCTAACCTGAGTCCCTGGACCTCAAGTCAGTGCACTAAAGATCAGAGGGAGTCTCAGAGCCTTTGATTGGTCAGAGCCAGTGTGATTAAAGTGAGGGCCAGCTGGGAACTGGAACTTCTGCTCCATGAGGAGGTTCTTAGGATGATAGAGGGGCTTGTCACCTGACCTGCATTTCTGGATTTGCAACTTTGATGACAAGTCACTAAAGGGGTCTGAAAACTCAGTAAATTTAGTTATTAAGTCACTCAGTTGACGGCACATTAACCGAGCTCTGAAGTGTTCATTAGTGCAATTGGTGTACCAGGGAAACACACACTGACAAACATTCTGCATTGTTTGGAATGCAAACTGTGATACATTCATATCTTTAACTCATTAACTTTTTTGTTATTAATAAATCATAACTTTTTTGAGGCAGTTTTACTAAATATGTGACTGATGGATCACATTTGTGTGACCATGTAAATTACTTCCAACTATTTAGGAGGAACATATGAAGATAAAAAAAAAAACCCTGACTACTTGTCTATATTTCACACCTCATAGAGCCCCAGGGGGCTGCAAGGCTGTCAATGCAATGCATATTTCCCTCTGGTAAACCTGATTGTTGGAATTGCCCAATTTCTCTCTGAAATCACAAATGAGATTCTGTGGTCTATATACAAATGCAACTTTATTGGTTTAGCACATCATGTAAGAGACAATTTGTAAGTGTTTAATGTAAAACAGATTAGTTAATATAATGATATAAAGGGGTAAAAAAAAAAAATGGTCTTGGCACTGTCCTTTTCATAAAATGCTTATTTTGTATGTAAGTGATAATGCTCAACGAGGTGTCCATTATCAGAAATTGATGGAGGACGTGAAGGTCGCATTGGACAGTTCAGTTACTGTTCGCAGCTTTCTGTTAAGCTGTGTTATAGCTTGGTTTGATCTTTACAAACGATGTGTGATATAATTTAACATGCAAAACTTTGGTTTGTTTTTCAGCGCAGTGTTCAGACGTCATTGTTTCTGTATGACACACATTATATGCTAATGACTAGATGCCATACATTATGTAAGGCAGTAAGTGCTGCATATACTTATCGAAGTTCATGACAAAGTTCTTATGATAAATTCTTTTAGCAGATTTATGTGCATACAAGAAATATATATGAATATAAAGTTTCACTGAAAATGTCAATATAGCATGAGTTTGGTTTGCTCATACTGTTGGTTCAACCTGTGAATAAAATGTTTATTAAACGATAACCATTTGTTTAGTCTTGTGAGTTGTATATATTTCCATCCAGGAAAAAAGGGAATAAAAAGATGAGAGTCTCTTGTTCAGTAGCTGTCAAAATCTTTTCAGTGGGTACAGTTACATGATGTTTTTTTCATTCGGAATTAATCATTTCGAATTAAACCATTGGGAATGAACGTATCTTCCTATGAGTTTACATGAAAATAATAATTCTAAATGGAGGTTTACATGAAACATGTCCTTACTCAATTCTTCCTTAGAGTGGCGGGATGGGAAAGGTTCTGATTCTGATTCAGAGGGTGTATGTGACATATGACATATACTGGAAATAAACAAAGTTCGCTCCCTGCTTTTGCTATTTTCAGTTGTAACTTGTAAAAACTACATAATAAGTACCAGTTTTGCTGCTATTTTGATTATAATTTTCAAGTACCAGCTCAATACGAGCTTACTACTTCACTTTTTGCAGTAACTGAGAAAAAGAAAGATAGCTCACCGAACACTGGAGGCAAAAACAACGTGCGTCATCGGGACAGGACAAGGTAACGAGCATACACAGAACGACCAGAATTAACTTAGAGCAGAATTAAGGTGTACATGACAGAGGAATTAAATAAACCAGCCACTTACATTGGAATTAAGTTTAATTTCAAATAGAAATTTGCATTAGGAATTAAATGTTGACATGGTCATTCTTCATCAGTTTAAAGCAGAATTAAACAGGAATTAAACTCCGATGTAAACATAGCATATGTGATGTGGTTAAACCTGTTTTGTTCCAGAGAAGTGAAACCCCACCTACTGCTCTGTTTAAGTTCCTCATTGTAATGTGACATATTGGTAATAAATAAAAGAAAAAGTCAACATCCTAAAATGCTTGTGATTAAGATTCAGGCTTTTAAACAAATTCAAAATACAATTTTTATGAGTGCTTGCTATACATATATACGGTAGAGTTGTCCTATTCAGTTCCCCAAGAAACAAGGATAACTTCGTATTAATAAATATTTCAAGCTAATGCAAAAGCCTATCTCACATAGGTCATATGCAAAAGGTAGAAGTATGGCCAGGGCTTTCTTCCCCAGCAGTGGGTCATTTTTCTCCAATCCAATCCAAAATGCAGACAGTGTCTTTGACTTAAATTGCAGCCTCATTGTTGAATCAGAGGTGGTATCAATGAACCACTCCTCCACTGATCTGCTGAATTGGGTAGGTGGTGTTGCACTGAAAGGGTCACAGATCCAGTCATATTCTTTGGAATCCTTCACCGAAAAATATTTCTGGAAATGTTTCTGAAGGGCAGAGATGTGTGCGTTCATGCGTGAAATCACTGCGTTCTGCAGCTTGTTGTCTTCAACAATCGACTTCAGGCTCTCAAATGAGTCCACGTTTCCGTCTTTTGCTAGTTGCTGCCACATCTCAAGTGTTGTGGTTAATAATGTGCAAGATGTGGGAGGTGTGTGTTTGTGCCCTACATCTGCTAGTTTAGTTCATTGAGTTTGACATGTCACTGAGGTATGCAAGTTTCATGAGGAACTTGTCACAATAAAACTTGTGGGTAAAATCACTTCCTTCATGTTTTCAAAACAATGTGGACCTCATGTTGCAGTTCTAAGACCTTGGACAGTCCCCCGCTATAATGTGTGGTATTTTACACTGCGACACTTGGTAGGCAACTTTGTAGGAGGCGAGTTAAACATTTGCTAGCATGGATTGGGCTTTAGTAAAGTGACATTGTTGAGCACGGCAGTTCAAGAGTTTTTGTCTAAAACGGTCAGCTGGCTTTTCTTTGTGATCTGGATCTTGATCTCCAGCTAGCTTGTTATGCTTCAATCTGTCACGAGCTAGCACTTTAAGACAGACATACGCCGCGGTCTCTCCTCATAACCAAACGTTGTGCAGGTGAAGCCAAAAGTGAGATGTGTTTTGTCATATTTTCTACTGTTTTGCTTAAAAGTAAGTTGATATTTGGCAGTGCTTCATCCTCTGCTTTGCATTTACGTGGGAACCCCATCAAAAATTGACTCAAAATTATGCTAGCAGAGCAAAAGGAGTAGTATCTAAATAAGCCTTGAGCTTCCTACTGCTCCTTCTCAAACAAGGAAAGTTGTGAATTATTTTCTTCTTGTACTGTTTATGTGTCTAAAATAAAAAATAAAAAAAAAACACTTATTCATTAATTCAATTCATGGTGTGCCCCCTTGCCATAGCTCTGCCCCCCCCCCCCCCCCCCCCACCCCCCCACCCCCACCCCACCCCACCGAGGGAGAGCCCACCACAAAATAATGTTCTGTCTAAATTCCAAATCCTTAGTCATGTGTCTCTTTTTCTTTTTTTTTTTTCTTTTTTTTTTGTAGTCTTCTTAGATTGAAGAAAAAAAAATACTTGGGTAACCTACTTTGATGGTGAAAGTGTGTTCTTTCGGAAGAGCTTGATGACAACTACAGATAGTTAACTCTTCACAGCTATTGTGTAAATACATGACATTAATTCACAAAAACTTTAATGTTTTTGTGAAAGTATTCTTGACTAAATCAAGACTAAACCAAAGGTATGGAATGTGTGTGGAGATATTTTCTGTATCTGTTCATGCGAAAGCAGTCTGTCGTTGTGAGAAAGAGCTCTGCTGTCTGACTTGTGTGTGTTAGAGAGGAAGGTCAGGTTCTTCCATGACTGACATTAGTTAGTTAACACTTTAACTTTCACACTAAAAAAAAAAAGGCCAGAGAAAAAATGTTTCTCTGTGTTTTCCCCTTGTTTTGGGAAAGCATAAAGAGAATAAATGTTTTGTAGCAAATGAGTGAGATGTTAAAAAGAAGTTAATTATAATGTAATAATAGTGAAATGGTTGAAATTTTAACTAGTGTTGTAATAATCCCTTAGTTTGGGTTTTACATACCCAAACCAATTGGTAGAGATGGCTCAGGCAGGTTTATTTCCACAATTAAAAAAATGAAATCAAAGTCACTGAAAATTTACCTCTACCAAACAGTAGACCAGGATCTTAATGGGTTAAGTGACCTCTTCTCCAGCACAAGTTAAAAACTGTCGAGCTTGCACTGGATGACAGAGCCAACCTTCTGGTTGTTTATTCAGTCTGTTGGTGTTGCTGGCTCTGATGCTGCTTCCACAACAAACAGCAGCAAAGAGAAACACACTGACAACCACAGACTGATTGTTGCATTGAAGAACCTGAACCATCACATGTAGATCCCTTCTCGTCCCATTCTTGTACTGTTGTGGAGTTCCAGACTAGTCTGTTGTTGAGGCTCACTCTCTGGTATTTGTGGGAGTCCTCTTCCTCCTGATGTCTATCACCATCTCTGTGTTGGTCATAATCAGACACAGGTAATTCCTGCCAGTCCACTTTACAAACCTGTCCACCAGTGTTTCGCACTCCTGTTCTTTCCCTTGCTTATTCAACAGTCAAGTCATCTGAATATTTCTGAAGGTGGCCAGACTCAGGTCCCTTTTAAACAATGAAGCTGCGACACAAAAATGCCAAAGTTTTGTTAAGCATTGGCCTCTTGTTTACACAGTAACAAAGTTTGAGATGGAGAAAACCACAAAGGTTTGAGAAAGGGCTTTAGAGCCCCTGTCATGTGCAACATTTATACCATCAGTGAAGGTCACATGCCAAGCCTGTGATTCTCAAACTTTTTGAGCCATAACCCCCAGGATAACACACATTTGTGACCCCCGCCCACCACCTGCTCACCTGAGTCATCTTGGTCATCCTGTTTTTTTGTGGATGATGTGAAAAACCATGAAAATCAACATCTCTCCCTGAGATAATGCCATGTTTTAGTTTCTGGACACTTAGTGATAACAAATCTAAGTGTGAGGCGAGAAACTATCAGAGACTTCATAAGTAAGGAGGAAGATAAAGCATTTTTTGGTGGATGCGGTTTGCGCTGCAACATAGCACCTATATGCCCAAAATCAGCTTTTAATTTAATCAGTTATGCAGATAATACAAAACTTTATATGTTTTTATAAACATATATGTAAATATATGTATATATTTGTAAACTTTATATGTTTTCTCAGTGTTTGGAGTAAATAAACACCTGGATGAGAGAGAATTTTCTACAATTAAATGAAGACATAACAGATTATTCTGTTTGGTAGCAATGTGAAGAAGGTCAGCATTGGTAAACACCTGGACAAGTCTGTAACCTTGGATATATATATATATATATATATATATATATATATATATATATATATATATATATATATATATATATATATATATATATATATATATTTGGTAAACTCAGATCTGACTTTCAGCAGCTACTAAGAAGCTTTTTACCAACTCAGAAACACCCACAGAATTAAAAGTTCAGTCTCCCAGAAAGAGCAGGAGAAACTCATCCATGCATTCATCTCGAGTAGCCTGGATTGCTTCACTGTGATTTTTGCTGGTCTTGGCTGCTTCCTACTACTTCTATGCTTTTTTTGCATCATATAAAATGCTTTTAATGTTTTGATGTAAAGCACTTTGATTTAGTTTGTACATGAAATGTGCAATATAAATAAACTTGCCTTGCCAAGATAATGCCAAATTGAATTTTAAAAAATGGAATTAATAACTGCATTATTTATTTAAAAAAATTGACACATTCTGGATAATTTTTTTGCATTGATGTATTACTTTTGAAAGTTCTACTAATTATCCAAAGACCCCAGTTTAGGGAAGGTTTCACAAATATGCTCCACATGTGACAGTTATGTGTTCAGGTCTGATGAGGATGTAGTGTACATGATGGGTGCATCATTGCAAAGTTTATGGTTTTGTTTGTTTATGGCCCTATTTGTGTTTTCAGTCTGCATTGAGATGCATTGATGTTTTCATGCCACTGTTGTGTAAATTAAATTATTTCTTTCAAAAATGCAAAGGGAAAGGTATGGGGTTTTACATGCAAATGTTATGCAAATAGGGTCTACGTGTTCTGCTGAAAACCAGTGGTGTGAAAAGGAAAAACAGCAAAAACCCCTGAGGACTTCCTCAATCACTGACCATGACATCAGACAGGACGCTTCCCTGACAGACGGCACTGCCTGTCGATAGTCAGTGATTTTAGGAACAATGGAGTCGTCATCAACAATTCCCAGCAGCTTCTCACCCATCAGCAATGGCTAAATGGCATTAAAAGCCCAGGACAAATCAAAGGAAGTGACATGCACAGTGATGTTACTACTGTCCGGATGTAGCAGGAAGATGACGGTGTTCTCAACATTTAGGACGAGGCTCTACATAAATTGCAGAACAGCAGTCTAAGGTTGGGCCGAGACCAGCCTCTCCAACACTTTCATCTCACATTGGTGATTGCTGACTGTTTGGTAGAAATTGTTGCATGTCTGCTACTAATATGGTTGGGCTTTTAAAGAAAGAGTATATGGTTTAAACACTTTTTAGAAGTGAGATCTTCCAATCCTTGAGATTACTGTCTTAGTGTTTTTGCGTGTAGTTGCATGAAGTTTAGACTGGACAATCCCTCCCTGGAGAAAGCCAGGTTTACGGATGCAGTGGTGGTGATACACATAAGTATAGAAAACACTTTGTCAAAGATGCACTTGTACTGAGAGGTGTTTCTATTGGAGCAGCACTTCTAATTGACAGATATCCTTTGGAGATTTTAATCAGGGGAGCAGCAGTCAATATGGTTGAAGTGGTGTAGCTACAGCTTTAGTGGATCGCCTGGATCCACACAAGAGGCACACAAGGTGTGGGGGTGTCGGGGTGTCCATAGTCGATCCTCAAGAGCCAATGTCCTGCAGATTTTCCATATATTCCTTTACTGACACATCTGACTCATTTAATTGTTCCAACAGCCACTGAAGTTCTGCACAGTCACTGATTCATTTGAATAAGGTATGTTGGAGCAGGGATACATGAAAAACCTGCAGGACATCGGACCTCGAGGATCGACTTTGGACACCCAAAACTGACCCAAAAGAGTTTAGAACCAATAAGTCAGTCTGTTTGTGCAGTTATTGCTACAAAAGATCCTGTAATTCTGGAAAATGGATAGTAATAGAAAAAAGGGTTTGTTTCCTTCCTTTCCTGTTTGTTCAGATACAACTTTACGTCACATTTTAATTGCCCCTACAATCTACATGAGGACAATATAGACATACCTGAGGTGCCAAAGCCTCCCACAGAGTCTAAGTTTCTTGTCTAATTTTGATTTATACATCAAAAGATATTTTTCTAAGTCATTTTATCATTAATACTGTAGTTATGTGAACTGCAGAAAATTCCAGGACCTCATCCATGGCTTTGACCTGCAGATTGAAATAAATGTTCTTACAGTTACTCACAATTCATGCAACTTATAGGAAAGATGCCAGTTCTTTTCACTTCTCTACAATATGTTTAAAAATAGACATAATTATCATCATTTTAAAAATGATCGATAACAACTAAAGATGATGATGAACCAGTTGCACCCTTGCTAGGCATGTTAACTAATAAAAGTTTTGAGGGGAAAAAAAAAAACAAAAAAAAAAACATTAAAATATCTAAATGTGGAATTTCTTTTCCTTCTACGGCAGATACTTCCTACTGTAGAAAGAAAAGAAATCCCACTATGGACCATGTTACAATGAGCTCAAACCACGTGATGGTCTTCCGGTTTGCAAACACTTAGTTCCAATTATTACATAAGTGAACCTGCACCCATCTAAAACCACCTTTCAGTTACACACCTCTAAGTGTCATGACTATAAGTTTCTAGTTTGTGATTGCTACTGAGCTGACAAAGTCTATCCATACACAGACATCTGCCAAAGTTCTCAAACAGCCTTTGTGGTGGTACTTTCTACTACAAAAGGTGTCTCCAGGAATACATTTTGCCACAATGACACACGAGAACACAAGCTTAAATGGTGAGAACAATACCATATCTGTTATCACTGCTGGTAACAAAAAAACGTTGCTGTGACGGTAATCCAGGTAGCAGGTTTTTTTTGTGCCTACACATAACTGGAATGGGTTGGGTTAGCTATTTTGAAAAATACTTGAAGCAACATGAACGAGACAGATGCGTCAAAGATGTGGATTACATGTAGGGGTCTTTTGTGTAAATAGGTTTCTAAAAATGTAGCTCTCTTAGATAATTTGTTGATATGTAAAGCTCGGACAGATAGACAGTGGTTGTGCTTCAAGTTTAAAGGGGTCACTTACTTATCTATTTATGTATTCATTTATTAGTTCTTAAAATAATACAATACCTACATCAGTCCATAAGATGTTTTGTTTAGTGAAGAGCACCTTTGACAGATATGGCAGCCAAAATGCCACCATGTTTTTCCTACTCTTCTGGGTAGATATGCCAAATGTCAGACTGGTTGGATGAAGTATCATCGATGTGCAATAACTTTTAGGCTCTGTAGAAATGCCCTACAGGTTCAGAACCACATCTTGGCTAAATCATATCAGAATTTCACATTTTTTCTGAAGTAAATCCTCGCAAGTCCCACTGAATAAATGAGCATGTGTGGAGATGCTATTAGTAAAGTTATATTCATTACCCATTTTTCTCCATACAGAATATTAGATACTGTGGCCAATAACGATGAACTGATAAAATCTGCATTTCATCAGATCACATGAATCATCTTGTCTTTAGCAGGTTAGGTGTTCCCCAGTAAGGCAAGGCAAGACTATTCTATTTACAGTGCTGTGAAAAACAGATTTTTTTTTTTCCCTTCCTGATTTCTTACCATTTTGTAAATTTGAAAATGTTTTTAGATAATCACAAAAATTTGAATATTAGACTAACATAACTTTTTAAATTGTGATTTTATTTATTAATGTAAAAAAAATGTCATAAGAATGATGAAAAGGACAAATATAAAGTGCATTTTAAATCAATATTATTATTATATTGTTATCATTATTATCATTATCATTATTATTCATTGCTGGATTTATGTGTCAGATGCTTCTTTTGTGGTCAACCACCTTGTTAAAGAACAACTTGTTGTGCAAGTTAAATTGTAGTAGAAATGAGAGAAAGTCAAATAAAGTTCACAGATAAGTGCATTCTGATATAACAATAAAAAAAAAGCACAATACCCCTAAACTTTATGTGATTAATCTATATATTGACCCAGAGACTTTCACTATAGGGTATATTTAAAATCCAAATAAATTATTTGATGCACAGAAAGTCAGTTTAAAGATCTGAGCCCTGCAGTGATATGTTTTTTTTGTTGTTTTTTTTTTTGTATGTGTGTGTGTATGTGTGTGTGTGTGTGTGTTTTATGTTTCTTTTGAGCAAGCAAATCGCTGCATTGTGTGGATGTCTTCATCTCCGCAAAATGATTAATAGTGACAATTTGGAAACCTTTGCGATCAATTTCAAATTTCTCCTTGATTTGAAATTTATTTAGCTTTACGCTGAATTATAATGTTGCACTTTTCATTTTCATAATGCTGCTGGAATCTTTTCTCTTTCCTTCACAGACCCGTAAATCCTTCTCACCAGGAACCATGTGATTCTCCCAGCCTCTGGCTTCATGGCTCAGGTTTCACCCTGACATACAGTATAATATCAGTCTAGAAAGCTCAGGTAGGCAGGTGTTTGCCTTAATTAAGAATGAATTCAAATGGGCTAAAATGTCAGAAGCAGGATGCACCTAATTTCTGTTGTCAGCTTAAGACCAGAGGGTCTGAATATTTATCTAAGTAGGACAATCTTTTAAAAAATGTGCTTAGACTGATTCCAGGAAGCAAAAAGTAGAGGAAAATGTGAAAAACTCAAAAGGAACAACTTGTTGATGTGTCATTTGTGAAGTGTGGTTATTGAACACTTCCATTTAATGTTATTTGACTTTCTTTCTGTAAATAATGAATTTCTTAGTAATTTACATTGTATTTATTTATTTATTTGTAGCTACTAAAAAGTTAAATGCGGTAAAGTGAAATTTTCTTTAACTTGAAGACAACGTGACAGCTGACCTCATAATGTAACGTGTAAAGTGTAAACAGGTACATGTCCACTTGCCAAATGTGCAACCAAACACTATAAAAATAAGAGAAAGTTAATCATGATCTCTTTGTTTCAGGCTTTAGTCTAGACTTTCCGCCGCATTATTTCTCAGACTTCCAAGTCGTATCCGTTGTATTTTTAACTAAGCTTGTCAAGAAAAAAAGCTGCGTAGCTCATAAAAGACGCAGATTAAGGTGACGTCAGAAAAAGATCATTTACTTTATATACAAAGCAGAAGATGTAAGGTGTGAGGAAGCTGGACGTCCATCCCAAGGAATCTCCCTCCATTTGTGACCATTTACCGGCACTAATTGTCTGTTCATACACACTTAATTCGCCTGTTTATTTATAACAAACAAAAAATATATATAATGGTGTTTTGAATCCAGTAACTGGTTGACAGTCATGAGGAATAACCTCCTGTATATCTTTGTTTCCTTCACCAGATATAATCGCTTCAGTTCAAAATGTATTTATTATTTTGTGTTGCTGTTGGTTTGTACATAATCATGATAATAAGAATGACTTTATATATAAAGCACTTTCAAAGTGTTGTACATGGCAATTAAAAAGACGTAAAATAAGAGTAAAACAGACAAGTTTGGCCTCATGGCAAAGTTACCAAGAGGGTCTTCAGTTCTGCTTTAATTACCTCTACAGAACCCACCTGCCTGACGTCTTGAGGAAAACTGTTTCATAGTGTCGACATCCAGAAAGACAAACATGCTCACCAAAACAGTTTTTTCTCCTTGGAGACCAGTTCACAGGGAACAAAAAATATGAGAAGAAAACTAAGATTGCTCATGGTCAACAAAATCAGATGGGGCAAGCAGCAGCATTTTGAGAACTTTACTGTAATTCTATTCTATTCTACAGTCATTTAGCAGATGCTTTTATCCAAAGTGACTTACATACACACATTGGGGGGGAACTTAGGGTTCAGCGTCTTGCCCAAGGGCACTTCAGCGTATAGTCAGGGGAAGCCTGGAATCAAACTCTCAACTTTCCGGTTACAAGCCGACTGCTCTTCCTCCTGAGCTACAGCCGTAATAAATGCAAGAAGTCACAAAGGCATGAAGAAGACTTTAGTATCAGTGACAAAACTGAAAGAATTTGAATGTTTCTACGATGATAAAAAGCAACTTTTGTTCCCTTCTTCATATGAAGGTAAAACGAGAGGGTCTGATGAAACAACACACTGAGATTCTTTGCTGTGTCCCTCCAGTAAATCAGATAACTGCAGATGATCAGATGACTCCGAGTAGATTTAGTTACAGCATCAAATAACAGTTTAGACTTGTGCTTATCATGTTCATGGTGTTAGAATAAGCAGCCTTTGCAGTTGACATGGCTAGTTGATAAAATAACTATTTTTCAAAGTATGAAAGAATCTGGATTGATGCCACTGGAGCTCAGCTTTTCTGTAATTTCTCAGCAAGTTAAACTTTTCCAGACAGGCAGACGATGGTCTAAAACCAATGTATGATCCTAACATGTGAGTACAGACACAAACCGTGCGAGATGAGTTAATAAAATGTATAAAATCTTTGACTGGTGGCTTATCGTCACAACAGAAATTCATGCAGAGCACAAAAAAAAAAAAAAAAAAAAAAAATCAAGTAACTTTTTTTTTTTTGTTTTTTTTTTACAAAACGTGACACCACAAAATTTATCTAAGAGACGGCTAACGAGAACCATATTCCATATGTTGATGTAATTCCATTAATTTATCATAGTACTTTGCTTATTTGTGCTTATTCATTACAAACTACATGTTACTGTATGGACTAACCTGGCAGCGATTGCTAAGGTTGTACATTTGCCGTTTTGTTTCTGGGTCACTTCCTTCATATGTATCATCGTTGGATGTGTGTCATGCATTGTTTGCACCTTGTAGATTTATTCCCACGATGATTGCTCGTGAATAAGGTTTATTGTTTCATTTCATATCCTTGTGGTGGCTTCATCCTTGTTACTGTAACATACAGCCAAGCTTATTCACACTAAACTGTGTCACCATTAGTCTTTTTTATACTGTGAAGCGTTTTTTTCCGCATTACATCCTTATGGTTGCACTTCTATTGTTTCTGGCACAGCTCGATACATAAAACTTTCTTATACAATGAGGTTTATTGTTTCATATAACCTTCTTGTTTGAATGCATTGTTGTTTCTGGCTGAGATTTATTTATATCAAACCCTATTGCATCCAGTTAATTAAGAGAAATCAATAAAACTTAATACTTAATTAAAGCTGATTGCTATGAGCTACTAATTAATGTGACATTAATTCAATACTTTTTCTCCTTTTTGTGACAGTAAATAAAGGTAAGGGAGAAGGAAATCACACTATTCTGTGATTTGCAGCTTAAAATACAAAGTTTGTTGGTCGTGCTACAGCTTTTTCAAATCATGTATCGTTTACATTTCTTTTAGGTTAATTTTACTCAAATCTATTGTATCTGTATTTAAGAACGCCTGCAAAACAATGCTTAAAAAAAAAAAAATAAATAAAAAAAAAAAAATCACAAAATCAAAGACACAGACAAGGATGACTTTAACGTAGTCTATTGGGGAGATATGCAAATAAAATCAATGATGAACAAGTTGCATGCAGTGTTGTGTACGTTTTGACAGTGACCCAGAATGCAACAAAGCAATACCACTTGAACCTTTTGTAGCTGGATTTTCCCTTTTAGAATATCATCCTTGTTGGCTTTGAACTAACACATAAAAAATACCCAAACAACATTTCCTGCTGAGTACAAAAAGAAGCCTTTGTGCTCTGGGACATACCGTTCAATAATCACTCTCTTTAGCTACAAATCTGAAACTCTACTTCAAGGGAAAAATCCAGTGTTTAAAACATTCTTTTTTATATATTAAGGGATAAAAAATAGTTATAGTATAGTTATTGATGTCAGTATTACTGAACAGTGACTCCACTCCTCCAGTTGTCCTGGCAGTTTGGATGTCTGAAGAAAAAGTTTGGTTTAGGAAACTTTTTTAAGATCCTAGCAAATAAAAAAAAAAAGTTAGAAAGACCTTTAGACAACACAATTAAAAGGCTCTGCACCATACTCATCACCTTCCACACATACACGGATTTTCGACTACTCCAGCTTTTGTCTAATAGCTGTTGGGGGGGGTTATGGAGTGGGTAAGTAGCATTAATTAACTTTATAGAACAGATCTTTTTGTTAAATACTTGTTAAAAAAAACAAAAAAAAATAGAAAATCAGGAAAAGAAAAAATGAGCCATCTCACTTTGAACAATCCCATGATGGACAATTTGTTTTCATTGTGATTTACTTTGTTTTGCTAAACAGCAACAGACTCATAAAGACAAAACGAATGGGCACCGAATCTCAGACTTATGAGCTGCATTTACAAGTTCAGATAGTCTGATAAAGCCATGCGCACATGATCAAACGGGCGCACATATTTCTACTAGTCTTGTAATAGGTATCTTAGTCAACGTGTAATTTTAACCTCAGTCAAATTGTTGAGCAATTGCTAAGCAAGAATATTATTTCAAGAAGTATGCAAACTGATGTGGCATCTTGGAAAGATGTGTGACATTCTTCAAATGGCACCTCAGCATGCACTAAGCGCATGAACAGAAGCGAGCAACCAATCAGCTTCAGCCGGGTGCATGCAGCACGAATGCAGGTGACAGATATGTTGATGATAAAAGCTGGTTTATCAGTGAGCCAGGACTGTTTCAGAAGCAGCTACGATGAAGGGGTGAGAAAAGAACAAAATTCTACGGGGTGTCACTTATAATATAACTGGCATTGTTCTGTGAAAGTGTCTGCAGAACTTTGCCGCATACAACAGAAAAACACTTGTTTTGTATATTTCTTATTCAGCAATGCAAAAAAGCAGTTTGCACTACAAGCTATTAAGAACACAGTAGTATTTGCGTCATTTCAACAACCGCATTCCAGCAAGAGTGGATTTTACACAAAAAGCACAACATTGCAAATAGCCCAAAAGACATTTATTCTAGTAATAACCATGTATCTAAAGTATCACATAAGAAAATATTACAAAAACAGACTGAGCACGCTTTATAATATCTCAGCTGCGGCTCACTAATCATAACAAGTGTGTTTAAAAAACAAAAAAACATTTTTCCTTTGCTTGATAATAGCTTGTTAGTCTAGCGGGGTGGGAAACCTCTATGCAGCCCTCCCCTGCCTCTGAATCCTCCTCTATCCCCCCGGAAATTAGGTCGATTTCTTTCTCGGCCTCTGTCCCCGCCTCTACCAGCATTTGGCCCACCGCGTCCCCCTCTGGGTGCGCCACCTCCACGGTCTGCCTTCAGCTTAACAGGAGACTTGGGTCGCAGCCTCTCTATTTCCTCCGTGCAGCCAGACAGGTTCGACTCGGGAAAGGGGAAATGAGAGGCGTATGTCTCTGGGTTGAAGTTGGTGTTTGTCAGAGTAGGGCCTACTGTCAGCCAGCCTACAAATGAGCCCCACCAAGAAAAAAGAAAACAAAAACACATCGAGGTTGAGAAAGCGAAAGAGGAAAGCAACCACTCTTATTTGTTGTTGTACAAACATCGCTCATCTGAACGCAACACAAACCGTCCATCTCACCTGGTCTGATGGTCGAGTCTCTTCCAAACAAGTGCAGCCTCCTGCGGCCCAAGCAGAAGTGTTCGATGATGTGGAAGATTTCTACTGGCTTCTCCACATTCCCCATCTCGGGCTCTTCGGTGATGATCAAATCGATGTCCACATTGGCATGGATGAAGTCCCCATCTGTGCTCCTGCGCACTGTCCCCTTGATTCCCATCAGGCAATGTTCCTGGAATCAAAGTATTTACATCACTGTATGCTGCATTCAGTTTGCTACCAGTGTAAATTTAACAACAGGTCTGTCACTAACGTTACCTTTCTAAAAGGAAGATATATTTTATCAGAGACATGGCATCCTCAAAATGGGCTGTATTAAAATTGCATTTGATTTCAGCTGAACTTGGGAGTCATCTTGTGATATTAAAAAACGCTCCTTTCTTGTTCACCCGAAACCGAAATGTTTTCATGCCATAATTCTAGTCTGGCTGTAAGTCAATTGTTTATTTTGTATGAGTGCGCATATGCACAAAGATGTGGTTTAAGTCACACCTTGAAAAACATCTTGATAGAAAAAGAAGAGCGAGTTTGACAAGAAGTAACAACAAAACTTGGCTCACTTTATTTTTCTTTATTTTTGCTCCGTGTCCAGGTCTACAATACCTGCAAGAAATCTGGTTTCTTGTTCTGTCTATAAATCTATCTATCTATAAATCTATAAATAAACCTATAAATCTATCTTTAAATCTATCTATAACCTATAAATCTATCTAAAACCTATAACTATCTATAACTCTATAAATCTTCTACCTAAAATCTATAAATTTATCTAAAATCTATAACTATCTATAACTAGCTAGGTAGCTAGCTAGCTAGATAGATAGATAGATAGATAGTTGCTGCAAATTGCGGCCAAGTTGTTGCAATAACTATTTGTAGTACTTTAAATTAGTTTCAAGCAGACTTACAATGTCCCATCAGTCTTATACTTACAGGATATAAATGTACAGTAGATTTAAAATGTCTACTGGTTCTATGTGTTTCTGTTCATTGTACCTTGGTCCTCTGGAAAACCGCTTTTGGATCCAGTGCCTTGGTTTTTCCAGGGTTGTTCTTGTTGGTCTTGATCCAGCAGATATCCTCACACCTCCTGAAGCCCCACTTCCTCAGGCACTAAAAACCAGAGTGAAAAGACAATGACAAATGCACCATATATGAAACCCAAGGATATAATTTGACAAGCATTAAAACCTTTAAAAGGTCATACTTTTTTATTAATCTAAAATGAATGTATTAAAACATTGAGAGAACAAATGAACAAGCAAATCCTGAACTTCTAACTTAAGTTAATTTAAAGAAAACGTAAATAAATTCTGCTGTCGCTGATCTTTGGTTCCAAGTCTGATAATGGTCCTGCTATGAATATATTTACTGACTGATGTGATAATAACTGAATTTTACCAATAAAAACAAACAAAAGATCAAAATCATGTTGTCAGACACAGCAGTGAACAGGAAGTAAACCACATTTATGGTGCAGAAATCCAGCCAGTTGAGTCCTATACATACCTGGCTATACCTACACTATAAGTACCATGTTTGACTCTAAAATGAAACTTAAAGTAAACACTAAATAGGTGGTAAAAAAAAAAAAGCAAACAAAAGAATTAATTTATTGACTGATTCAATGTTTCTAACTCTATTTTAAGCCTCTTATATTGTTCATTTGTTGAAATTTCTTAAATGTTTTCTTTTCTATTGGTTTTATGGACTCTTAGGAACAGGAAGAGCCTGAACGACATACAGTTGTTTCTCTGTGTCCTTTATTCGCTCAGCTATCAGGTTTGTTTTAGTTCTGACGGCGCTCTTTCACTAAATTTATATTTTAACTGCAACTTTTATCCACATTCAGCGTAGATATTATTGCAATCTTTTGTTTATCTTTAAAAAGACATTTTGTGTTCATATCCATATCTGTCTAGACTGCTGAAGCACAGACATGTTTGTTTCTATCCTGATTGTTGACGTGATTTGGAAGCAGGCGAGCTGTAAATCAATAGCTCTTTTGAGATCAATAAAGCTGTCTTTTAACTTGAAATAGTTGTAGTTTTGATGACAAAATAAACACTTCACTTTTGTCTGCGAAAGAAAACTACTTATGTTACTTTGTGCTGCTTTAAAAAGATAAATGACAAGAAGATCAATTACTGTTTTAGTTTTACAACTTTAATCTCTGCAAACATCACCCTGCTGCCAGTTGGACTGGTTATACTGTATTGTGTGTATTGTATTTATAGCCTGCACTGGCTTCCCAGCTTTCGCAACACAGGGCAGTACAACTTGGACAAACAAAAGATATCACCTAAAATTTCATTTGCTTTAAAGGTTTCCAGGCTTTGTTCTTTGTTCATTTTCATGAACTTATTTGTTAAACAAGTCAAAAATCATCAGACTTTGTCAAACACTGATTTTTTTTTCCCCTTGTAAAAATCATTCTAGTATAAAAGCATCTGCTTGTTTCATAAAATTAATAATAATCATTTTAATAACCCCCATGTTCTTGTATTGTAAAGAAGTGGATGGAATGAAACAAATGTTAAACACAGTGTTTATTTTAGAAAAATAAAAGAATAAAGCTACATAAATTCCACAGCTGAGATAATAGATATAATCGCCGGGCGAGGCTGTGAATCATTGCTGCTGAAAAGTTCACAGGACATGCGTCACAGCGGACTTTACAGCACTGCAACAAAGGAAAACAAAACCCCTGCTTGTTGACATGAATTGGAGTAAATGTGCATATGCCTTAAATAACTAAAGTAGTAAGACAAACACAAAAAGGTAGCAAATGACACTTAATCCTTTTACATCATAAAAACTCTTATATAACTAAAAGAACTAAAGTGTACTAATCCAATCACCTTCAGAGACTTATAGGATATCAATGAACATGGAGTTTAAACAATGATTGCTTATTGTAGAAGAAGGAAAAAACAATGTGAGCAATACAGCAGACAGCTTGTTTTGTGTCCAACGCATGTTTACGTCTAAATGTGGAGTTGGTGTTCTGTATAGATTAAATTAGATTGAGTTACCATCCTGCCCAGGTCAAGTCCTTCTCCAGAGCCACACCAGAGAAAGACGAAGGAACGCGGCGCTGATATCTCCTCAATTTCAAGTCTCATGATCTACAACAGCGGAGAGTAAAGAATAATGAAATGAAGCCATAGTTAATATCATTGGAGTTTGATTATTGATTCACATACTAGTCTGAACCACTGAATGCAAACTGGCCAGAGATGCAAGCAAACATACGTCATCCCAGGTCCAGAAACGTTCAGTGTGGCTGATGCCTGACTCTCTGTAGTATTCCTCTAAGGGAGGCTCAAGCAGAATCACATCAAACTGGCACTTCAATTCCCGCAGGTCAAAGTGCTCTGGATCAGCCTGGAGATACCTTAACGGACACATAAAAACACCTTTTTTAGATCCTTTTTTTTTTTTTCCATCTCAACACTGTAAACATTCATGTCATGACTACTGGGGTGGGAAAATTGAATCAAAAAATTGAAAATCAGAATTTTCTGTTTCACAATTTCAAAATCGATTTTTTTCTTTCAACTAAACAAAATTAATCCAAAATAAAATTTTTGTCATTTTTATTGGTTTTATTGGTCTTTTTACTTGTCTTCTTGGGCATTATAGAAGCAGAATGGTGGTCAGGCTACTGTGGTGCTTTCTCCTCACTGAAATCAGGAAAAATAACTTGCAAAAAGAAGTTTTATAATTTTCTTTTTTTTGTTTTGTTTTTAAGCTACAAACTTCATCAATATATGAAGAATTTTGAGAATCGCAACTTAAATCGAATCGGCAACCAAAAAAATCGGAATTGAATCGGGACAAAAGCACATTGTCACAGCCCTAATGACTACATACATGGGAGGGATGTTGGTGCTTGCAATGAGCTCATCTTTCAGTCTGATCAACTCTCGGAGTTTAGGATATTCCTCAAATCGATCCGCCAAGCCTTCAATAAGTAAAGAAGGAGAAATGTTAGAACACATGCACAAGCACACATGCATGGTTATAAACACGAAAAAAAGAAGGCAAGCAGACACTCACCAACATCTCTGATGAAGTTCTGTGGCCTGTGTCCTGTGTCCACAAAGTGTTGACAGTAGTCATTGTGAGGGTTTAAACTTTGGGTGCCCTGATGGAGAATGAAGAGGAGAAGCAGGACATGGAGAAATGGAAAAAAAAAAGAAAATAAACAGATGGATGTTTGTGTCTATTTCCATATATATTTAACACTATATAACCCCAGAGAAACTTTTAACATTCATTACTTTGCAGTTTCTGTAACAGTTAAAAACATGTGGCCATTTGTGATAATATGTCTGGATGAAAATGTAACATGAGTTATGCTTCTAATTTTTACAACAACTTTGTAGGGTTGATTTTTTTTTTAAAGTTTACATCACGCACACCCTCATAAAGATAAAACTAGGTGCCGGATCCAAAGGCAACTCATGACAAAAACAGAAAACTAGGTACGTATTGTGAGTTACCTCTGGTGTGTGGATCTACTTTTCTATTTTTGATTATGATGTACATCATACACTCTTCAAAGATTCTCCAGCTCAGGGGTGTCAAACTCCAGTCCTCGAGGACTGGTATCCGGCAAGTTTTTGTTGTTTCTCTGCACCAAAACACCTGATTCAAATCACATGGATCTCGCAACTTCTTGTGAAGCTATTTATTCATTTCGGTCCAGTGTGTTGGAGCATGGAGACAACAGAAACCTGCAGGATACAGACCTCCAAGGACCGGAGTTTGACACCTGTGCTTTAGCTCATTAAAAGCATATCATTGGATAAAAGTTGGAGTTTAAAGTTAAAATTCCTGACTAAATAACTAGATATCTATGTAACACATTGATGCATTTCAATTAAACTCATGACAGCAGCAGTGGCTGAAGCTGCTCTAAAGCATATTTTCTTAAGATGAAGAATTTGCAAGTTAATCTTTGTTTTGCAAAGACATATATATATATTTGTAAATCTAAAATCAACTCAGGAACTTGCTTTTAGAAAGAAGAAGTAACTTCATCTTGTTCACGCTGCACATCTTACTGCAGCCTTGTGATGAAGAATATTCAAGAATTCCAGTTTGAGTTTCATTTTCACCAGCCTGTTTTTTTTTTTTTTTTTTTTTTTAAACATAGATCTATGAGTTTAAAATGACCATGACTACCAGGCTGATGCGTGACTAGTTTAATAAACTTTAACAGGAATGGTTTCAGGCACTTTTCACCTGCCTGTTCTCATCAAAACAAACAAACAAACAAAAAAAAAAAAAGATAGAATGGGGTTATGGAATAATGCCAGATGAATCATCTGACTTTGCTTGGGACATTCTTCCGACTACACCCAAACTCTGTGTCACTAAAACTCATCTACCAGACTTGTCCTTCAACATTCAAAGCAGCTATAATAAGACTTGTTTATCTCAATGTTTCCATCATGTGATAAATGAATGACAGGTTTTCAGGTAAGAACATCTGATGACAAAGCAATATTTTTATTTCAATCACTTGCGGTTTTATTTTAGCTTCTTACGTCAGTAAATTCTAACATTTTTTTCTATATTAACAACATCATGTGGCCACCAGAAATATATAGAACATTGTGTAAACCTAGTGAAAAAGAGACTTAGGGCAGAGTAGAAAGTGAGTCAACAGATGGATATCTTTGCAATGTCCTGTGCCGATGCAGATTATTCACTAGGGCAGCCGTTGGCTCATACTTTCTGAACTTACAAGAAATTTTAATTCAACCTTATTCTGCATTATATTCTGCACTCTGTCAAAAGGAATATCTTTTAATACAACTCAAAGTATCTAAATAAGTTTCCCAATAAATGTCCCAACACAGCCACACCTGTCAGGCTGCAGTGCACATTTCCCTGCATAACGTTTTCCAACTGAGTCAACAGCAATGACCTCGAAACAGCAGATTATATGCGCCATTAATCATTTTACCAAGACATAAATCTGTCCACATAAATAATAGCACAGAGGCCAATGAGTGAGCTGGAACAAATACAAGATTGTTTTATGTATTTGTTTTGTGAAAGAATGAACTTCCTGGAGCTGAAACCGATCTTGGCAGCATTATTACACCAAACAAAATGAAAAATACTTCAGATATGACAGTGTAGATCACAACAGGTTATGTTTTGTTCCTTCTAAAATACCAGCTGCTGGTATCTATAACATACTTGTGTTGCAATGATGCTGCCTTAAAGTTCATGAGATTTATATATGCTTATAATGCTTGGCATGTAACACTTTGTTAAGCCATGTAAGAACAGAAAACAGTGTAACAGCTTAAAAAGTGATGAAACATTATATCTATTGTATTTTAATCAAAAGATAGTTTTAAGTGAAAAGTTACAATTAGCAGGTTTTGATTCATATGAAATCATTTCAAATAATTCAAAGATTATGTGAAATTGATATGAACTGCTATCAAACTTTTAAATTTTGTTTGGAAGATATTGTTTTCCTGGAGAAAAATAGTCAGTCGTAGCTATACGTCATCTTTAAAATTGGTCAGGATGGCGGTAAAGGTGTGGACCCATATGCAGAGACGAGAAACTGGAATGCAGGATCAAGACTGTGGTAATCGGTTTCGAAGGAACTCAGGCAATTAACACAATGATCCAGCAACTGAGAACACAAACCAAGGGGTAAAAATGCAAAAAGGAAGTAACTCGACACAGATGAAACGAATCAGAAAGTCAAAATAGGTGAACTAATGAACGGGAACTTAGACATGAGAGAACTAAACAAGGAAAACTACAAACTAAAACAATAAACCAGAATTACAGAGAAACGCAAAATATCATATCATGACAAAAATCTTTTTTTTTTCTTTTTTTTTTTTTTTTAACAATTCACAATTAGTGCATCTATAGCAATTACTAAAAATTGAATGAATGTTGATCATGTTTAAAAGAACGTTTTCAAACCTTGAGGAAAGTACTGGAATCCTTATAAACTTCTTCATATGGATTGCTCTCATCTGGCTGCTGCACCTCCACTTCATCCTAACAGACAAAAAAGAAAGAATTTTTTTTTTTAAATGAATGTACAAAATGCTCAATTACTATAACCTGAAGAAATTTCAGTTCAAATCAAACATTTTTTTTTATAAAGTGCTTTTCCTGCCAAAAGCAACATAAAAGGCTTTACATAACAAAAGCAGGTATTCACACACAAGTACACAGTAAAGCCGTGATCCTAACAAAACAGATAAAAAGCTTTATAAAATAACGTGCTAAATTTGACAACAGTATCATATTTTAAATAATATTAAAATTGCCCTGATTATTAAAATACTACCAATAGCCACAAATGTGAGAGAGGTTATCTTAGGTTTATTTTAGGTTCAAATCGGCATGTTTCTTTAAAGCTGGAATTGATCCTTATTTTATCAGTCTTTATTTAATGTTATTTCCTTTTCTCTGCTTTCTTGTTTTGAATTTAGATTTTGCTTCTTATTCTCTAATGTTTAATCTCTGTAAAGCACTTGGAATTACCTTTTTGTTATGCTATATAAATAAACTTGTCTTGCTTTGCCTAAAGAACTGTCGGCTTAAAAAAAGACACGTGGCTGCTTTTCATTACATGGCTCAACACAAGTAACTCCAGTTTATTTTTAGGGGGTTTTCTGGTAAGTAGTACCTGGAATGAAACACTTTTCTCTCTTCCTTTTGAAGCCCCAACCCAGTTTAGGTTACTACAGGTTACTTGGTTACTGGCAAGTTGAGAGGATACTACATGGTGACGTAAAAACACGTCACCAACCGGTTGACAAAATTCTCATCAGCAACAAAAACAACAAAGTTTCTGCAGGCCTGAGGCTCTGAACATGAACTGGTGCACCACCCCCTTTTTTCTGCATAAAGAAGTCATTTACAAAGCAGGAGTTTTTAAAACTGCCGGTGGGAAATGCAAAATATCGCATGTGGATATCCCTTCTGTACATATGGATAAAATATCCACATGCATGAGGATTGGAATTCATAAACATGGTTTATAAAGTTATATTTCGGTTCAAGAACCAAAGATCACAATCAGACAATGTCTTCTGATCAAAATCTTAAAATGATCAATGGTCATTGTATAAAAGACTTTTAAATAGCTTTAAATGGATGATGGAACACTAAACACACTCACAGGTAAGACTAAGCAAGGCAAGAAGTGGGGTACTTATTTTGAACTGGAGCAAATCTTTTAGCTAGTCATTTAAATTGTAAATTTTAATTAATGAGCCAAAAACTAGAAGTTAATCGCCATTCTCTGAGGCTTTGCAGCTTCCTACGCAGAAAGTATTTCACCAAGTTATTCATAAATCCTTACTCAAACACTTGTCATTATCATACCAGGTGGAAGGTAATCATTATATCTTATATGCCAAGTTTAAGGCTTCTTTAGCCTGTATGGACAGAAAATGTTCATATATTCAGATGTGATTGCACTTACTTTCTGTTCTTCGACATCTTCCTCTGTCTCCTCTCCTTCCGTTTGAGGCTTTTTTTTGGAAGGTGGGGCTAAGTTATCATATGAAGCCCTGCAAAACACAAAAATCTTATTTGATTTCCATCTTTCACTTTTATAATGCAGTATCATCCATGTTAGGGGATTATGGAAGATCAACCTAGCAGGGGAGATAACACATTATCATTGGATAATATGTTAAGCGCTGCATGATACAACTTAAAGTCGTAGTGAAAACACGTGACCAATGCAGAACTGGCAAAAATCTTTGATGTAGTTCTATGATTTCATGGACTAGCTATGTGGAAGCATTCTTTTTTTTTCTTAGGTCCAATGAAGTGATCAAATATAGTCATGTGCTCAGTGAAGGGCTAAGCTAATTCTGGGCCAATATTAAATGATTACAGCAAAATCTTTCCAGAAGATATCACACCAATTTTAATGTGTTCAAAATTTGGATAGATCCACCCATGAAAATCACACCCTTAAAAGGTGAAGATGGTGTATTTATGCCATTTCATTCCCTGATTACCAGACACCTCATCATCCCCTCCTGGTGCTGCAAATAATATTAATGAAAAGTGTTCAATGTAAAGAAAAACATTTTCAGTCAATTCAATTGTTGCTGAAGCATCTAAATAAAATGAGCATTTAGCTCTGATCATGACTAAGCAAAACTATGTAAACTCGTCTGTAGTATTTTAGATTTCTAGAAATGCAAGGGAAATACTTATCAGCAGTCATATATATATATATATATATATATACTACAACTGTTAAATCACTGTCAAACTCGCGCCAGCGTGGTATTTGTTGGTTCTGGTTTTAACACGTGTCTGTATTGTTTGTGCAGAGATTTTTATCTCACCTGCATGTTTCTCTTGTCTCTTCGATCTCTTTTAGCTCATCTTTACTGTTTAGGACAGCTCCGATACTGTCTGCGCTCTCCGCTCCCAACTGTGGTTTGGAAAAAAAACCCCAAAACAAAATATGAATGAGCAGATTTTGGATCATCTCTATTATGGTGAGTATTGCCTGCATCACTAGTCTACACCGTTCTTGTCTAATCAAACTATAACATAGTTGCTGCAATTAGCTTAAACCACTCGAATAGCTCCAAAATGCTGTCATATTTCTATTTTTTCCTGTTTTTTTTTTTTTTTCTTTCTTTCTTTCTTTTTTTTTTTGGTAAACAGTGACCACTGAAACGTTTGCTAAGTCCAACAGTTACGTTTGCTGGCTGGTTAACAACACAACTTGCTAATAGCCGGGAAGGCTACTTGCCTGTTGAGCTAACAGTTGTCGCCTAAGCTTTTGTTTCTCCCGAATCTCTTGGAGTCTGCTGTTCATTTCTCCTGTAGACCTTTAATAGAAGTATTCAAACCCCTTAATCGTTTATGCGTAAGTCTTTAAATGGAGCAAGTGGTAGCACTCATCCGCTAAGTTGAGATAACTGCTTGAATTCACATTGGGTTCGCTCGTTTTTCTACACC
Source organism: Telmatherina bonti (assembly GCF_933228915.1). Taxonomy (NCBI): domain Eukaryota; kingdom Metazoa; phylum Chordata; class Actinopteri; order Atheriniformes; family Telmatherinidae; genus Telmatherina; species Telmatherina bonti. The sequence continues at coordinate 32,531,475 of NC_136621.1, forward strand.
AACACATACGGTGATGAATGTTGCCTTGTATTCATGAAATCGGTGATAACCTGTGTTACTGGTACTGGGGTTTTTTCGCCTGGGATAACCTTGGCCTCTGAATAGGGTAGATAAGGGGACAGAAAATATAAAAAAGAACTGGAGTTAAATTTACGGAGCGTTAACTCCGCTTCTCTGGACTCATACCGGCTTACGTCTTCAGTAATAGGAGTTAACATTCCTGAATGAATGGTCACTCTATGATGATGTCATCAACCGGGACGCTTGTGTTTGACGTTTTCTTGTTTTCCTTTCAAGTCTTGAAGCGTCGGAAAAGGAAAATACTTGCTGTAGACAGACGACGAGGGTCGCTGTGACATCGATTAGCTCCGTCTGTCTGCAGAAATACTCACAAAAACTGCATGCTTTACGGCACGATAAGAACGATGTTACAGATTGCATAAAAGTGTCACACAGAAAGTTTTTTCTGTTTGTTTGTCATTTTCCTTTGGTTGGTTTTTGCGCCAACAAGCAACTAATGTGGTTTTCATAGAAACTTTGCAGACTGAACAACAGGTGCATGAAGCAATACTGCAGGCTGTTGAAGGTAAGTGCTTTACCTAACGATTTGTACAATCATAATCATAATCAATCCTCTATATTTCCTAAAAACTATACACTCAGAAGTCTGGGATCTTGTTCACAATAATTTTTCAAAGGAATCCTCCTGCAGTACATGTTTTCAATTAAACCATTATTGCAGGGGGGTATTTTTTAATGTAAAGGGTAACTCATTATTATTATTATTATTATTATTATTATTATTATTATTATTATTCATAATATAATAATAATAATGATAAAAATAATATCATTATTATTATGAACCCTACAGGTGATATTATGGGGTGGGAAGGGAGTAAACAACAACAACAACAAAAAGCCTGTTGCACTTCATGGAAGGACCTGCGTCCAACTGGACAGTCCACTAGCACCCTCCTACGATGTCCTCTATGGTTTGATTTTGTGCTTGTGTTGTTCACACTTGATGTAAGTCGCTTTAAAAGATAAAAGCACCTGCTAAATGACTGTAGAATAGAATAAATTAAGCCTCCAAATCAAAATAGTGTTATTAATAAATTATCCTACAATCTAATAATAAATGAACATGCACAGTTACTCATCATTATTTTTCATGTGGATTGAGTAAAACAGGCTGGATCCAAACTTTTTAGTCCTGCAAAGCTGACAATCTGACATCATGATGAGGTGGATTCATGTTTTACTAAGCAGATATACCACAGCAAAACAATAGTTCCTAGATGATACTGAGCAAGAAGTAAGATGAAATAAACAACAACAAAAACAATCAAATAAAACAAACCAAATAAACAAGTCAGTCTACAGCAGTGTTTTTCAACCACTGTGCCATGGCACAGAGATTATCAGGTGTGCCCTGAGAAATGACCCCATTTCACTTTACTGGTCTAAAAAGCAGATCTGTGTTCATCCAAACAGACCCCAGTGAAAGATAATAAAATTCCTTCTTCTTGTGTTTATCTGATTTCTATTCAAGAGGCTTTGACAAGATGGACTTTATATTAATAATAATATGTTGTTGTTTTTTTGTTGTTGTTTTTTTAAAAAAAAAATATAAACATGTTGGTTTGTGGTGAGCCTTGTGATTTTTCAGTGAAAAAAAAGTGTGCCTTGGCTGAAAAAAGCTTGAAAAACGCTTGTCTACAGTCACAGAGCAGTGACTGCCTGATAAATGTGTTGCTGCATTCAGTTTGATGTTCTGTTTAATCGTATTGTGCTGAAAAATCGCAGTTTGATGGAATCAATCACTGTTGATGGATTTCAGTCGGTGGGCTGGCTGCCCATCATCCCACGCAAAGAGAAGAGAGAGAAAGACAGAAAAAACACAGCTCCATCGATCCTCGCAGTCTTCTCTCTCGTCCCACGGACGAGATGAAGCCATGGGACTGAGTGGATGACTGCAACCCCGTTAGCTGATGAGTTCACCGCATTTCTACCGGCGCACAGTCTCAGCCGGAACATGGATGTGACATTTCTTGCTTCTTTAGCCGTACTTGTGGCTTCCAGCGGCTGCTTTTCCAGCACCGTCCCTTTATTCATCCCGCCGTTCACCGATTGCGCCCGGAGCCGTGGGAAAGATGGCTTTTACCGTGGAGCTATAGACGTCACCGAGTCTGGCACCCGGTGCATGAACTGGAGCGAAGTGTCCGGGTTCAAGGAGCGCCATCCGGGTAAAGGGATAGGAGAGCACAACCACTGCCGCAACCCTGACGGCAGGATCAGACCCTGGTGCTTTTTCAGGAATCACAAAGGCAGAGTAGACTGGGGATACTGCGACTGTAAACAAGGTAAACAAACAGGCCTGCCTGGAGAATACATGGCATTGTTTTTGGCAGAGCAACAAAGATCCTCAAATGTGTACTGTGTAAAGAAAATATCAGATCAAACTCATGTAAGCCTAAATTCCCTACATTAATGGAATGCTGATAAACATTTAGTGATGTTATCAATCTGGGCTGATGAGAAGTAACTCTCTCTATTTTGAAGTAACTCTGAACATCAAGATGCTTTCTCTTTCAGAAGTGTGTCTTAAGGTAAACGGGAACAAGAACATGCATGCCGTTGTGACTACGCAGGTATATAGCCTAAAGTAAAACAGCAGGTTTGTCGGCATGCAGTAAAATAAAATGATGTGAGAACATGAGGTACAAAGAGCCTTGCAACTCTATTCCTTCATCTCTAAGTCAATCGCTGCTTTGAACGATGTAGAGTGTGTGATTTCCATCTGGCACAAGCTGGGAAACCTCTTGTATTTTTAGTCTTAGTGTACGCCTCTTTCAACATCATGAGGATAAATTATCACAGTCAGTCATTCATTGAATATATCTTAATTCAGTTATCAGAGATATTTAAACAACTGAATGTCGATAAGTGAGGTGCTGAGTTTGGTTTCTGTATTTACTGGCTTTTGCACACAGAGGACAGACTGAGTACTTTCTAGTGCAAGTTCACATACTGATAGCAGCTTGAGACAGACCTCCACCTGTGCAAAGGACTATTTATGGGTATATGTGTGTCAACAAGGACGTTCATGGAGGCATTCTCAGTTGCCCACCTGACTCTTCATAAACACATACTCATATGTACTATCAAACAGCAAACAGCACAAACACCATGTATAGAAAAAAGGAAATAGCACAGCTGGTCAGTTCTACCCAAAATCCTTGTGTTATTGTCTCAGTACTAACTGCAGTAAAATACAGTCGCAGTATAACTGAAGCACAATATCTAGTAGTTTTCTGGTTGACATGAAGCGCAAAAATCTGAGGATGTGGCAAAGGGTAAAATTTTATTATTTTTTTTTACCTTTTTAGACTTTGTTATAACTATTTCTTCTGTATTATCACATTTGTTAATTTTGTGGAGCAGATTAAACACCATATATGTGTTAACTGTTTTAAACTGAGTACTTTTCAGCATGCAAACCTTTTTAGTCATCATTTTCTTCTCTCTTTGTGGGTCAAACTCTTCTTCTTTTTCTTCTCCAAGATCTAAACTGTCTCCCTTTTTTTCTGCCCCGCTACTGCATTCTCTGGTCTTTTAACCCCTAAAAATAAACTAAAATTGTTTTTTTTTATCAACATAAGACTTGTTATGTAGCAAGTATTTGACTGTACGACTTTTATTGGACACTTTTTTATGTAACTGGATCCTTTCGTTGCAGCATCACCTGCTACTGGAGAACAGTGTGGCTTCAAAGATCAGTCCCATTTGTTACTGGTCTGAAATAAGTGTTTACTCAATCTACAGTTATTTTTGTAGCCTGGAAATGTGTACATCATTCAGATCTAAAAAAAAAAAAAAAAATCTCAGCTTTCTAATGGTGTAATTGAAAAGGAGACTGAGTAAAATACTCATTTAGTTTCTTGTCCAGCTCATAGGACGTCTGGTAGCAGATTGTTTACGGTTTCTTTTTCTCCACCACAGGCTCAGTGCGTCTGCAAGGAGGCCGCTCTAAGCTGGATGGCAGAGTGGAAGTGCATCTGGGAGGAGTTTGGGGGTCTCTGTGCAGCAATGACTTCGCGGACAAAGACGCTGCAGTGGTTTGCAGACAGCTGGGCAAGGGGTGAGCAGGGGCACACATGCATTCACTTGTTGCTCGTATGTGCAGGAGTCGCTGCTCTTTCGGCCTCCTCCTCTCAGATACATGTGCAAACACAGGCGCAAGTGCAATCACCATCTGTCATAGAAATGCTCAAACTGAAGCTGTATGTGGACGTCTGACAGACGGAGCAGTTTGATGTGAATGTCAGGAGTGTTCCCAACACGGCACTGTACTTCAGGCAATCTCCTCCTTTCTCTGCAAAGTCTTTGTACTTTTCTAGTATGACCCTTACATTCCAACCCTTCATTCCCCAGAGGTATTTAAATACCTTTAGAGCTAAGCTATTTGCGCTTTTACAAGCCTACTCTTTTCCTCAAGCTTGTTTCTGTTTCACACATGCGGGTTTTCTACACTATGGCATACTGTCATGTTGGAAGAGCTCACAAGGGAACCTGCAGACAGGTCATACATATCAATATGTACTGTGCCTACTGTGCCGACTTGAGAACACAGTGGGCATTCACGGGGCTGCCTTGGAGTGGTTCCGTTCCTACTTAGCAGATAGGAGTTTTTGTGTGAGATTGGGTGACTTTGCTTCATCCTCGGCCCCCTTGAATTGTGGCGTGCCGCAAGGATCAATCCTTGGTCCGCTCCTTTTTTCATTGTATCTGTTGCCGCTGGGGTCTATTCTCCGAAGGCTTGGTGTGTCTTTTCATCTTTATGCTGATGATAGCCAAATTTACATTCCCCTCAAACGTCAAGAAAGCTTCAGTGCCACTGAACTCTTAAAGTGCACTGATGAAATTAAAATTTGGATGTCAATAAATTTTTTGCATTTTAATGATAAAAAAACAGAGGTTCTTCTTCTTGGACCTAGCAGTGTTGGTGATGCTGTCTCAGTTAACCTTGGATCCTTGTCACAGTTTGTTAAGCCTACTGTCTGCAATCTTGGTGTGAAAATGGATCAGGAACTTAAATTGGACAAACAAATTAGTGCTGTGGTGAAAGCAAGTTTTTTCCACCTGAGACAGCTTGCAAAAATAAGGTCCTCACTCTCAAGACATGATTTTGAAATTTTGATCCATGCTTTTGTAGCTACACGGCTTGACTATTGTAACGCCCTGTACTGTGGGATCAGTCAGTCCTCTCTCGCACGGCTGCAGCTGGTGCAGAACGCTGCAGCGCGTCTTTTAACTGGATCTCGAAAGTCTGACCATGTTTTACCAATTTTGTCTTCCCTTCACTGGCTCCCTGTCCGTTACAGAATTGATTTTAAGATTCTTTTATTTGTTTTTAAATGCCTGAACGGTCTGGCCCCTCACTACCTGTCAGACCTGCTGGTGAGGTATTCCCCTACACGCTCTCTGAGGTCCACAGATCAACTTCTGCTTGTGGTTCCTAAGACGAAGCGTAAACTGAGAGGTGACCGAGCTTTTTCTGTTATTGGTCCCAAGTTGTGGAATAAGCTGCCCCTGTACATTAGACAGGCTGAATCGCTTCTTGTTTTTAAGTCTTGTCTGAAGACTCATTTTTTCTCTTTGGCGTTTGACTAATTTAAAGGGTTGTTTTACTATTAACAATGTGCTGATGCCCCATTATGATGTAAATATGTATGTTTTATTGTTTCTTCTGTACAGCACTTTGGTCAACTTTGTTGTTTTTAACGGTGCTTTATAAATAAACTGGATTGGATTGGATTGGAATAGTGTTCATAAGACAGGTGTCGTCAGTTAAGAAGGATTGCATTCCCTAGAGGGCCGACACACTATGCATGCACTACACGTGCTGTCACTGACACCAGTCCAGGTCCTCCCGACGAGAATGCGTGCCTCTATACAATCATGTTAGTATGTGCACATGCACACAGGAGTCAATGAAGGTCTGACGTGGGAATGAGAGAGGGCAAATGTCAGCCGTATGTCAGCTGGAATCTTTGGCAATGACTTTCACATGGTTAGTTATTGAAAGCTGTTGGTCATAAAACAGTGGACTGCTGTGGCCTCGCATTCATAGATCACCAGCAAGCAGACAGCTACAGATTACTGCTATCAGGTGAAAACAGCTGCTTTGCTTAATGCTCCAATATATTGGAGCTAAGCTGGAATTTGAAGCTCATGTTAGTTTTTATTATTTTAAGTATGTCAGGTCGTGCTCGTGCGGTTCCCCTGTTTCGGCCAGGCATGGCCAAGCTGCATCAAATAGCACTCCACTGTCAAGGGGAAGAACCAGACCTGCTTCAGTGTCCCAAAACTATCTGGAATGGACAGGAATGTTCTCTGGCTGCAGCCATCACCTGCATTCAGCAGCAAGGTAGGCCAACCATCTGGGGAACTATTTCATCTGGGATTGATATGTTGATGTATTTGCATAAATGTGTAGAATCTGATGAGTCTGAAAAACCTCTATAACTACAATGAAATGCCTTTTATATGTCATTCAAAATGGAAAAATAGTCCCAACAGCAGTCGTGACGCTTCCTATACGGCTCGTGGGAGGTCAGTCGGAGTCAGAGGGCACGGTCGAGGTGTTCCACGCAGGACAGTGGGGCACCATATGTGATGACCAGTGGGATGACAGTGATGCAGAGGTGGTGTGTCGACAACTGGGCCTGAGGTGAAAAGACATTTTTTTACAAAAACACACAAATAAAGTGATGTTATTTATCATTTTTGTATAAATCTTAAACAATTAGCATAAATTAAAATATACTGTTGAATGAGAAAATTAGGAATCAGTGCAAAAGAAAGGAAGCGAAGCCGTGTTAATGTGGGTGTCAAGCCATTTTCTCCCTCTGTCTCCAAAAGTATGACAAGTATTCTTTCCATTCAGACACACAGAGAGAAGAGTGAGCAGTAAAGAACATCTGGGGGTCAAACAGTGAATCAGGCTCATTGTTCCAAGATGAATCCTCGCACCATGGAAATGTGCATATTTAGCAACACTCTATTCTCTGCAAATGAGTTGCAGTGTTTGTATTTGTTCAGCAGTGTTACGCCGTTTCTAAGACATAGATATGACATGTAGCACGCCAATTTTATGTGATCTATAATTGAAATAAACTAAAAAAAAAAAGAAAAAAAGTGGAATACCCAGTTATTTGTCAGGCATGACCAGTCAGCACATCTGTTTTTCATTCCATTCGTGCTACTATAAAGCCGACTTTCTATTCTTCTGTATATGAGGTGGTGTTTATTTTAGCTTTTTTTTGCTTTTTTTTTCATAGCGGTGTTGCAAGAGCTTGGGGCCAGGCACACTTTGGCAAGGGCTCAGGCCGTGTGTGGTTGGATGAGGTGCGGTGTACAGGCAACGAGCTCAGTTTGGAGCAGTGTGTAAAAAACGCTTGGGGAGAACACAACTGTCTGCACTCTGAGGATGCAGGAGTGTCCTGCAGCCCACTTACAGGTAGGCCAACAGGTTTGCTAAGCAATGCAAAAATGGCAAAAATGCAAGTGTCATTCACACAGGCATTTTACAAGCTATGTAAAATGCCACACCTTTGCATGTTAAAGTTCGTACTCATGACCATGAACACTGTTATTGCAGATGGTTGATCTTTTTTTTTACCTCCGGTTTGAACTTGTAAATCTCAGGCATAACAGACAAGACAAACTTACATTTTTATCTTACAATTGTAGATGTCAATGTAGCTTAAAAGAACATTTGTTGATTAATTTCTGCATTGATATTATGACAGGATGACGTATATGCAAAAGAAAGAGAGTAAATAAGAAAGCTCCTTTTATACATTAGATTTAGGGATTTAATATGAAGCTAGACTATTGTTCAGGTGAGCAAACAATTTAAGAGAAGGATAAGATTTTGAGGTGACTATGTATATATATATATATATATATATATATATATATATATATATGTATATCTTTTTTTTTTTTTTATTTAAAAGAAAACTAAACAAGACAACATACATGTTTGTTAAGATGTATCCCTATAACTCAGCTTAGTTTATCACAGCCTTACTTATATAACACTTTATTAAACACACATGCCCAACCTAAAGAAAAAAGTACACAACATCTACATAAAAAAATCTACTACTAAACTTTGTCTGAAAACCAGAGAGTTCCTGTCTAACAAAATCCAAATCAGCATCTGGTTCCATTGTTGTCTGTCTGTCTTTGTCTTTCACTGCAGATGGTACGACCAGGTTGGTCGGGGGTGCAGGAAATCACGAGGGGCGTTTAGAAGTCTTCTATCATGGTCAGTGGGGGACAGTGTGTGATGACGGCTGGACAGACTCCAACACACAAGTTGTATGTCGGCAGCTTGGTTACAGGTACTGTGCAGGACGTGTAGATTCATGTACTTTCTCATACAATTATGTCTTTTACTAAGAATAAATTTAATTACTGTCTTTGTGACTTAGTGTGTGGGTATGTGTGTGTCTTACAGGGCAGGTGAGATGCTCCTCTCTGAAGGACTAGATATCACTCCAGTCCCACGCTTCGGGGTGGGGTCAGGTCCTATTCTTTTGGACGATGTGTGTTGTACGGGGAAGGAACCCAGCCTATTGTTGTGCAACAGGAGGGAGTGGCTCCGCCATGACTGCACACACCATGAAGACGTTAACATCATCTGCAACCCTGAGCGGGGTGGAGGCACTTTTCCATCTAGTAAGACAGCATCTTATCTCACTGAGACTTACCTTTATAGTAACAGATAAAAGTACTATATACAGGTTTGTTCAAACTAAACTAACCAATGAGTCATGAACATTTCCAGTTACTGTCTGGACTTAGAAACATTAGTATTTACCTTCACAAAAGGGGGGTTGATACGTTTATAATGGTTTAAGTATTTAAAACGCTTTATGAAAATACCATATCATGTACACCAATATTTTTTCAAACAAGATTCAGTATCATACAGAAGGGTTTCTATCAGGACAGTCTTACTGCATTAGATCATTTAATGCAGGAAAAATAAGACTATGATAAATTGTTTAAATTTATTACGTAATTAATGATTTTAATAATAAGATTTAAGGAGGAAGTTGGTTCATATGTGTACGATGTGGAAGGTAAGAAAACTCCAAAGTAATTTTACATTTAAATACAGATCAAATCAGCGAGAGTCACAGGAAAGCCGTGAACAGAAATAAAATGTGAAGGACTGACTGTGTGTCTGCATCTGCTGCTCTGAGAAGCACCATCTGCAGGTCGGAGAAAACCTGGTGCTCCATTCAGGTACCATGAAGTTGGTACTTGTTTTTTGTTTACTGTAAATCTAAATGTAATTGTAATTGTTTACTGTAAATGTTTTAAAAACAGTCTTTTATTTTCTCTTCATTGCTACTTCACTGGGCTGCACGGTGGCGCAGTGGTTAGCACTGTGGCCTCACAGCAAGAAGGTCACTGGTTCGATCCTTGGCTGGTTTGGTCAGTGGCCTTTCTGTGTGGAGTTTGCATGTTCTCCCCGTGTATGCGTGGGTTCTCTCCGGGTACTCTGGCTTCCTCCCACCATCCAAACACATGCATGTTAGGTTAATTGGTCACTCTAAATTGCCCCTAGTGTGAGTGTGGTTGTTCGTCTCTCTGTGTGTGGCCCTGCGATGGACTGGCGAGCTGTCCAGGGTGTACCCTGCCTGTCACCCAAAGCCAGCTGGGATAGGCTCCAGCTTCCCCGCGACCCTGAATTGGAATAAGCGGTTCAGAAAATGAATGAATGAATGCTCCTTCACTTCAGCTGATTTCAGATATCAAACAGACCATAATTGAGTAATTAAGTCTTTAACTTTGTAAACATCGACTGTTTTCGGTAAGTTTCTGTTATTGTTTTTTTTTTAGTTTCCTTTTGTTAACATTCGGTCTAAACTATGGGTAGTCCCACACTCCACGTTCTGATTATAATTTTCAGATAGCATGATACTTTTCTCTTGTTTGCCCAGAAACAAGATAATATTTTGGATGCTTGAAACCAAATTTGTTTACATGCTCTTAAATCCTGATTATTGTGGTGTGTGTCAGAAATACTTAAATACTTTATTCCCGTTGTAGAGCAACATGTTCTTCAGTGGTTATAATCACTTAAGGATGCCACAGCCGAAATAATTTTATAATTCAGTTCAAGAGATGATTATACTACTATGTTAACCTCGCCACATTGGCACGTATGATTTCCATTAGATGTGGATTAGAATCATTTCTACTGGTTATATGGAGTTTCCCCCAGACCACAGTATTTCCTAACACCATGTTCTGCCTTTATATCTATATTTGTTTTTGTAAATTCAATTGGCCCATTTGGAGGTTAACTCTGGAAAGACAAGCAGTTGATGTTGGCCAAATTTCCTTTTGCATCTCCAGTTTTGTGAAAATAACTATGAGAATATATTTTTTTACTTTAAGCTGCTGTACTAAAAGTAATAAAGGACCAGAGAAACTTGGGCCTCCATGTGCGCTTTACAGGAAAGGAGGAGCAGCAAATCAGCTGGTGAGAGAGTCAGTAATTTCCCCTCAGTTTAAAACTAGATAATGGAAATCCAAGCTGACCTGAAATCTGTTTGTATGATCTCTGCCAAACCGAGTCTGCACCTAATTAGATCTCATCTCTAAGAAGGAAAGCCGACATTTTCCAAGAGCCAGACGATGTAATCTGTGAATACCCCAACAAGCATTGCCTGTAGTTGCACCACCAGTCCCAGTTAGTGGCTGCTTTTTTTTTTTTTTTTTTTTTTTTTAAATGGCGATGATTTGATAAACTTACTGGAAAACTTTACCAAATTCCAAAATCACAACAGGTATCAGTGGGTTGTGTTAACACAGTACCAAATAGCACTCTAATGGCACCTCTCTGTACGTGCACACTGACTATTTTTCATACTTGCTGAAACCTTTAGGAAAGCCTGAATTGCAGCATCATTAATCACGTGGCGTCGACACCCTCCAGGCACCAATAAAGATGTGGTAAAACTGGAGATGGATGAGGCAGAGCAGTGGCTCAGATTTCACACCACTGTAAGAGTCTCGATGTAGGATGTCCTGTACGTTGTCAGGATAAGTCAGTTCAATGTCACTGGAAGACTTCTGTGTGGTTTTTATATCCCATTTGATGATAAGTTGGAAGATATTACTGCTTTGTCTGGAGAGCTCATACAGATTGAAATAGCTGTTTCATTAGGTAGGTTTTAGGAGGCTTATCTTGTTTGGCAAGAGCCTGAGGGACACTCGTCCTACAAACATCCCACGTAAGAATTGTGTCATAATTGCAATCTGTGTGTAACTTTGTGTATGTGTTTGAGTGTTTATGTGTGTGTGTAAATCCCTCATTCCCCCCCTCCCACAGGCAGATTGGTCGGTGTTTATTTTGGAGAAGGAATAAAAAAGCAGATAAAGCAGGCAGTGCTTTTGAACTCTTTCTCTCAGCCTGGTTCACTGTCTGTTAGACACTAATGTAATGTTTGTGCTGCATGTGTGTGAAATGTCTGTTTGTGTGTTACCCATGTGGCAACTTAATTGCATTTCCATCAAGGTTTTTCTTTCTTTATTTTATTTAAATTGCTGACACAGCTGAAAGGACACCAAACATGTTAACAAGCTTATAAATATAAAATATGATGTATTGATAGAATGTAAACACTGTTAAAAGCATTGGAAAGGGTTCAACAACAGTTCAGTGCATTATGTGCATTTACATTTAGTCATTATCCAAAGTGACTTATAAGGAAAACCATTAAAGAACATTAAGAAATACTAATGGCTTTTTTTTTTTTTTAATCTGGCAAAATGTTGTTATAGTTTGGTCATTTTTAATGTTTTACACAACTCAATTTGTACATACCCAACAGTGATCCATAATGTTTATTATTTACACAGAGTTAGACACTGTTTCATGTAGAGCGTGACAAAAGATGTCAGTAAAAACCAACCGGGATTGGATAAGTTTTGCTTTTCAACATGTTTCAGCTTGTTAAAGATTTTTACTAAACTTATAACAACAGGTATAGTTGTTATTACTCAACAGTGCTTTGGTTTATCTTCTGGGTTATCTCCAGTCTGGCTAGTGACAGAGTCAAAATGATGGAACAGTGCAGTTTGCACGTCTGATTTAATTATATGATTTTTGGCTCTAAAAGCTGAATAAAATGTCAGATGAATCCACTCCTCAAAGTGCACGGCTTGGGATTCAGTTCAGACTTGTTCCATGTTGAAAATGCTGCATACATGTTGTAAGGTATGACCTAGAAAGACCGCCTTTGCAAATTTAATGAAGAAATGTCGTGAACATGCACAGGAACAGTAAAATGTTGTCAGATTAATGGAAAGGAGTGCATGTTGAAAGGAGCCTCTGCAATATCCTTTTGAGTGTTTGTGTGTTTGTGTGTTTGTCAGTGAGGGGGGAATATTGTTGGTTTTTTTAATCAAGCAAACAAGCACAAGGATTTTATGAACAGCGAAAACCAGCAAAGAAGTAAACATTCCCACAGCTACCTCTTCCACCTTAATCCGACCCCCTTATACTGTTTATATCCCACACAAAATCACTCAGTAAGTGTCTGATTCCGTGTTCGTACTTCATACAGTCGCAAAGAGTCATTTCAGGCTGAAGACGTTAAATAATTAATGGTTTTACCTGGGTTGTGTGATGTCTACAACTGGTCAACACGCAAGTTACATTAGTTTTTAAACTATATGTTAAGAGAAAAAACCCTCTTTCTTCTGTAGCAACCAGAAGTCAGAATGGAAACGGAGAGTGAAAACGTCAACACATGGAAAAGTCATTAGTGTTCACTGTTCACTAAGACAAGATTAGCTTATGTGGTGTTCTTGGGCATCTGTGTGCACAGAGATAATATTCAACATGAAGAATGAGTGCGTGAAGGGAAGCAGTGAGTGAAGAACCAAGCGAGAATGGGAATAAATAATCTGCACTGAGTGAACAGTTAAAAAAAGAAAAAAAAAAATTAGCCATTCAAACAAAAAAAACCCAACAAAAACAGAAAGGTGTTTTTACTACTCCTTCTTTAGTGAACGTGTGTCTACATGCCTCTGTGTTCTCTCAACGTGCTAGCCTGGAGGATCGGGTTTGTTAGGAATGTGTGTGTTGTTACTATGAGCAGACTATAGACTGTATGGAGCAGACTGAGTCTGAAGTAGTTTAAGTGAACATAAATAAATCTTTGCCAACATTGTATGTCTGTATTTTGTCAGTTTAAATTGAGGCAGATGGGAGCTCACCGCAAATCTGGCTCTGTGTTTTCCTCTTCATGGAAACCCCCCCCCAATGATGGATTTATTGGGTTTCTTTCGACAATATTTTCAGGGCTTTACATAGCTACGTAAAGTGAAAATATCTGCTGTCTACTCGGATTCTCTGCTTCGTAAATCAAACCAAAGTGTGTGTTTCCTGCAGGTTTGCCAGTAAGGCTTGTGGGAGGAGAAAGCTCCAGGGAAGGACGTGTTGAGCTCTATCTGTCTGGTCAGTGGGGGACGGTCTGTGATGACGGATGGACTGATCATGACGCTGAGGTGGTGTGCCGGCAGTTGGGCTACAGGTATTTTTTATGAACACCTGCATGTGAATGAATGGGCTCTTTCAACAGCCTGAAACCCTCCTGGAGTGCAAACAGAACCATTTGAAGTGGCTAACACCACACCCCATCCTACTGGTGTGAATTTGAATAATAGCAGATAACACATGACACATGCGTTTGGAGCTTTTACAGCATTTTGTTACCTAATCTTGTATTGATTTATCGTTTGGTTGAAGACATACAAAATAACTTGTTAAAGTTACCATTTGCAGACCAAAGACTAAAATTGGGCCCCTCCTCCCTGGCCAGTAAAGTGAGATTGAGGTGGAGCAGCATCTGTGTTTGAGCTGGACAAACATGATACACTGATAAAGCGCCAAGTTTTCCTCTGTCTGGCCTGCGTGAAATACTAAAGTGGAACAAGTTATGCCATAATATGCGCAATTTTTGTTCTGATTGAATCAGAGAAATCAGGCTTTGTTTGCAAATGTTCCAGAAGCAATCACATCATAAATCACAAGAAAGTACACCCAGCTCTATGTATATCATCACAAAACCTTGACAGAAAGTGCCACACACTCTGCCAAGCTTTATCTGAAGATTATTATTGCAAAAGCATGCCAAAAGAGAAAATGAGAGGATCAAAGAGTGGGAAAGTTGAACCGATTACTTCATGTGCTGTGAGCGGATGATGGCTGTCCAAAGGCCATCACCCAAACAGCTCAAGAAAATAGCTCATAAGAAACTGAAGATAGCAGCCTCAGCTACAATACTTCCAGTGGACCTGAAGACATTTTTCAGTGGGATTACTTTTGTCTGCGTCTACATGTTGTTAGGAATATTTTGATTAGTCTGCCTTTAAAAAGATTGCTGCTTATTGATTTACTTGTTGTGAATGGTTACAAGATTACTCTAAAAACTAGGAATGTGTGAACTTCTAGAAGTCTGTAGTATCGGTTCAGAGACATTTGTCCTTTAGGAATGAATGAAATGGTTGAGTACTTGCATTAAAACTGTTGACTGTTCATGTAATTCAGACATTACTTTGTTAAGAAATCAGAAAGAAACAGTTGAATGTGAGCTTTGAGTTTCCTACAGGAGCCCATTTGGATGTCTTACACCCCAATCCATCAACTGAGCGTCTCTTCAAGCTTCCAAAGATGCATTTAGTGTCTACAACACATTAAGTGTGTTGCACATCAAAAAACCCTTCTCTGTGATACTTGCAACATTTCAAAGCCTCACTCTTTTTCCTTTTTAGCTTTATTTTTGTGTCTTGCTTGGACTCAGGATGTTGGAAAAATGATTCGGCAGTGGAGAGAAACTTAGTTTTGAAATGCGGCTTTGCAATCTGATCGCTCTTTACATTAAACCCACTTAAGTGAATCCAGACTGCCTGGACTGTTTGCAAAATCCATCACCACCTCTTAGACTTGGCATTTGTCTTGTGCTTAACCGCCTGCTTCTTTGTCTGTTCTATGTCTCTAAATCTTTCTGTTTCTACTTCAGACTTCATCACACATGTCCTAACTTTTAGGATTAGCAACAACCCCAATTCCAAAAAAAAAAAAAAAAAAGTTATGCTGCGCAAAATGTAAATAAAAATAAAATTCAGTGATTTCCAAACTTCACAAACTCATATTTTATTCTTAATAGATCTTAAACCACTGAGACACTTTACTTTTTCATGGAAAAGTTGAACTCATTTTTTAATTCACTGGCTGCAACACATCTAAAAATGTTGTAACAAAAGGCAGGAAAAACAATAGTTGTAAATAAAAAATGGAGGAGCATTTGACAACTAATGTTATTTGGCAACAGGTTAAATAACATGACTGTATTACAGGATCATTTTTGAGCGGCAGAGTCTCCCCGATGTAAAGATGGGCAAAAGTTCACCAATCTGCAACAAATTTTATCTATAAAAAATGTGGAAAAAGTATTCCTCTACTTTAAATCACAAAGACATCGGAGATCCAACCATCTAAAATATTGTCAAAAGATTCAATGAATCAGTAGGAATCTATTTGTACATGAAATGAAATGAAAAATACTTTATTACTCACTACAGGGAAATTCAATATTATAGTAGATAATAATTGGACAAGGTTTAATTTCAAATCTGAATTCTTTGTGGTCTTCTTGTTATCAGTGGACAGTTGCTATGGAGCTTACATTAGAGCTTATGATATGGGCAACTTACAAAAGTGTGAAGGCACCATTAATGCTGAAAAGTATATATAGGCTTTTAGAGCAACATCTGCTTCCATCCAAACAACTTTGTTTTCAGTGCATTGCATGTTGTTTTCAGCAAGATAAGCTAAACCTGTCATGATGGTTTGCTGTTTTGTATCTTAGTTCTAGTTCTCTCTCGTCTAGTTTTCTGTTGTGCTTTCCTGTTCATTAGCTCACCTGGTTTGATTTTCTGATTCATTTCACCTGTGTCTAGTTACTTCCTCCATGTATTTATACCCCCTTGGTTTGTGTTCTCAGTTGCTGATCCATTATGTTAGTCTAGTGGAGTCCTCAGCCCCCCCCTTGCCCTGCATGTCTTCTGTGAAAGCTCTATGTGTGGATGAAAGTCACATCTGGAGTGCATCACTGTGGGTGAGCTGAAGGAGATGCTTTAGAGTTGTGTAAAAGTCATGTTAGGACCATCATTTTGTGTTATGCAGGGTGCGGTGTCATCTTATTACATAGCCGATCCCTAAAGAGACATAGGTTGCTCTGATGACCACAAAGCAAAAAATATCCATATATACACACAAAGCTGGATCCAAACATGTAGGAGTTATATTCAAAGTTACAGTCAAAATAAACTTCTTAATTGCCTAAAAATACTATATTAGTATTATTTGTCTCACAATTACTTTTCAAGACAAATAAAAATAGAATGCAATGATTTATTAGAATATTTTGATCCTGCATCTAACTAAGAACAGAGGAGAGATAATATCAACTGTTAAGAAAATGTATCTATAGATTTCCCAAATATTTGCTTAGTAGAAGTTTGATGCTACCAATATTTTTCAAAGAAGTCAGCACAGAAGTTTGTTAACTAACATATTATCTTGAAGAACACTTGTGTTTGGGAACTGGGGAGACTGGTTTCTGTTGTTTAAAGAGGAAATGGTTTCCTCATTCTCACTTAAATCAAAGTTGCTCAACAGTTCAGTGTGTCATTTATTATCTTTTTGATCTTACATTTAGGTAGAAGTTTTCAATGAGCAATATGGGCAATAAGAGGTCTGGAGGGGAAGAAGGCGATCCAGAAGAACTGATGTTTGTGCTTTGAGTCCCTCTGCTCTTTAATCAGGAGGATTCCATGATTTCCAGAAAGATTCAGATGTTTAATTTTCAAATCAAAACACAGTTTTCCAGATAAACCTTTATCATAAATTAGCCCTGTTGTATTGTTTTTTTGTTGTTGTTGTTGTTGTGTTTTTTTTTAATTATTATTATTTTTATTTGTTTTAACCAGAAGCTGTTATACAAATCACAGACAATTCACTTTTGTGTGATTTTTTTTTTGTTTTCACAAATTGCTCTGGACTTGATTCATTTCTTACCAGAACAGTCTGTTGTCAAATCATCCTATTTTCTTTATAATTTTGAGAAGTTGAAAAAAAAATATTTTTAGCCTTCCAGATTAAATTGGTTTTGTTGAATAGTTTAATAATGCACACTGTCTGCAATGAGGAGAAAATAGCCAGCTTTGTGTCCATATCGCCAACATAGTGAGTGCACTATGTAGTGTGCTATATCGTTTATCCCTATGTAGTAAATGAGGGGTTAGGAAATAGACTGGACATTCGGACACAACCAAAAACACTCTCATTTCAGCATCGATGTGCTTCTGTGTTACAAAAATGACAGTTTTCTTTCAGTAAAAACATGATGGAAATGTTTCCAGAAAGCACTTGTGTCTGTAGCCCTTCAGCCACCCTGAATCTTTCATCACCTCCCTTCAATATTTATAACCAATGTACGGAAAAAGTGTCCAGAATAGTTTATTGACAGTGCATGAAATAGGTTCTCTGAAAACTCACTTTGTTCCCACTACTATCTTGAGTTTGTGTCTAAAGAAGACTGTATTGATTTTTAAGCTGTTAGAACTGCGTTGCCACGGAAACACGCCAAGCAGGTGTGATGTCAGTCTCCAAATGACTCGGAGGTTTCCCCTCTGCATGCTAAGTACTGCTCAGGGAGCTATTGGGTACATTGATACAACACTTGATGTCTTAGTAAGAGACATGAGATTCCCATCGGATGACTGGGGTTGCAAAACTCATCGCCCACCAAACACAAGGGATGAAACATAAAACCCTCTCTCTCAGTTATCTATCAATCTTAATTGAAATCAGTTACAGCCTACATTCACAAGCACAGACTCTCAGAGCTGATTGAAAGTAAAAGTCAGAGTTGAGATAAAGACACAAGTTAAGCTGATGTCATGTTGTATAAGTTACACATCATAGCCTGACAATGTTAAACAATATGTAAGCCTGCATGACATCATCTCTTACTCTTCTGACTTTTGTTTTAAAAAGCTGCATTTTTATTGCATTTTTAGCCACCTATGACTGTTTTTATCAGTTATCTTGTGTCCAACACTGATAATCCAATCCATCCTCTCCAGCGGCATCGCTAAGGCCCGTGTGATGGCGTACTTTGGGGAAGGGACCGGCACCATCCATGTGGACAACGTGAAGTGCAGTGGCGAGGAGCGTTCACTCGCAGACTGTATTAAACAGATCCCCGGCACACACAACTGTCGCCACAGTGAAGACGCCGGGGTCATCTGCAACTACGGTGAATCGCTGCACAGCAACAAAGAGGTGAAAGGTCAGTCAAATAGTCAGGCGTGGTTCAGCTTAACGTTTCCCTGAAGACAGATAAACCTTCTTTGGTTGATGTGGAGCGTCGCAGAAATCATAATGTGTTTAGCAAACCTTGCCAGTATGTCCAATAAGCCAAACAGCTGGGAAAAAAATAAAAAGACTGAAGAAAAGTCAAGCAGTAAAACGTTTAGCAGAAAGTGTGGGACTGCTGTGAGCGTATAGACATCCAGATGTTAGAATGGGAAAGCTGTATTATAGCTTCAACCTGTCTGTCATACGTCAGGGCTGACTCACACAATGCTATCAATTACATGCACATGTGCAGTTGCTACCTTTTCTTGCATGGACCTACTTTTGCAGCTAAGACCAGTTCAGCAGTGTGTTTTGTGCAAAGACCAGCATTGCATACACTATGAAACTGATCTCTAGTTTATTTACTTTCTAATCGAATTCAGCTTCACGTTTGGGTTGTAGAAGATTCATTTCAGCCATTATGCTTTTGACTAGTCTAAATATTTAATAAGGGCAACATCTGAGCTGAAATGTATGGTTTAGCAATCATTACCCTTCCACACGCTCTCACTTATACACGACCAGTGGTTCCTTCTTTTGTCTCTGTCAGATCCTGTCAGCTCAATTTGTGGTCTGCGGCTCATACACACTCGCCAGCGTCGAATCATAGGAGGGGAAAACTCTCTGAGGTAAGCGGGAAGGGACAAAGGAGATTAATAACAGCCCACAGAGAGAGCCAGTCGGGCAATGACCACAATACTAGTCCACAACCTACAGATGGAAAAGCTACAAAGAAGGAAATTTCCAATTGAGTAGACTAGGGCTGTACTAGAATTTAGGAAAGTATAATGTGGCTGACACAAAAGCTCTTCATTATAAAGAAACAAAAGTCAAATTCATGGTGTGTGTGAGCTGTTGTTTGCAATCAAGAACCTTGGTTTCAATTAATATTTCTTCTCTTTACAACAAATTACTCAAAGCGATTTGAGGAGGTTGTTAGCTGACTTTTCCTGGGTATAATTCAAGTATTCACAAGATCCAGCAGGGATGGCTGCCAAATTAGTTTTTAAACACATTCATCCTTAAAAACCGAAAAACATTAAAAGATCTGCTCAAAATATGGCAACCTTTTGGCACTCCTGCAGCTTTCATGGCAATAAAACGTATTAGGAATGTTGTACCTCTGTCAGCTTACAGGCAGTGAAAATAGCAGCGCTCTCCGTTATCATGGAACAATGTACTTTATGGAGCACAGGGTCGCCAATATGCCAGAAAATCCAGATTGACTTTTAATCCAAATGACGAGTGACTAAATTTCAGCTGTTATCAACTAATTAGTGGAGAATGAGGGCAGAACCATCCCACTTTATCACCCATCTTCTGTTCTGATAGCATTTTAAAGCAGGAGAAGCCTCCCCCAATAAATTTAATTTTGGCGCTGTTGCGGCTAACTGTCCAACGCCATTATCTTCTTCAGCTGCTGCAGGCTAAACACGGGAGATATTGATGACGCGCACTAAGATGTATGTTCTCCTTTTTGCGTTTGTTTATTTTCATTGTTACTTTAAATAAATTACAACGAACAAACAATACGCAGAGTAGGTCACTATACAAAAAGCATCTAATTGTGGTCAACAAAAAGTTCACTCCTGAGCTCACCCTCACTTCTGCATCCTTAAAGCCAAGCGATGCGCTCAGGTGAGTGCAACTATTTCTAACGTGTGCATTCATACCCAAAGTGACACACCCTCCACCCAAGTGCCAATCAAGCATGCACACATCAGCATATTCTCAGACATTAATGACTTATAATATGGCTCCTACAGGCGCTTTACAACTGTTGAAAAAATTCACAGACTCTACAATGTCATGGAAAACCAACAAGTATTTAAGCATTATGAAGCAAAAGGGAAGATGAAAATATCAGCACAGGTTGGGCTTTTTTTTTACGAGGTTTCTTCAGCTAAAGCCTGAGCTGAATAGGAGGAATAATCTGTGGCCTGCACTGCACGTGTTTTCAGACACAAGACCAAGAGCGAAAGGTCAAACAGGCAACCGGAGGCGCAGAAGTTTTATTATTGTAGTTCTTACTGCAGGAATGTGTACAAGTTTGGAGAGACAGAGTTTAGATTCACATTGCCTTATGTAAACTCATTCCTCCAGGCATGTTAATGTTTTCAACCTTCAAAAAAGAAAAAAAAAAAAGTCACATAAATCACTTTATTGAAACAGCAACATGCTAATGTGAACTCAGTTATGCTGTGAATGACAGTGAAACATATTTTCTAACTTTGACTGAAGAGAGTTAGTTTTGGTTAGTTTTTGCACTAACACATCAGTGTGAGCAGATTTATACACTTTGAGGATTAATGCGTGTATGCTGTACTGTGTGTTCATGTTTAAAAGGAGTGGTTGGCCATGGCAGGCTGCCATTCGCTTGCGAGGATCTAAAGGAGACGGGAGGTTGGTGTGTGGAGCAACTCTTATTGACACCTGCTGGGTCCTCACCTCAGCACACTGCTTTAAAAGGTCAAAAACACACACACCGACTCATACACAAACACACATACTTTTATTTTTTGTTGAAGCGTGGAAGTTTTCATGGAAATGCGAGTGTGCTTCTGCATGCATTTGCCTTGCCTGATGTTTCAGGTTTCATGATGTCTAGCATGAAGTTGATAATGCTGCTTGAAGTTTGACCTCGATCTAAACCCTGCTACATGACCTGCATACATCGTCAATATATTCAGGCCTGTCAGATACCTGAGAAGCTTAAAGATGTCAGCTTTAATTGGTGCTGGTTTGGCTGTGGTTACTGCAGGTGGCAGGGAGAAAATGATTGCATTAACATATACAGTGGCCTCAACACAGTGTAAGCAATTTGAAATCAATCACCTGGAACGTGCAGAAGAGAATCTGCATATGGTGCATGTTGGGTTTCACATTTAATATCTTTTGGTTTTGTTTCCCAGATTTTATTCAAAGTCTTTGAGTTTATAGAAGAACCGCAATTTCTTACAGAGAGTAAGAAGCTCCACCACTAAACACCCTAATGCGACATTTTAAAAACATTCCCTCAAAGCACATTTGGGTTATTTTCTGTGATGGATGTAGAAACTTTAAAGGGGGACCTCCGGTTCGAAATGTAAAGAAACAACATACAGGAACTGTATGCAGGCCTTAGACTAAAGACCACTTGTAACATAGTTGGAATGTCAATGAGCGGTAAATAAATAAGACTTTATAATCAGTACATACATGGCATGAAATGATAACTTCTGCTCAACTTAAATGTCAATTTAAAGGCATATTATTAGTCTACAACTAAAGACTGATATAAGGGTGTTGAACCAGCAAGAGAAAGTAAATTAGAAGTTTTACGCCAACAAAGTCACAATTTATAATTGTGTGTTGTAATAAACAATTCTCTGAAGAGAAAAATCTCTAGTAGTGTGTGTCTGTGTGCTCATTGTGTTGTTTTGACGCCCCTAGTCCTGTAACGCCTGAATTGTATTTTTTCACACTTTTTTTTATGGTTGAATATTTTAATAATCATAGCAGGCAATCATTTTGAAAATGACTGTTCAAGGGCTAAAAGGGACTGTTTTTAACCTCAGAACATCAATAAACTCACTGGTGGGCATAGAGACGGGTGTCAAATTGAGCACAATATGCTTAACAAAAGGTTTAGGTGTTAGGGTTTGCTTAGTTGGCAGGACCTCCACACAAAATGAGAGACACATGAACTTCTCTACCAGGTTCTTTATTATCTACTTTATCTCTAAAGAGGGCAGAGGTGCTGGGCCGGCTGGGACCAGAAAGGCAGAAAAACAAGCAGGATCTTAGATTTTCAGATAAACTGAGAGACACGAGTGAACTGGTTGGGCCGTATGCTGGTAAGCAGACGAACTGGCAGTGGCTGGAGAGCAGTCCACAGTCTTATCCTCCAGGCTGGAATGAGGAACAGCTGCTGCAGCCGATCAGCGCACACACACACCTAGAGAAAATCATCCTGACAGGTCCCAACAATAAGTTGTGCAGAGGTCTGAGAAACTCATGTTAAAGAGTTCAGTTAAATAAAAGGTCCCTATTTCCTGTTAGAAGTCGTAGCAAGTAAAATTAAGTCCACAGCAGAACTATTCAGTCCTGAAGCAAAACTCTGCTTGTAGCATCCCCACAGTGAAACATGGCGGTAGCAGAGTCATGATGTGGGGATGTTTTTTCATTGGAAAGGACTGGGAAATTAATTTAACTTGAAGCAGTAATTTATGGGACTAACTTCAGGCTAATTTTAGGAAAATCTGTGAGTCTTCCAGAGATTCTAGGTTTAGGTTATACATCCCCTGGTATTATGTATTCAGCGGCATTCGTTTGTCTTTCTGCCTGTTAGCAAAGTAACTCAATAAGGTTAAATCATGATGAGGATGAGGACAGTTTTGCCACTAAAGGGTTTAACTTAAATAAAATGCCTCCTATTAAAAAAAAAAAAAAAAAAAAAAAATCATAACAATGCCTTGCAGAAGTCTGCAGTCTCTTAGTGCTTCTAATTAATCCACTAATTAACTGATGAATTTGTTAGTTTGTCTGCATGCATGCTTGTTTGTTTATTTTCTTTTAAAGCTTGTGTCTTTTCTTGTTTACTGTTCAAATATTTCACACTTTCAAGTCGGTACGTTGATGAAAATGTCTAATTCTTACAAGAAAACCATTTTAATTTCAGATTGAATTTAAAGAACAGATGATAAACGCCAAGGTAGATGAATAATTTTGCTAGGTACTGTATGTCGGTGTGTATCGGGACAGATTTTGTCAACAGTTGAGAAGGATTCAGTAATAAAACTTGATAAAGGTGTAATGAAAGCCAAACTGGAAGCTGAGTATGAACAGAGGTTTGGCTCAGTCAGCAGCTAAAAATTCTTTTAAAAATTCTTAATGTAATTTAATTATCATATGATTCTATCCTATGGTATAGTACTGTAAGACTTTTCTGGTCTCTAGTGTCGTTTTTTTTTTTTTCTTCTTTTAAAAGGCATTTTACTCAGTGATACTCAAACACCTGACGGTACTTCTCTCTGTCGGATCAAATATCAGTCGTCCACGCATCATGCTCAAAGCTGTTCTGGCTGTGACAGCTTTGAGAAGTAATTTGCTGTATGTAAGCCAGATCACACAGGACGAAATGGGGACTTCCGACTTGACAGTGTCACCTTTCATGCAGGGTAACCAAAATAATGTCACGCTCACACAAGAACACACAAACACTAAACATACTCTGTAATAAATAAACAAACACATAAAAGCAATTCTGTGAAAATGTTATTTTGCTCCGTTAGAAAAAATATGAAAAAAGTGGAGCGATTTATTGAAATGTGCAAACCTAAATAGAAACACAGTAGATCAGGAAAAAGCGCTGTTCTGTTCTTACCCATTTATATTTAACATGACTCTTTTTTTTCTTCAACACAGTCTGAACCCTTGTAGACAAAATATCCTGTTATCTCTGCAAGTAGTCTCCAGAAAGAGTTCTCCAGGCTTCTTAAAGGACTTTCCAAAACTCTTCCTTGGCTGTAAAAAGGATCAAGCTTCTGGGGAGGATTCATCATTCTGAAACACCTGTTTGCCCCGACTTTCAGTTATTGTGGAGAGGTTCCCAAACTGGGGGGCCCAGAGTTTTCACAGCGCAGCAAGGCTAAATTAAACTTGGGAGTTGTTAAACTGGATAAATTTGTAAAAGTACTCATAGGAAATGATGATGAATCAACAACAGCGACTTCAAGTAATAAAACAAAAAGAGAACAAACTATGATGGAGCAGATCTGTCCCTGCTTGACCAGGAATAGTAATAACCAATGGCGGGTAATAATGAGACCATAGTCTTTTGCATGTACCAAATTTTTTATCATCTAATATAATGAAGTCTGAAGCCAAACAAGTTCCAAAACCACTTGGGGACTTTTCATTCTGAACACAAAGAAAAGCCTGTAAGTTACTTTAGAAATAAACTATCCAACTATCATATATAGCAAAGTTGTTTTACTAAAGGAGTAATAGAAAACTCCACTCACTTGAAGTAGTTTGCAGTGATTCCTGGTTTAAAATGTTTCACACTGAAGCAGAAGAATGAATAATAATACTGACACTGTTTTAATTATAGTTACCAATACAGCCACTAAAACTAAAGAAGCATTTCTTCGTATGTTTCTTTGGTTCACGTGACGGGAGGGGGGGCTCCACATTATTGTCGTCGATGAAGAGTGGGCCCTGCAGAAAAAGTTTGAAAACCACTGCCTTAACGTTTTCTCCTCATTTCCCTTCATTACCAATTCCCATGTCAGATATTGTGTATATACACACCTTTATTCCTAAAGAATTTATTCTTATTAGCCACGCTTTTATGGAGGCCATTTCTGATGATGCTTCTGTAAACAGTATCAACTAAATATCCAGATGCATCTCACAGGTCATCATTTGGATTTTTAAAGTTACATATTTCTTTAAGTTTTCACCACCAAAAAGCAGCTGAAAAGTATTTCTTTCCTTCTCTTTCTTTTCCTTAAAACAAAGAAAAGATTTTTTTTTCTTAATGGATTCTTCTTAATGGTTAAAAAACAATTAATATTGTTAGTATTAACAATTAATGCTGAAAATTTGAAAGTTATGGTTTAAAAGTCACTTACATTTGGTCATGTGATATCTAAACCAAGTGGTACAGATGGCAATGTGGCAGATTCATTCCCACAAATATTAAGATTCACTACAAACATGGTAGTGACTCTGAATAATATCTCAATATTATCATGTTAATCTCATTATTAAACTGTATCTACTTCAGAATAATTTAAATATTGATAACAAATTATGCATGCATCTTTGCAACAGCCTGCTAATAACAAAGTGCTGGACTGATACATTATAAAATGTCTTTTTTTGCTGAGTTGTCTGGAGACGCAGCAGAGGTTCATCCCTTGAGTCTGGTTCTTTTTGTGTGCTTGAATCATTCACAGTTCAGTATTTAACTACTTAATTAAAACATATTTCAATGCAAAAGGACTGAAAATGAGTGAAAAGTCTTGTTCATTGAAAAGTTTTAATAGAGCTTTAGAAGCCTTGAAAACTATTGCTCATGACTATTTGGAAAAGTTCGAATGAAATTTGTCTCCTTGGAAGTGAAATATTAATAGACAAAGCACAGCTCAAGACTTTTGCACAGAACTGTATTTACACACATACAGACTTCACATAAATCCATGAACAAGTTTGCACGCCTGGCTTTTTAATTTGCAGACAAGCTGTCCGGTGCAGTGAGGAAGATCATGTCACTTTGTTTCTTACACTCCCATTAGGAGGTTCATTAAAAGTGCCCTCATGTCAGCGGTCACATGCAGTTAACGCATTAAACCTATTTATACCTTGTAACTGTACAGCCGGGGCCTCTGCCAGCAACAATATAACTGCTTTCAGTAATAACTACATGTAAAAGGTGGATTTCAATCCGGATTTTCCTTCAGCCCTGAAACATTGCTGGTTATCTTATATTACACCATAACCACTACTAACTTTGTGATGTGTGTTTGCGTCCATGTGTGTGTGAATTTTTATGTACTTAAAAGGTTGGTCAGCAGGGTCTGCGCCCTGCCAGAAACTCAGTGGCATTCACAGGTCAAGAGATCTTTCCGGAAACACTCCACCATGTGTAACTGGACACAGACTCTTGGCTCAATCGAAAGGCCTTCTTCTTTCACTCCACTTCTCATCTTTCTCCACTCCCCCCCCCCCCCCCCCCCCCCCTTTCCCTGTCTCACCCCGTTCCCCTCTCTCCGTCTTTCGCACTCCATTTTTAAGAGTCCAGACATGGATGACAAGTGCATGGAAAGCATGGAAAACATTCTGTTACATTCAGAATAAACCTATGTGTCAGACAGAAACAAAACAAAGATACAGCAACAAATTCATGTTCATCATTTATTAAACTATTTCTGAGGCATGGCGGACACAAACACTCCCTCAGTTTCTACTCTTTCCTTCCCTCTGCAGGTACGGAAACAGCACCAAGCAGTACAAAGTGAGAGTGGGCGACTACCACTCCCTCGTCCCCGAGGAGTACGAAGAGGAGTACGGCGTTGATCAGATTGTTCTCCATCCAAACTACCTCTCACACAGCAACGACTACGATCTGGCTTTGGTTCGTTTGTCACCGGGGGCGATGGGCCAGACACCGGGGGAGTGTGTGTCGTTCAGCCGTCATGTCCTTCCCGCTTGTCTGCCCATGAGGAAAGAGAGAGTCCTTAAGCAGGCCAGCAACTGTCACATTACTGGTTGGGGTGACACAGGTAGCAATCTGTGTGTGTGTGTGTGTGTGTGTGTGTTGAGTGGATAGTCTTTAATGCATAATACAATTTTACAGAGAGGAATCAGCACCTGTTGATTAGAAATGCTTTGTTACAAATACACCTGAGCCATAAAAAAGAGAGGGCAACCATAAAAATCCCAATTTTAATGTTTAAAAAAAGAAACACAATGTTTGTTAATTCAATTTTCTTTCAATTCAGCTTTATTTGTATAGCACCACTTCACAACAATGTTGTCACAGGGCACTTTACATACACAAATCAACATACACATCATTTCCAGCCAATTCATACAGATCCTATAATAGAAACCAACTGATTGCATTGAGTCATGACTTGGATCCAATCCCCCATCCTGAGCATGCATGAGGCGACAGTGGGAAGGAAAAAACTCCCCTTTAACAGGAAGAAAACCTCGGGCAGAACCCGGCTCAGGGAGGGCAGCCATCTGCCTCGACTGGTTGGGGTGGAGACAACAGGAAAGACAGAACAACATGTACAACTGCACTTAATCAGGAAGATCTGCTGAAAAAATGAGAAATAAGTTAGAGACGGCAATATTGGCATATATTTATACATTAATATATTAGAGTAATAGAGCGAGGTACTTCTCAGTGCATCAGGTGACATCCTCATTGCTACATAAGTAAAGGATGGCTAGACTACCCATAACTATAAGAGCAAAGAGCATAACCTGGATAGTTGGGTCCCGTACATGCAGACTACAACTTTGGAGAATATAATAAAGGAAAACAAAAACATTTTCCTTTTTAAATGTATTTCTCTTTAACAATTAAACTATTTCCAAAAGAAAAATATACTTTTGAATCATTTTAAAGTTCAACCACAAAGCCAGCTAAAATGAAAATGAATCCCTCCCCAAAACATCGCACATGTTTTACTTCATTTTCTGTCATCCTTGCACATATCACCACACACACACACACACACACACACACACACACACACACACACACACACATCTGTTAGTGATCTTTAAATTACATGCTGATGTCATTTATCATGGCAACTTAAGACCTGCAGAAGGTCACGCTTGCACTATTCGAGAGCATGTACCCCCCCTAAGTATGTTTTTATCTCCGTCATTCTGGTGTGTGATAAAATGTGTATGTTCGTGTGGGTGGGTGTGAGAGAGAGAGAGCGAGAGAGAGAGAGGGCGCTTTGCTCGTTTACTTAAGTAAGGCGACACAGGCTATTTAGAGTGTGTGATGTTTAGCAATGGCAATTTGACTCGAAGCTAAATGTCTGCTTTGTACAGCTGTTTGTGTTTGGCTATCTGCTGCTCTTGTGTCACACATGCAAGCATATTTTCCACATGCGCAGCACCTGGAGCTGCCGCAGATTGTACGGTACGGTGTGATTATAGGGATTTAGAAACAAGAAATAAGAGATAAAAAGAGAACACCCACAGAGAAGTCTTTGTGCTGCTAGCGAGGAAATTCTTAAAAAAAAGAAGAAGAACAAAAAAAAAGGCTGGGAATTCTGGTTGCATCAAAGAAAGCTACTTTTGACATGGTCTGAGACCTTGAAATGGATTCATCGCCATTAAAAACGTGACAAGAATGCAGTCAACATCAATCTGTTGTGCTTTAGCGCAGAAATGTACCTTTCACCAGCCATGTACTTGTGAACAACATACATCTTAGGATTTAAAAAGCAACATATGTGTGTATATGTGGCCAATGAGGAGCTTGATTTTCATTGGCTCAGATCTTTAACATGTTGTTGTGTTGGTATTCTAACATTTCTTAAAACTGTGCATCATAATCTGTGTAGAGAAAGTGGTGCTTGAATATACAGGTGTGTGATTGTTCCAGATGCAGGTGTTTTATATGGAAACAGAGATTAGAAAATATCAGGTTGCTGGAACTTTAACTTTACTCATCACCATTTAAAAATGCCCAATTAAATTCTTCCAAACGTTTCATTTTAAGCTCTTTCTTTTTCAGGACGTTCATACTCAAAGACCCTGCAGCAAGCGCCTCTGTCCCTTCTCCCAAGGCGACACTGCCAACAGCATTACCATAATGCCTTCACAAGCCGTATGCTCTGCGCAGGCAGCATCCAGCCAGAAAGGCGTGTGGACAGTTGCCGTGGTGACAGTGGAGGACCATTGGTGTGTGAGCGCCCAGGAGGGGGTTGGGTGGTTTATGGGGTTACATCCTGGGGTCACGCCTGCAGGACACAACAGTCCCCCGGTGTTTACACCAAAGTGTCAGCTTTTAGTTCCTGGATACGCAAAGTCATTGGACACGAGGAGAAACAGCGATGAAAGGTGACGGAAAAAGCTGAGCGAGCGGCTCTCAGGACTTGATTCGCTGCAACCAACGTAGCAATTATGCTAGTGATGATGTCATGAAATGATTATCTGAGTGAAAGTTTTGGCAATTGATAATCTGACAAACAGCAAAAGGTAAGAGGACAATGCTGGACTTCAATCTCCTGGATTTTTTCAAACTTTTTTTGAGAGCAGAGCTCTTTGCTGTTATCCAAGTCATCAGCACTTATTGTCATAATTTCCCTTCAATGTTTCAGTGTTAAAGTATTAAATCAAGATCACCCATGAATAAGCCATAACTTATAAGTTAAAAACCAAAACTTCTGTTGTTTTGCTCTTGCATACTACACATTTTTTCTAATGTTTTTTGTGCTTACTTTTGTTACAAAGTGATAATTTATGGTAGCAATTATGTAACTATATTGAAAAGGGACCAAACGTGTGAAAACAGAATGTCCATGCATGTCCTCATGCATGCAGCACAAGCAAAGATATGACGTGAATTTGCCTACTTGCACTATAAAAACCCTCTTTGGTGTTTTTACTGCATGATATTCAGTGCTCCTATGTTAGTCAGTGCAGTCACATTGACATTTGATGAAGTGAAATGTCTCTAAACCTCATTTTATTTGTGTTTATGTACATTTCTTCATTCTGTTCATTGTTTTACTGTGTGTGTGAAGCAGATTTCAGGTCTTAATACTCCTCAGGCTTTTTTTTTTTTTTTTTTTACTTAATATGCTACATATATCAGTCATTGCATATGTGCTGAGTGGTGTTTGCTCCGACGGGAAGGCGGTTCGGAATTGCACAGAACAGCATTTTTCTAATGGCGCTTCATTGTAGCGACACTTGGTTTTTACGACATTCATGTTTCTGATACTGAGGGAAAACACTTGAAGAGATGGATCCTACACTTCCTCATTGTATGTTGTGTACTTTTTGTCATGTAATGAACTATAACACCTCCTCATAAACTAACATTTCATAAGAAGTCAGAGTTTGATGTGTTTTTATTCTAAACAGTTAAAATGTTTGATTGATATTAGTTGTAAGCTGTTTCTGTGAATGATGTGTATCAAATGGCTGTTGCACTTTATGTTACACATTGTTGCCCTGTATCTGTCAGAAGGTATCTGCTGCAGCAATGGAGCTCATCCAGGTTTGCCTCTGGCAGTGAACTGTCAAACAGAGCACCCCCCCACCCATGTCAGACATTGTGTATGCACACACCTACACACAGCTTCAGTGGTATGTCACGCAGTTAACATGAATGGCAGCCAGTTTCTGACTTGTCCTCATTTACAAGGCAAACAAGAAGCAGGACCAGCATTTACACCGAGAGGCTGCATGAAATTTGATTTGCGTTTGGTGTGTCCATCTTTTAATCTTTATGTGATTAACCCGGTTTGAAAAATTGGAATAATATTGAACTGTATTAAACCTGTGCATTTAATTATTATGCTATGTGCAGTTTTTAAACTGGATATTTGTAAAAAATAAAAAAAAACAAACACACACACACACACACACACAAAAGGCTTAGATAACTTATTTCACCATTTTCAATTCAAATATACACAAAACTTTTATTAGAAGTTTTGTTTTAATTTAATGCGGTTTAGCCTTTAAAAGTTTCAGGCAACCAAAGATGGTTGAATTGAATTATTTCCCTTTAGACTTGGAAAGCTAGTTTTCCTTTCAGCCATGATTTTGCTGTTAACCTTCAGGCAAGATTGTGTTTCTCTGCAAATTTTCACTTGTAATAAATCAGTATTAGCACAGGTCGATCCTTAAGGAGGTTGTTGTTGTTTTTTTTTTTTTTTTTTTTTTTTACTATAAACAGATAACTTATAGTATTAACACCGTGTCCTGTCTTTACAGTTTCCTGCCTCTGTTCAAGTAGCATTTCAGTCTCATTGCACCCTCTTGTGGTCATTATTGTACATTACAATAACAAAAAATAATACCTGTGCCAACTAATGTTATGCATTTTTTCCTCAATAAATCTATTGTTGTATATTTGGTTCACTATTATACAAAAATTGGACAGACAGATGAGGGTAGGGGGGTTTGAGGATTTTCCATTAGACCTTCGGCCACAACAACAAATCTGAACAACACAAAAGAACAGCTGTTTTTTTTTTTTTTCCATCACCAATAATTAACTAGTCTTTAGTGCTGACTGGTTGATCACTGGTCTTTCTGTGTGTTTAGTATGTAATGAGTGATGTTTTAAATCTTTTATTTCTCTGTAGGCTAAAGGGCTTTGTCTTAGCATGTAACTACTATATTTCACTGCAATATTTTTAAATGGTATTATGCAGTAATTTTAAGAAATCTAAGGTACGATTGAAGTTTTTAATAAAGAGTATACACAAATGAACCTGTAAATGGTTTTGTTTTTCACATTGTAAAGGTTGATAGTTTATATTTAAGAGTTTTCAAATTCCCTGTTCATACAGTGAATCTAACCAGTTAACAATGGTCCTGCTGGGTGTTGCAACGACTGGCGACCACACTTTAATGCATCTTATCTTTGCCACTCCATTAAAAATTTCTTAAACTAACTACAGTAGAATAAGCTGCTGTTGTAGTCAAACGACGCAAAGTCCGCAGAGTAGCAGCAATTCACAGTTGTACTTTATCTGAACTTTTATACAAATAAAAAAAAAAAAAACAAAAAAAAAAACATCACTATAAATTATGCTGGAATGACCCAAAACAAACTGCTGTGAAGAGACAGTTTGTGAATAATTTCTTCCTTATTTTATTGACTGATTAATGTGCCCATGATTTTAGTGTTGACAATCTCCTGTGTTTTAGTGGACTCTTTTAGAGGACTTTAAGCAATACAACACGTCACATCAATGAATTTCAGATATGCTATGCATTATGTAATAATGTATCATTAATATGTTAATTATAATTTGTATTACTGGTATGAATGTGCCAAACAAGGCAGATCCCATGCATTAAAGTGGTAACGTACCCTTGAGGTAAAACTAATCGTCCCTTAAAAACAGCTGTGACCTAATTAAATGCATCCAGTTGAAATGCTGCACACAAGGTCACTCATCTGTTCTGGCATGCTCATTAAAAACAACAATAACATGATAAGATGTCAGTCATATGCATTTCTTTAATTTTGGTTTGGTGTTTGACATATAGGGTTCTTTGCATTCAAACTGAATCTGAACAACAGAGGCCACTGGTTTGAAAAAGGAAATTGTGAATGTTGAGACTTGAATGAAACACTGACTAAACAAAACTTACCTGCAGTTTCATCAGTTTCAAGGGGATCTTAAAGAATTTGTGAATTAGGTGTGATATTTTGGTCGTTTTTACTTCCACAGTTCACATCTCCTCAGTCTGTAGAACTGAGATCATGCTCTGTTAGATAAACACATCCTCTGCATGGTTAACTTAAGAGTATAATGCCTAGGCTGAGCTTTTTGCTTTCAGTTACTCATTTCCAGTCCAAACCTGCCAATGAAAGTGTCAAATGACATCTTGAATGGGCGAAACAAGGATACCAGAACTACTAAAAACTAGTTTTACTTAAAAAAATAATTTACAAAAAGAAAAAAGAACCCATAAAGACAGGTGACAGCTTGTCAATCACCCTGAGTCCATGCACTTATCTCACAACCTTATTCTTTAAATGTGACAAAATTCAAAAGAAAAAACTCAAAAAGGGGGAAAATGCAAACCATAAAGTTGTGAGGCTTTTTTGTTCCTTTTTGTTTTTTTGTTTTTTTTTTGTCTTGAAGAAAGGTGGAACTGAACTTAGTGCAAAGTCATCTTAATGGGAACCACACACAGCTGACCAGCGCTGCTCTGGCAACATAAGTTATAGAAAAAAATAAAACAAAGATGAATCATAATCAAAGTCACTGCAGGTTTGCATGAGAGTCAGTTCAGAAAAGGGTTTGAGAATCAAGGACGCCAAATCCTCATGGTTTCCCATAATCCTCTGCATCAGTATAATGTGAGGCTTGCCTCACTATTATCCAGAGCTGTGTTCGTCTGTAGCATCCATCCATCCATCCATCCATCCATCCATCCAGTTCCAGCTCACAAACTGTCTTTGCGCTATCATGACTTCTGCTCCGTTCAGCAGCATCACAGCTCATAGATGTGATAAGGCATCCCGTCCTTGTCTTCACCTCAGCGTGCGCTAAAAGGTGGCAGCCATTGCATCTGAAAGTCAGGTGCTCCTCGTCTCTTCTTCACTGCCAGCGTCTCCATCTTTAACCCTGGTTCATGGATGCAAAGGTTATCTAACCTTCAGAAAGTGTTAGAGAGGGATTGGATGGGGAGAAAAGCAGAAAAAGAGATGTGAAAATGGGACAAAGTAATTTAATTGCACTTTTGTTTACTTATTGATTTAAATGCCAACCGTGGAAATGGAAAGAAAACATGCTGTGAATTCTGTGAGTGCAGTGGAAAATCTAACCAGACATACCAAGTGGCTCCCTGTGATTCATCTGTATGATTCACTGAGTCCACAAACAGAAAGACTAATGATGTTGAGCAGCGCAGAATAAAAGGGACTCTGCAGAGATCACGGCTGTCATAGTTTATGGATTTTGTTATTTGTTTCTTGGTTTTATTGTTAATCTTTGGATTTACATGTTTGGTATTCAAGTCAGCTTTAGTTTTAAATTGGTTTTCCTTCTGCTTTCAAAAGCTTTTGTTAAAGTTTTATGTTGGTTTTCTTGTATCTGTTGTTTCTGCACTGCTTGTGTTTTCTTTTCAGCTTTAGATATATATTAGGAGTGTGATTATACCTCATTATACAATAATATTAGCGATTAGCAATTAGCATTTAGCAATGAATGATCCAATACCGTGCTCATCCGTCATGCATTGTTGTGTTATGTTGACCTGCAAAGGGACTAAAGACAGCTTTGCTATAATCTGGTATACTTACATAGATGTTTATTAATATGCACTTTCCCTTTCTATGAATAAAAGTAGACTTAAAATAAAGTGAAATTTGAAAGAACATGCAGACTTCTCAACCGTTGCTTTGTTCAAGCAACCACTTCTTTCTTTAATCACATTTGATGGAAAAAAAATGCAGACATCCAAAGGCTTGCTATATAACTCTACTAAATGTAAACTGTAATACCTTGCTTTTTGTTATAACTAAGTTTTAAAAATATTTTTCTGGGACTTTTAGCAGGAGCATAGTTTATATTACATCCTGCTTTTCATCGCTGTTACGGCCCAAGCCTGCTGGAATGTGGAGGAAGATGTCCCAACAGCCGCACAAGACCAGGATTGGCCAGCCTTCTGCATCTCAGCCTCTACCCCTTGGCGCTTTAGGATTGGTGGAGGACTTTTCAGGACCAAGGCTCATTGGCTACCTCCTCTGCCACTCTCCTATTTAAGGGACATCATCAGCCTCATTCAAGGCAGCTGTGTTTGAGTGTGACACAGTTTGCCACTTTTGGACTGTTTGTGGGTTTTGCTGAGGTTTTGCCTTCTGGGACTTTTTTTTTACTTGCTGTAGAGTTACAGAACCTGTTGTGTTTTGTCTGTGTTTACAGAGTTGTTTGGGTTTTATTTTATTAAGACTTTTTGACTTGCTGTAGAGTTACAGACCTTGTAGTGTTTTGTCTGTGATTAGAGTTGTTTGGGTTTTGTGTTATTGTATTAAGTTATCTCTTTTGTATTGGGAAATTTTGAGTTATCCCTTATTGTTTTGGTAAATTCACCTATTTGTAAATAAATCTTATTGGTGAAATTTTAGTTGCCACTCTTTTGTGTTGCAACCCCCTTTTTCCCATAGACACCACTGGGGTCGTAACATAGTGGGGGCTCGTCCGGGATAACTTACTTTTCCCAGTGACTTTGTAGTTAATTGGTTTAATTTTTCCCTGGTGTGTGTACTTGCATTGTATGAGAAGACGAGGCATGGTTCAGTTTGATTTGGAGCATTTCCTTCGGGATCCCTCCCTGGATCAGTTTGACTCGTGCCGCAAGGATGATTTGTTCCTTATAGCAGGTCACTTTGATATTCCGTGTTCTAAGCAACTGGTTAAGAAGGATCTTAAGGCTTTGGTGGTGAAACGCTTGGTGGAGTTGCAGTTTCTGGTGGTGACTGACGTTGGAACTCCTGAAACAAAGGCTGTGTCGCCTGTGAGGTTGGTTCCCTCCACTGCGGCGGTGTGTGATCAAGCCGAGCTTGCTGCTCAACTGGGTTCTGAGGAACCGGAGGTGAAAAAAAGAGATGGAGATGGCCAGCCGGTGACTCCTGCCACTCTTCCCCGCTTTGATCCCCTCTCTGGCAGCAGCTCTGACGGCTCACGAGTTGAGGCACGTCTAAGAGTTCAGCTAGCCCGTTTACAGCTGGAAGCCCAGGAGAAAGCTCAGCAGAGACAAATGCAGCTTGAGATTAAAAAGCTGGAAATTGAAGCTGAGAAAGCTGTGAGACTACGCCAGTTAGAGCTGGACTCCCAAGCAAGGCTTGGGCTCTCACCACCCTCTGCTAGACCTACTGGGTCTGCAGCCTCAGTACAGCCTACCAGTCCTTTGGACATAACCAGGTTTATTGCTTTAGTTCCGGAATTCTGAGAATCTGAAGTGGACTGTTATTTTGCAGCCTTTGAACGCATTGCACATGCACTGCAGTGGCCTCAGGATGTTTGGTCCCTTCTCATCCAATGTAAATTGCACGGAAAAGCTCAAGAGGTAGTAGCAGCACTTCCTCTTACAGACAGTTTAAAGTACGACATTGTGAAAGCTTCGGTTCTGAAAGCTTATGAGCTTGTACCGGAAGCCTATCGGCAAAAGTTCAGAACATTTAAGAAAAGCCCCGCTCAGACCTATGTGGAGTTTGCCAGGGAAAAAGGCAATCTGTTTGACAGATGGTGTTCTTCATGTGGCATCACAAACTTTGAAACTCTAAGAGAGTTGATATTGTTAGAAGAGTTCAAAAATTGTCTTCCTGAACGTCTTGTGGTTCACCTAAATGAACAGAAAGTGCATGAGTTGTCTTCTGCTGCGGTGTTGGCAGATGAGTATACGCTGACACATAAAACAGTTTTTCATTCAACCGTACCAAAAGCTGAATCTGTACATGAAACTGTTCCTGTTGTACTGAAGACACAGAGAAAAGAGGTGAGGGAATGTTTTTATTGCCACAAAACTGGACACCTCATCTCCAACTGTCTGGCTTTGAAGCATAAAACTCACAACTCTCCATCAAAACCTAAAAGTGTTGGTTTGTTAAAATCAGGATTAGGTATGATGAACTCAGTTGACTGCACCCTTGACCCATGTTTTCAGCCCTTTGTAATTACCGGAGCAGTTTTGCTGGCTAATAATCCATCTGAGGAAAAACAGGTATGTGTTCTGCGTGATACAGGTGCATCCCAGACTATTATATTGGCTAACACATTACCTTTTTCTGATGCATCATATGCTGGGTACAGTATCATTCTCCGAGGTGTGGAAATGGGATATGCACCCAGACCAGTACATTTGGTGCATCTGAAAACTGATTTGGTGACTGGAAGTTTTCCAATGGCTGTATGTTCAGCTTTGCCCATTGACGGTGTTTCTCTGCCACCTGCAATGTCATTGCCTAGAAGGAGAGTAGTTCCTGCCCTTGAGGTTCTTGACGTCCTGGTAAAGTCTGGTATTGAAAGCAAAATATCCACGACGTGTGTGCTCACTCGTGCTCAAAAGCATAAAAAGAAAACAGAAAATGTTGAAATTGATTTGTCTGACAGTTCTCTCATGTCACTACTTTCAGGTGGAGTTACACAGGAGGGTACTGCGGAGAACGAAACAGTGTCTGACGTAAAAGTTCAGAAAGCTCTGCAACCCCCTGTTGACCTCACACTTCCGGTTTCACGTGCACGGCTGGGTGCCGAGCAGAGGAAGGATCCTACTTTGCAAAAGTATTTTGAGGAGGTGGTGAGTGCCAAGAAAGCAAGTGCAGATACTGTTGGTTTTTACATTGAGAATGACATTCTGATGCGACGTTGGTGCCCTGTAGTGCTACCAAATGCTGATTGGAATGTAGTAACCCAGATTGTGGTGCCATTGCTTTTCCGACACCAGGTGATGCATTTGGCTCATGATGGCGCATGATCGGGTCATTTAGGCATTACCAAAACCTACCAGCTCATACTAAAGCATTTTTACTGGCCTGGTCTTAAGTCTGATGTGACTAACTATTGTCGTAGTTGTCATACCTGCCAGATTGCTGGGAAACCGAACAAACCCATTCCCCGTGCCCCGCTTCATCCAATCCCTGTTGTGGGTGAACCATTTGAGCGTCTCATTATAGACTGTGTGGGTCCACTCCCTCGTACTACATCGGGAAATATGTTTCTGCTCACTTTAATGTGTGCATCAACTCGGTACCCACAAGCCATCCCCTTACGCCGGATTACTGCGCGCACCGTAATTAAAGCAATGACAAAATTCTTCTCCACATTTGGTCTTCCCCGTGTAATCCAGACGGATCAAGGATCTAATTTCATGTCAACAATATTTAAACAAGTACTACGTGAACTAAATGTTCAGCATGTGACCTCTAGCGCCTACCATCCTGAAAGTCAGGGCGCATTGGAGAGATGGCACCAGACAGTAAAGTCAATGCTACGTAAATATTGTTTAGAGAAAGAGAGAAACTGGGATGAAGGCATCCCCTTTGTGCTGTTTGCAGTTCGCGAAGCTCCCCAGGAATCGTTGGGTTTTAGTCCTGCGGAACTTATTTTTGGCCATACGCTTCGGGGACCCCTCCAGGTCCTCAAGGAGAAGTTACTAGAATCCCACACATCACCAGAAAGTAATGTATTGGACTTCGTCTCCTCCTTTCGTGAGCGTTTACATCATTCACGTGCCTTTGCTGCTGAGACTTTACAGACGTCTCAGAAAGTGATGAAACAACATCATGATAAATCCGCTGTTTTACGTGGTTTTCAACCTGGGGATAAAGTTCTAGCTTTATTGCCTATGCCTGGCTCGACCTTAAGTGCTCGTTTCTCTGGTCCTTACGTTGTCCAAAACAAGTTAAGTGACACTGATTATGTCCTTTCTACCCCTGACAGAAAGCGCAAAACACGCGTGTGCCATATTAACATGCTAAAGCGCTATGTGACACGTGATCCTGTTGCGTCTCCATCAGTTTCAACACCAATGGCTACTCATAGTTCCGCTCTCATCATAGCAGACTCCCCTCAAGGTTCCCCGGATGAGAGTATATCCACTCGGGTTGTGTCCAGATTGACTCCGCGATTGTCAAACTCAGAGATGTTAGTCTCTGCCCTTTTCTCTGCAACATTTGACAGAAAAGCAACATACAGACATTATGTCTCTGGTGCATGAACATTCTCAGCTGTTCAGTGATGTACCAACACGTACGACTGTTATTGAACATGACATTGATGTTGGTAATGCAACACCTATCAAACAACATCCCTTTAGAGCAAATCCAACCAAAAGAGCCCAGATGAGTAGTGAAACTGACTATATGCTTCAACATGGCTTTGCCAAACATAGTTCTAGCCCTTGGAGTTCACCATGCCTTGTTGAGACGAAACCTGATGGATACCCCAGGTTTATTACTGATTATCGGAAGGTGAATGCTGTAACTGTTACCGACGCATATCCTTTACCGCGGATTGAGGATTGTGTTGATACCCTTGGTGCTGCTCGTTTTGTCAGTAAGCTGGACCTTATGAAAGGATATTGGCAGGTCCCCCTCACTGACCGAGCATCTGAAATATCAGCTTTTGTCACACCAGATAGATTCCTGCAATACACAGTAATGGCTTTTGGAATGTGCAATGCACCAGCCACCTTTCAGCGCTTGGTGAATAAGGTCTTGTCTGACATCCCAAATTGCAATGCCTATCTGGACGACTTGGTTGTATACTCCCCTACCTGGGAAGAACATGTAGCTGTGCTCCGTAAAGTGTTTTCTCGTCTTGTGAGCGCGTCGCTTACCTTAAACTTAGCCAAATGTGAATTTGGCAAAGCGACTGTGACGTATCTTGGCAGGCAGGTGGGACAAGGTAAAGTGCGTCCAGTAGAGGCAAAGATTGCTGCGGTTAGCTCTTTTCCTGTCCTGGATACCAGGAAAGCTTTAAGGCGTTTCCTCGGAATGACAGGTTATTACCGCAACTTCTGCCGTAACTTTGCTACAGTGGCACACCCTTTGACATCCTTATTGAGCCCGAAAGTGAAATTTGAGTGGACCCAAGCCTGTCAACATGCTTTTGACAGTGTGAAATCATTGTTGGTGCATGCTCCTGTCCTTGCTGCACCTGATCTGACTAAACCCTTTAAGCTTGATGTAGATGCCAGTGCTGTAGGAGCTGGTGCCGTCCTTCTGCCGACTAGTAGTGACGGAACTGACCACCCTGTTTGCTATTTTTCTCGCAAGTTTAACCGGCACCAACTTAATTATTCCACCATTGAAAAGGAAACCCTGTCTCTGCTCTTGGCCCTCCATCACTTTGAGGTATACATTGGATCCAGCCCTGCTCCCACTCAGGTGTTCACTGATCATAATCCGCTAGTATTTCTCGCTCGCATGTACAACCATAACCAGCGACTGATGCGGTGGGCTCTCGTTTTACAGGAATTCAACCTTAAAATCCTACACAAAAAGGGTGCAGCCAACATACTTGCCGATACCTTGTCTCGTGTCTGATTTGTTTTGTGTACTTCCTGATTGTGTTTACGGAAACTGTGATTTTTAAGGTTTCCATTTTAAGGGGGGGAGTGTTACGGCCCAAGCCTGCTGGAATGTGGAGGAAGATGTCCCAACAGCCGCACAAGACCAGGATTGGCCAGCCTTCTGCATCTCAGCCTCTACCCCTTGGCGCTTTAGGATTGGTGGAGGACTTTTCAGGACCAAGGCTCATTGGCTACCTCCTCTGCCACTCTCCACCAGTCCTCCACCAATCCTGGGGCGGCTGTAGCTCAGGAGGAAGAGCAGTTGTCCTTCAACTGGTAAGTTGGAGGATCAATTCCAGGCTTCCCCTGAAATGCCGAAGTGTCCTAGGGCAAGACACTGAACCCCAAACTGCCCCCCGATGTGCCTATCGGGGTATGAGTGTGTTGAGTGAGTGTGTGTGAATGGGTGAATGTGACAAGTAGTGTAAAGCGCTTTGAGTGGTCTGTATGACTAGAAAAGCGCTATAGAAGTACAAGTCCATTTACCATTTAAGGGACATCATCAGCCTCATTCAGGGCAGCTGTGTTTGAGTGTGACACAGTTTGCCACTTTTGGACTGTTTGTGGGTTTTGCTGAGGTTTTGCCTTCTGGGACTTTTTTTTTTGACTTGCTGTAGAGTTACAGACCTTGTAGTGTTTTGTCTGTGATTAGAGTTGTTTGGGTTTTGTGTTATTGTATTAAGTTATCTCTTTTGTATTGGGAAGTTTTGAGTTATCCCTTATTGTTTTGGTAAATTCACCTATTTGTAAATCTTGGTGAAATTTTAGTTGCCACTCTTTTGTGTTGCAACCCCCTTTTTCCCATAGACACCACTGGGGTCGTAACAATCGCAAGATCCTTAATGTTCTCAAACATCCTGCACCTTTTCCCTTGTTCTGTTTCTTTTGTTTGCTTCTAAAAGGCTTGTTAGTTCTTGCCTCCTGCTAGCAGATTTGCTTCCTTGTTCATCTTCAGGTTTGACAGAGACGACACCACCTCTTGTATTTCACCTCACAAAGAGCCTCACACATTGAAATATATAGAATCTGGAGGTCATCCTGTTCAATAGATGACATTTTATACGTGACTTATACATTAAAAAAATAATTAAAATATTTACAGCTTGTTTAATCTTTTTTCTGACTCAGGATATAATGACTGTATAAAAACATTTTGATTTATCTTTTATTTTAATTCAGCTTTTGATTTCTTTTAACATGTTTGCATTAGAGGACGTTTGGTTACAAAATGCAAACCAAAGCTGGACATAAAAGATGGGCTACAGGTTTGGCTTTGAGACAAGAAATGTAGAAAATATACTAAAAATGTAGATTATAGGTGGTTTGACCAGTAAAATTAATTTAAAATCCTGAAATAGATAAAAAATTAAGTGTGAACTCAAGCTGTCGTCTGTTGTAGGGATTTACAAAACAAACGTTACAGAAATTACTGGAAAATTTAAGATTATAAAGCAAGTTTCTGGAGTTTTAAGAAACAAATCACTGTTCAGTCTAATCTCCTGTAAAATTTCTCAGTGATGGAAATGGATGATTTTAGAAAACTATCGGGTGTCACACAACAGAGTAGAATAAAGGCTTCAACGTTCGTCTTTGCTCCAAGGGCTAAAATATTCCCTACATAACCTTTAGACAACATGTATGATGGTGAGATGAGCATTCTGCTGACCTTCTGCAGCTCCTCTCTAAGCCAAGACGGTAGAGGTTGTCCGAGGCGATGTAGCAGCTTTGACAGCTCCACGTTGTGGTCTCTATAGTACCTGGAGAGGAACGCTCGAGCCTGGAGAGCAGCAGGGACATAAAAGAGGTGGGAAAAATAAGATGTGGGAAAGACACAGATGTGGGAGGAAAAAAGAAACATGGTATTTAATGAACTGAAGATTAATAATAAATGTATATATAAAAGAAAAATCTAGTTTTTATTTCTTTTCAGTAAGAATTTCTGCAACACCAACTGCTCTGTGGTATTAACTGAGCAAGAAGAGGGGAGAGAAGAAAATTACATGAAGAATACATGAGACACCCCCCCCCCACCCCCCTTCCTCTCTTGTCTCTCCTCCCTGCTGCTCACTCCATCACCTCTGTCCTCTCCCGGCCTCTCCTTGTGTCTGCTTGATGAAAGCTCAAATGCATTTTAATTACAGATGACACGGAGTCACAGCCACAAGCCGTGAGTGAGCGCATGTGTGGTGACAGACTGTATCCACGAGTTTGTCTTCCTGTGGGAGTGGGGTCTCTCAGAACACAGAAATCTGGATTTTGTTCTTCTTTCTTTTAACTATTTGTTTAAATCTTTTCCATTTGCTCACTAATCAGACCTCATATTTAGATTGGAAGTGTCTGGTTGGGTCTGATTTGTTGACAGTTTCTAGCTCTAGTATGCTAAGTCTGTTGTTTAGTCTTTCTTTTTTTTACGTTTACAAAAATAAATAAAATTAACTGTGACTTTTCTTATGCTTAAGTCACAGTTGCCCGTATAAAATGTCATTTATTGACGACCCACAGTTTTCTTCATTTTACCATTGATTTATACAAAATTAATAAATGCTAAAATGAAGAAAATCTTTTTTATTGGTCACACTTCAAGCATTTCATTCAGATTTGTATACCTGTCAACTCCAGTGCACAAGCTAGTTAAATAAGCTGAAACAAATTTACCTCCGGCTCCATAGGAGGGTACTTCCTGCCTTTGCTTTTTCCCAAACATTTTGTCCTTCCACCGTCCAGAAGCTGACACCAGAAGCCTTTCTGAGGGTCAAACCTAAGAGGTGTGGAAGAAAGAAAAGAGAGACAGAACAAAGTGGCAAGAAGAAGAGCGAGAGCAAAGTACACATTAGATCACTTTTAAAGAACGAGAAACATTTTTCTCTGAAAAACCAATGAATTTGAGACAGTGACAAGGTTGTGTTGAAAAGACGTTTTATTTTTCCTGATAAATCATGTTGTAGTGGTGTGAGAGCGACACGTTGTCATTTCTTATTTCCAATTTGTTGATACATATTGCAGAATATTTTGTAAGGAAATGTTACAGGATCAAAATCTGCCACTGAAAATGTGAGTAAGTGTGTGTGTGTGTGTATTTGTATGCGCATCTTCAGTTCAAGTGATTAAGATCAGAAAAAACTGTCAAATCTTTAAATAAGAGACTTTATGGACTTCAGCACAGCTGTTTGATGTTTGGAATGGCTTCATCTTTCAGAAACTACCTGACAATAGGAGCCATCGTACTCCAACAAAGCAGACTGAATTGTTACATCTTCATCGCATTCAGTCTGACTCTTCCTCATGACTGCTGTGCAGCGCTGTCTATTTCATTCCTCTTGCTGTCCCTCACTCTGTATTAGTGTAGACACAGTATTTACACACGTTTACTGTCTATCGGGTGACACAATAAATTAGTGATCATATTGTATACTGTGAGAAGGACAAACATCATCTATCTATCTATCTATCTATCTATCTATCTATCTATCTATCTATCTATCTATCTATCTATCTATCTATCTGTCTATCTATATAGCCAACATTTGAGATTTTCTGAAACATGTTTTCATACCAGAATATTACATAAAGTATGCCATAATAATTTTGTTGGGAAAGAGGACACAAAAGATAGAGCTATCATAAAACTACATTTGTTTATGTTTTGTAAATGAACATATTTAAACGGTCAAATGAAAGTTAAATTAATCAATAGAATTAATGATAATGTAATGCCATTTAATGTAATATATTAGACAATTGTGATTTTTGTCAAATATACAAAATAAATAAACAAATAAATAAATTGTCATCAGGACAAAAATGAATTAAATCTGATCTTGACTGATTCTCTTGAATGAACAACAGGTACACGGTGAGGCACACGAGGTGTTTATAGGAAGTAAAGACATTAGAAAAAAATAGATCTAAAAACAAGAAATGCCACTAGGGATTCAGAGGTGAAACCACTTTTTATGACACAATGATTAAAATTCACAAACTTGAAGAATAAATATTTCACTGCCTATGATTCCACTATAAAAACCCTCTTCACAGCTCTATGAACA
This sequence comes from Telmatherina bonti, assembly GCF_933228915.1. NCBI lineage: Eukaryota > Metazoa > Chordata > Actinopteri > Atheriniformes > Telmatherinidae > Telmatherina > Telmatherina bonti. Next base: position 32,575,341 of record NC_136621.1, read on the forward strand.
TCCCTTGTGAATTTAATGCTCTTTCTAGCAGAGCGCAAAGACTGTTGCAGCTCCAGAGCTCGTTATGAAACAACCTGCCACAGGCAGCGATGGTGGGTGACTGGGAAAAAAATGATGGCTAAATCATTGTTCTGTGTGCATTTAAATGTTGACATGTGTAGATATTTATATGTTTTATGTATAGTCTTTATGACTATTAGGCCTATTTAAGGGTTACACATTTCCACATACGTTTCCTTATATAGCAGAATTATAGCAATTATATGTGAAATTTAGATTACAAATTTATGTCCATTTAAGCGCCTTAGCCTTGTATTTTAGTGGCAGGAGGTATTTCTGTTGAGGATTAAAGCATCTTCTTTATCAAAAAGGCTAAAGTGTATGTGACAATAATGCAAATATTTTCTTTAACAGTGTGCATCACAAATGCAAAACAAATAAAAGAGAAAATTCCATTAAAGTTGCCCTCTTCAGTTTTGGTCTGAAAGGACAGGAAGAAGAGAAAAGCTGAGATAAATAGGCCTAAATTTGAATGGCCTGTCCTTTGCCATGATTAAACATAAACATCTAAAAACATTAGGCTTTTGCACAACTCAGTTTCTTTATCTAAAGCATGCATACCCAATAAACAAAAAGTGCCCTCATTAGTCTGTCAAAATGCATCTCTTTACAAATGATTTGTACGTATGTGGGTGTGTTTCAAGATAGAGGCTCTCTCTGCATCAGTCAGAGCCAGAAAAATCCTAGATTTCCCTGTCTGGAGGCTTGAGGGCTCACATGCTGATTGCATTCTGATGAGTGGCACTTCAGAAATAAACACTCCCCCACTCTTCTTTTACGCCTTGTAAAGGTCGCATATAACATCTCTAATGGAGAGAGAGTTAAAACAGAGCGACGGTGCGACTTATTATAAGAGCTACACTGTCTGACCAAACGAAGAAAAGAAAAGAAAGCTAGTGTAATATTTTGCTGGACCACTTCGAGCATTGAGCATTTAGCATGCACTGAGTGTGACGCTGTTTTCATAAACTTTTGTAATGTCCTAGCATTTCGCGGGAGTTGGATACATTTTTCACCAGTTAGACCAGTGCATACAGCTTTCTTCCACACAATCCAAAGATTCCCTGCATTGTTAAAGTCTGGAGTTTGTGAATGCTAATCTCTCTTTGAAAAGGACATCTCATGCTGTTTAAATCACTCTCAATGCACACTGACCATAGACTATGGCACTGACCCAACCAGCTGAAGCAATTCCTGATCCTACTGAATGGTTTAGAAACAAAATGCATTCAGGATCTTCTGGTTTGTTACAGACAACCAGATCCCACAGATCATCAGACAGAGCTAAACATGGAGAGGCAAAGTTCAGGTTTTATGCTCCTCGCATGTGGAACTAGAAAAGCACTCGGAGAGCACAAACCTCGGCCATCACCTCCAAAATTAAATCAGTTCTTCTTTATTCCATTTCCAACATCTCCTTAAAAATTTTGTGAAAATCCGTCCATAGCTTTTTAAATTATCTCGAACACAAACAAACAAATAAACAGATAAACGGGTAAAAAAGACCCTCCTTGGTGGTGGTAACAAACTAACAGAAAACTGCAAGTCTGCTGAAACTCTCAGCTGCTTTAAATCAAGAATAAAAACTTTTTTATATTCCACATTATAAAAACCAACTTTTAATTCTTTACACTGTAACTTTTATTTCATGCATTTTATCTTCTTAATTGAATATTTTTCTCTTTTTATTTCTTTAATTTACTTTTAGTGTGTTTTTAATGTTTCCTGCACTCTGCTGTAAAGCTTTCACTGTTTTTATGTAAAGCACTTTGTACATGAAATGTACTATTCAAATAAACTTGCTTACTCCCCCTGCGGCAGCAGCCTCTCAAAGGAGAACGCCGTCGCTTAGGACAGGCTCCAAGATAATGACAGAGATTCTGAGGAGTTCACCAGCATTTTACTCTTTCCAGATAAACATCTGATGCTATTTATGGGAAGTAAACCCAGTTAAAAAACATAAAAGGCCCAAACGATTTATAGCTAACCTCCCTTTATCAGACACTTAGGACACACACAGATGTTTCTTGGCCATGTCCTGACAGGTCCGGGTGCTTTTGGTGGTAAGACCTGGATCTTCCTAATGTTAGACACATAGTTAACTTCAGGCTGATTGATGTATTTATATAAGATTACGAGACCTTTAAGTTAGCTTACCAAAAAAAATAAATTTACTTGTGCCTATATTTATCATGATATTATCTATGTTTTTATTTGTTTTAATACAGGATTTACTAAGTAAATTCTACATATGCCATGTGATATGTGTGCTGTCTGTTTTAGAGTATGACAACACGTGGCAACAAACACTGGAGAATCGAACATGCTGTAGGGTATGAGATCTTTTTCCAGTAGGTGTCATCCTTCCCACAGGTTTAGAATTGGGGACTTGTTCCAAGTTTTATCTGGAATGACTGTGTATGACAGTGTGCACCAGGTGAAAGGCGGCACGCTGTATAAGACACTTACGTAAGAGCCTGGGAGTAGTTGAAATGAGGAGTGACGCCCAGGAACTTCTGCACTTCATCCATCACCGCTGCAGGGTCAGTTCTCAGCTGATGGCCGTCTATAATCATCACCTTCACACAGATACATCCAAACAGTGACACCGGGTTCTATTAGATGGCTGACTGGTGCAGCGTGCATGCAAAGCAGGTGACAGCTACTTCAGTGAAACTTGTGTTTATTTTTACCAGCTTCAGCATTTGTTTGACTTTTGCTGTTTGCAGCTGTGCATGTGCATAGGCTCGCATTTGTGATCACATTACCTGGTTAGCGGGATAGTACGTCAGCCACCTCTCCAAGTGAGTAGCATAAAGTCCAGGGATGAGACAGCGGCTCTGCAGGGAGCGCAGCTCAGCGGGAGCTCCCTTTCTCGCACTGATGACATCATAGAAGGTGAACTGCAGGGCTGCCTGGTCCTCATGAGCTCTTTGATGCTACGGAGGAAACATAACAGCCAAATAAGCTTCAAAGCTTTTACTCTGGACACAACAGCAATTTTGCTTTTTTTTTTTTTTTTTTTTTTTTTTTGTGGTGAGGAATAACAACTTATTTCAGATGGCAAGCTGTTGGTATTTACATCTAATTCATCAAACTGACTCCAAGAAAAGATTTTAGCATCTTCCTAAATTTGCTATGTTAAAATTTATAGATAAGTACACGCATATTATGTAACAACCAAATATAATCAGACTCATTAGCTGTATTCACAACCAACCTGAAGCACCATTTAGGTTAGAGAATTCTCCTTCGATGCAGGCACCTAAAGAGGTTTAAAAATAATACAAGTGCAAGGATTTACAGCTAATATATTCTTTGTGTGCTTTTGTGCTGTGCTTACCTGATACCAGCTGTAGGCCCTGTCAGAGGGGTTGATGAGCAGGGTGATGATCTTGGCCTTGGGCAGCAGGACAGCAGCTCGCCGTGGGGTCTCCTCTGAGGGGAAGTAGTTGGCACTCTTCTCAAACAGGAAGTCCGTGCTAATATTAGAGGGCACCGGGAAAAACTCCATGTACCTGAGGTAAAACAGAAACGTGCTCAAGATGCATGTCTCATGCAGATATCTATAATTACTGCAAGCTCGTGTTTTTTTTCCTCAAAGTCAAATACAGTTTCTAAAGTTGCAAAACTGTCACTTTTATTTGCAGTTACACAATGCTGGCATAAACCTGATGATATAGTTTGAACAATGTTTTTTGAAGCGTTTTCCCAGAGCCAAGTACTTATGGATGACTTTGGAAATTGCACCAGCTGCATCTGTGTCAGCTAAGTAACCCATTTATGGGTCAATTTAGACAACCATATGTCTCTTGGCTTATTTCTGCTGGCTTAAAAGATCATTTTGTGGATGCTGTTGAGCTGTTGTAAACAGCTTAATGAATCACCAAAGTAGGCAAGCCTTACAACAATCTATAAAAAGCTCAGAAATAATAATAATAATAAAAAAAAAGGGTTGTTTGTTATGTTCCATTTCACTTTAGGTACTGACTAGTGAAAGACAAGGAAGGAAAGATAGGTGTGTGCTTGCGTGTGCTGTCACCAGTCAATTCCTTTGTGGTAGTTGTTGGTGTTGAAGAACTGGACTTCCTCATAAGTCTTTGGACTGGGGAAGTTGCTGGAGATGGAGGGATGCATCAGTAGGAAGAGATAAAGTGCTGTCGTTCCTGGAAGAAAGGGCATAATTCATAACTGGCTCGTTAATTCAGCTCAGCAGAGGGAAGTCTGTGTGTGTGTTTCAGCATGTGTGAAAGCCATCATCTACTGATCCATACTGAATGATCTTCCCTCTGCAGATTTATATGTTGCTGGGAATTCACAAAGTGTGTCTACGTGTGTGTGTGTGCGCGCCTGCACAGATCACATGTCTCTTCTATCAAATGATTTGGAACCATCTGACACTAATCAGCAGTGAGGCCACGGTCCTGCCCTCTGTCTCAGCCTCAGCAGCACTCCTTTCACCCAGTTCCCTTCACACACTCTTTCACATAACCTCTAATAAAATGGGAATTTATTGTAATCTAATTGTTGTTGGGTTGCTAATGTTGCTATAATGACCTCTCCTTCCATTTGGAAGGTTATCACCCAGTTAATTAACAGTTATGCTGGACCTCCTCACCTCTCACCCAAAACGCCAGCAATTACAATTCCAGAAATCACACAGAGGCAACATCCAGGATCCAAATAATGCAGACACATTTTTAATAACCTTCTCTTTTTCAGTCTCTTTGATGGAGGCAGTGAGAGAAAAAGAAAAGATAGAGACATGGCTATATCAGTGCTGTATCTCTATGCTTCTACAGAAGACAGCATGTGGGTGGAAGAAAGGAGGTAAGAGCTTTCTCCTTTGTCTCCCTCTGACAGGGGTAAAGGCGCGAGAGGGGGGTTACATGAAAAGGCTCTGATGTAAACACCTGTGCACATACAGGGAGTCTCTGTGATGCATGTGCATGTCTGAGCATGTGTTTGTGTGTGTGTGTCTTACCTGTTTTCTGTGGTCCTACAACCATGAATTTGGGCAACCTGTCGCAGGTTTTCTCTTTAGACCAGATGTCTTTATGTCGTTTGTCATCACATGGGTTCTACAAAGGTGCAGGAAAGCATTCATGTACATGTAGAAAAAGCAAACATGCAATGGAGGATTCACCACAAAGAACTCCTGAATGACTTTTGATTTTCTTTGTGTGTAACTTGAATACTGCTAATAACGCTCTAAGCCAGTGCTGGCTTTAAAGACACCGGCAAATCATATCAGTTACATGTATATCCTCAAACATGAATACAAAAGAAGTCCAAAAAACTGAATCTACAGACTTTACTTTTTTTTTTTTACTCTACAACAAAATGAATAAATCAAGGGCACAAAAACAACAAAAGGAAACACTGCCTAAATAGAAGACCTTCACTTGTTTACTTATAACTGAGAAATGCCAACGCAAGGGGATTAAAAATATAATTAATATCAAGTTTTTATTTATCCTTTTTTAATATTTAAAAAATCGATATAAAAAAAAAAACCCATCTATTCACAAAAGCAGAGATATTACCCAGATATGTATTATGAGCAGAAGCATATACATACAAGCTCATACATGCTGGTTTGTAGCTGTCCAAACACACCTGCCAGAGTGGGTTCCTTTGTTCAGGAAAAAGCTGAAAATATTTGTGTGCAAGCTGCAGAGGTGGGAGCGTATTGAGCTTCAGGTTCGTCCATGAGCGTAGGAAGGAGGCCAGGTGGACAAAAGTGTAAAGACCCAGCCGATCGTTGCCATAATTAGACAGGTGGGTCATAAATATGCTTATCTGGAGGGGAAAAACACAGATGAGAGAAAAGGAGTAAATAAAAAGGTGAAGAATTCTGCAAAAACTGTAATTAAGTCCAAATCCCAGTTTTCATGTTTGCCCATATTTTTTTGGGATAACTTCAATAAAAGGCAGACAGATTATTTCTTACTGTGTGATGTGTTAAAGTCACAAACTGTGCAGCTGTCCAGAGGGTATCAATATTTGCGATCACCAGCTTTTAGTAAGGTAAGATTATGCATTAACTTTCAGCCCAGCACAGTTTCAAGTAAAAAAAGATAAACAGATAAACTGAAACTGATGCTTTCACCACTGCCACTAGATAAAGCTGAGGAGGCAGCATAATACTCCTCAGAGGCACTGGGTGAAGAGAGAGATGCGGCTACACACCAGAGAGTGTGTCACACTGTGTATGTGATGGTTAATGTGTGTGAGGAAGAAGGAGACACTCAGAGGCAGCGAAGAAGCGATAGTGTGTCGGTCCAGGCTATCTGTCCACGCCTCAGTGCTTTTATAGGCTGATCAAAGAGACAAGCTAAGATAGCTGCTGGAGACAAATGCACACAGAAACACACACGCGCGCACACACATACGTCTCCATACTTCTTTTGTGATTGCAGAGCTATGGGAATGTGTCTGGATAAAATGGTAACACCAGCCATTAAGATATTAATTATTTGTTGAATCTGAGCAAGTGTTTCTTTGTGCAAGAGTGATTGTGTGTCAGCATGTGGGTGATGTTTATGAATGTGAACACACCAAAACACACACGCCAGCCACACTTTGAAAGATTTCATTTTGACTAACATTCAATTTGACTTGTTCTATCTTACAGTAAGCTAAGCCTGAGCGCACCGTAATCTCGAACGAATCTCGTATCAGAATTTTAGTTTCTTTTTGCTTTTGAGCCTTAATCAAAAAGCATATTCCCAAGATGCATTTGTATAAATGGTTTCTACAGCATGAGCAGTGGAAGTACAGAAAACATACTCGTTCAAACAAGGGCTCATTCGAACATGCATGGTGAATTTCCCGGTGACAGGATTGTCGGTGCTTGTCTTAAACATCCAAGGTTGCTGTAGATACAGAGAGACACACTGTCGGGGCTTGATGGATCAGCGTCCGGCTGACCTGGAAAGCTGTTCAGAATACCGATTGGTTGAGGATGCTGATGGGAGGAACATGTTGGAACAAGTGTGTGAGAGACTGAGGCAGGGGGAAAACTGAAAAAGGGGCAAGTGGCTACTTCAGTGCTGTTTTTTCTTATGAAGAATCCCTACAGAGAGAAAAGAATGACATGGGTTTGCATTGTCAGCCATTTTTTTAATGTGTGTGAATGTCAGCCCATGTCAACATAAATGTTTATGCATTTGTGTATTTATGTATGCAATTGCAGTTTGGTGCATCAACCACTGCCTTTTTATCTTGTGCTCACTAAGCAAACGAGCAGTGCGGCATTCAGGCTTCCCTGCTTCTTATCAATCTAACCAATGTAAGAGCAACAATGTGGAACCACTGTCAAGGCATCAACAAGCACTAATCCAGCAACATTTGAGAGACATGCCAAAAAAACTGTTTGTTTATTCCTTCTGTCAAAAGAAATGGTCATGTCAAAACCCACAAACCTTCTCATTGAAAGTATGAATGAAAAACGTGAGGCACAAGTGTCAGAAAAATCTGACCGAGTGTCACTGCATACATCTATTCAAAGAGACATTTACAACGGCATATTCCAGTAAACAGGAGTTGATATGAGAATATAAACTGTATAAAGGAAATTCAGGAAATCTGACCTGGGTAAATAGGAACCATTTCAAAGTCCTTTTTGAGCCTTTCTTTCTGAAAGCAGGCAAGGTGATCAAAAAGTGATTTATGTTCCTTTCAAACCACTCAATAGCATGATGTCTGACTCAGGCTGTAAGGGAACAGGTTATACTGTATGCAGGAGTTTGTGTGTGTGTGCATGTGTGTTTTGTGGGGATATTCCTGCAGGTGTTTCTGCACAAAACACAAAGAAATAAAAAAAAAAGATGGAAACATTCATTATGGGGCTTAAGCAGTCACAGCTAAGTTAAACAAAAAGAAAGAGAGTAGTTGATTTGTGTTTGTAATAGAAGAACTGCAGCAAAAGGTATGTACACAGGGGGTTGCAAAGAAAAAAAAGACAGTCGGTGAGTCTAAATTAAAAAGCAAAAAAGGCCACTTGAGAGAATGTTAATCTCCTGACACAGGGCAAACTTCAAACTTGTGTGGTAGAAGGACTTGCTGTGGCTAAGAATTCAATTATGTGAGTCATCTAAACCTTTTCTCTGCATCAAGCACCCCATCTCATTTTTTGAATATTGGATCGCTATGAGTCCCATATGTGCCTTTATTAAAGAATACTATGCTCATACATAATTTAACCTCAAATCATACTTGGAAGTGGACTGGGAGAGAAGTGTAAAAATGGGAGAAATAAATAAAACCTCTCAGTCTCCCTCTTTTAATCTCTGCCCCTTGTCTTTTCCTCTCTCATTGCTCCTCTGCAGCTTAATTTCCTTCCCCTTCTTTCCTCAGTTTGTCTTGCTCTCATTCTATCTTCGACTCGAAAAAGTCACTTTATGTTTCTTTTTCTCGCTCTCTCACTCTCCCCTCCGATCTCATACTGACCTAGATGCCCTAATGAAACATGTCAGTCCAACGTGGAGTGATGTTCAAAATACATAACACACACAAATACACAAAAACTCACATATAAACACAAATGTCATCACCATGTCTTGTAAGATTAAAAGGGCATGCAGGCATCTATTTGAGTTTGTTACATGTTCCAATCCCCTCAAACATGATTGCATTTTTGAAGTAATAACTTATTTCCCTGGGTTTTGGTTCAATCTCTCTATATTGTGAGAAGGACAAACATTATCTATCTATCTATCTATCTATCTATCTATCTATCTATCTAGCTAGCTAGCTAGCTAGCTAGTTAGCTATTTAGCTATCTAGCCATGCACTTTTTACTAGGAGGTTTGAAGCCTGGTTAGTGGTTAGAATTAAATTTTTTTGTTTAAATTGAATTAACTAAAACAATACTCCATGTTGGCCAAACTGATAAGTTGAAAGTTAGCTTGACAGAATTTAATAATGAAAGATGACAACATGTACAAATGGACAGATAGCATCTATTGTGTTAGCCCGTTAGCAATTTAGCATGCTACTATTGACAATAAATCTACAGCTATGTTTTAAACAATATTGAATCTGTAAGTAAGGAGCGTTAGTTACTGTTGGAAATAACACTTCATGCTGGCCAAAGTGATTGACTGGTTCTGCCCTCAAAACAAATTCATCCCACTACTCACTGCCCCTCTTTGGCAGCAAAATGCTATACTTATGCAGATGTGGTTTTATAAAGCCCTGTCGCAGAGATATTTCAGAAATATGTCCGAATTTAAACTGTTGAACCAAGGTCTCCTGTAAAGAGTAGAAAAACTGCTGCTCTAAATGTATAATAAACTCCTATTTTATTCGTTATAAGTCACTGACTTCAGTTAATGACTGTTTCTTTATAATTTGCAGTGATTTTGTGTATCTGCATAGTTAGAAAAAAGAAAAATATGTGGCAGCTGCTTTTCTGCTTTATCCTATGTCATGCAGACAACACTATGGCTGAACAACACAAAGGAGCCTACCTCCATAAAAGTTGATAGATTTTGTTGTTACTTGTTATAGTATTGTTGTTTCTTATTTAAATTTACAGAGAAGTCTTAAAACTAACTAGATGCAGAGACAGGTCTGCCAAGTCGGACACATGGCAAAAAGAGGAAACAAAGTAACTTTAAACTTCTAAACTTAACTAAACAAGTAAGCTGGCATTTAAGTCAAATGAAAATGAATTCAGTTGGAAACTGCTGGTCTTTTGTGAAGCATTAGAAAAATCAAACATCTTCGATGAGCACAGTCGAAAGCCGGGCATCAGAACAGCAAATGATTTCAATTCCATTTATTCTTCCTGCACCAGTCAACAACTATCAGCCCTTTCTATTCGCCAATCTCTCACTGTTTTTCTCTCACTTCGTAATTTCTTCTCCTGATTTAACTGTGGTATTGTGTGGTTGTGTGGAGGTGTGTTTGTGTTTGTAAGAGCTTGGTATGTGTTGATGAGCTGCAAAGACCTTCAGCTGCAATCAGCTGGACTCCCAAAAAGGATAGAGCGGAAATGAGACAAAAAGAAGTGTGGAAAGGTTAACATGTGTTAGGGAAGTCAAGACATAGAGGTTTATAATTGTGAAGAAGACAAAATGAACAAATAAATAGCTAGAAATAGGGTGGCTTTAAACTTAATAGTGAAGCGTGCTGAGGATGGAAAGCTTGTCGTCTGTGTAAGTTTGAATGAAAAGGAACTCAGTCAAATACTGTGATATAAAAAGTCTGGAAAATCAAAGATCATTGATGAACATAGCTGGAATGGTGAAACAAAAGGAGAGAGTTGTGCATAAATCATTTCATTTAATGTCTGGCAACAAAATCTGTACGAATTCTTCTTCTAAGAAGAATTAATTACAAAACTGTAGAATGATGAACATGAATAACAATAATCCAAATTACTTTGCCAATTGGATACAATAACAACCTGTATTAAAGAGTAGATAAATTAAAACATAGAATCAAGCAATCCACACGTTGGTCAAAAAGTGGACTTGTTAAACAACAGCTCTAAATAATGTCCTTAAAATCCAAGATAACATGGAGAAAAAGCAATGAAATTAAAACCCTGGCTCTAAGGTATTTTTAATGGAGGAAATAAAACATGACTTTGCGTTGCTCTAATTTTTACAGTCTCTATCTGACAATCTCATGCAAGGAGGATGAAAAAAAAAACGTAGAGAACATGCCACATTCAGGGAGTTCCCCACAGTTACAATCAGAGTCCCCAGAACTGGTTGATGTGAGAGCCGGGTTGGATATTTTGTCACTTGTTCTGTGGATATCGACAGGCCTCTGCTCTGTTTATAAATCCCAGTTTGACTACATGCTATTGACAAAGCTTAAGATATTTGTTTAGGTCTGTTTTTATGCTGTCATGCTGTTGGAGTGCACTCTTCTGTATCTTACTGCCTCTTGTCTACCACCCCCCCACCCCACTCACTGTTCATCTCAACAGCAGAAGCCTGTTTCCCATTACAGACCACTTAGTTCCACATACATTTCTCTCTGATTGAATTGTTATTGCTACTAAAAAGGCTACTACCACCCCCCAGTCCAACCTCCATTCTTTCTCCTTTTCCATCATTGTCCTCTTTCCTCTTGTCCTTTCTGCAGCGGCTTTTTTTTTCCCATATGCTTTTCACAGCCCATCTCACAGTTTCTGTCTCATCAGTGGATAATTGAAAGCTGAGCATCAGTACAGCAAATGATTTCAATTCAATTTATTCTGCCTGCTCCAGTCAACATCTACTAGCCTTTTCCGTTCAGCAATCTTTCACTGCTTTTTCCTCACTTTGTAATTTCTCCTCCTGTGTGTGTGTGTGTGTTTGTGAGAACTTGGTATGTGTTGATGAGCTGCCAAGGCCTTCAGTTGCAATCAGCAGGACCCAAAAAAAGGATAGAGTGGAAATGAGACTAAAAGAAGTGTGGAAAGATTCACATGTGTGTGCAAAGTCAACACACAGAGGCTGACAATTGTGAAGACAAAAAAAAAAAAAGATGGACAGAAATAAGGGGCCTCCAAAGCCCTGATGAGAGAAGAATGGTAAGGTATGCTGAGGGTGAAAAGTGGGTAAAACAGAGAGCTGAGAAAGAGAGAGAGAGAGCGATTGTGCTGATATTTGGTGTTTGCCTAATAAGCTTAGTGGCAGAGCTAAGTGCTAAATGTCAACGGTGATATATGTCTAGAGCCATGCTTATGCCAGCTAGACACACATTCATATGAAACCTGCACACACGTGCAGATTCTGAGATCTTTTGGCCAAACAAACATATGCATTAGTGATGTTTGTGTGTATGAAGGCCTATATGTACATCACTTCCACTCAGTATGTGTCTGGATTCTCAAGTGACACAAGATGCCGTGACCTGAAAATTAAATCTCAATCTGTCTGCCACCTTCTCACCCTGCTCTCCCTGTCTCTCGCCCCCCTTGTCTCTTCCTACTCTTCCCTGTTCTCTCACCGACTCTCTGGCCGTTTATCGGGGAAGGACTTGTGCCCTATTGGCTGTTTGTAGAGTCCGATCAATTGTTGAGTGTACTGTGTATTGTATTTGAGAACTGAGCTCTGTGATCATTGATGCAGCCCTGAATGATGAGGGAGACAAAAAGAAAAGAAAAAAAAAGAAAGAAACCAACCTGCACAGACACATGTACACACATGTGCATCAGAGGTTGGTTGCAGCCAGTGGCAAACTGCTACAAAATGCCAAATGTGATTTAAAGGCCCTCAACAGGAAGTGGCAGTGTTACCAATGTGCAGATCATCAAACAATAGGAGCCCCCCCCGGGGACTTAAGCAGCAAGCTACACAGCATTATTGATTAGGCACAAAGTGCACACACTAATTAAGCTTTTGTGTCTGCAAATTGAAACATAGCAGTGAGAAGCTGACACCAATCTTCAGCGTGCTTGTGTATGCGCATCGTTGTAAGTACATCATGGTACGCTCCCATTTTGAGTTAAATGATACTTTTGTTCATTACATTTTCTTATAATCAACACAACCCGAGTTTCACCTAAGAAATTGAGAAAAATAACGGATAAGTGTGAAAAGACAAAGAGTGAGGAAAACAGGAAGTGAAAGTGTGAAGACGTGTTGTGCTTGGTTTGTTTAGCTCATGCTGAAATGACATCACTGCTGAGCTACGGCGGCAGTGGGTTCCACTTCTTTTCGGGCGAATCACCGAGCACAAGGCTTAATTAGTGTGTGAATTATTATTGTAATGTTTCATATATAATTTCTAAAGTTTTCACAAGGTATTACACCAGGATGGCATCAGCCACGGTGGCGTTTGCTGCTTCAGTATAGCATTTTGCTTCAAAGGTTTTATGACCACTAAACATTATTACTGGAACAATTGAGCATGTTAGGTAAGTCAATGAAAAAGACTTTTAGAGTCACTTGTGACTTGCATTCACTCAATTTGTCTCACTTGCTTTAACAAAACATAACAACTGGCCTCCCTTCATGCTTTTGATTCAAAGAAAAGTAAATTGCCCTCCTTTTATTTCTGGTCCATGCCAACCACTTAGTTCTTTGCCTTTTAGAACAAAACAAAAAACACTGCCGCTGCTGCGAAAGAAGAAAAACCTGAAAAGCTGAGATCTTTCTCCCAGAAAGAAGATATGTGATACAAAGCAATTAGACAAATTCCTTAGAAGTAAATACAAAATGACTTATTATGTAACGCAAATAGATCATGCTATCCTGTTAAAACCGGTCAAAAAATAGAGATACTAAAGTAGCCACACGAGACAGGACAAAATATTAAAAAACTAAAGAATGTCAGAAAGAGAATGGCATAAAATAAGACATTAACAGGAAGTATCAAAAAGAAAAAAACTCAAATAAGAGCAAAGACAGACAAAGTGGTACAGACACATTAGAATGAGATGGACAGCATAGAGTTGTTGTACAAAAGCTGCATCTGACTCTGTGATGTTCGGTGAGTTCTGACAGCTCCTCTGGTTCAGCAATCCCCTACCTGACACTTCAGTACAGCTTACTGCCGGTTCATGAGCACCCTGGTATGTTTTTGTGCACATGCACGTGTGTGGTATAAAGCATAAAAAGAAAGATAGGGGCGTGGGGCGAAAGAGCAATTTCAATGACTATATATGCCTTTCTTTAACTCTGTGCGTGCCTTTACAAGCGTCTGCATGTGGATGAGCGTTTTAATTCCAACCTAAAACCTAATTCTGTTCCTTAATTCAAAGCCAAGTCGAGCTGAGCTGACATACGCAGCAGGGGTAAGCGAGAGGGGGAAATTGTGTGTGTGTGTGTGTGTGTGTAAGCGTGTGTGTGCATGTATGTATGTGACAGCAACCCCCCTGTGGTGAGACCTAATTTAAAGTGGGGAGATGAACACGGCTGCACAGTGAGAAGCTGCCCCTGTCAAGAAAAGAGACAGACACACGCAGCAAAAAAAGAAGAAAAAAAAACTATGCAAGACTGAGAGAAAGTTACCTCAAGAGTGAGAAAACCCTGATAGTGCCTCTTTAAGGAACAAAATGTATCAATCTTCCTTATGCTTTATTCTGTTTATCAGTTTGTGCATGTTCACTTGTGTGTGATGCTTCCTTTGACTCACCGGGTTGAGTAGCACAGTGAGGAACAGTTCTCCCCCGTGGATGCTTTTGTCCAGTTCTTTAGGTCCACCGGGGTATTCCTTATAGTAGATGGTGTGAGTAAACAAGCCACAAGTCTGACGAGGCAGCACCTAGACACGTGTAAATCAGTACACAGGTAAAGGAAGAGCTGTTAATGCCGTTAGACCTTTAATTTTAATTAAGTAAAGCTGCCTATTGATTACATTACTAGTTGTTGTGAGTACAGTTTTAGAAAAACAAACAAACAAACAAAAAAAATGCATTTAATCGGAAAAAAAAACTCACCAGCACAAGTGTTTTGTTCATTTTCAAAATCTTGAATCTACAAAACTGGTAAAGTGGAAATTTCTGGAAATTTCTCTTTATTTATTATTCCAGAAGTGGTTCATGTGGTCTTGAGCTACTGGTCTCAAACCAAAGTGAGGAGCAAGCTGAAAAGGCATAATTACACCCCTAATGTGTAAGTACACACTTGTTTTTCATATTTGTTTTCTACAAGTGGTATCAGCTGAATTTATGGAATTCTTTATGACTCCCTGTGGAGCCACACAAGGCTTTATGCTTGTGCTGTTTTTACACATGCTGCAGTACTCCACAAGACTTGTTAAAACAGTTTTATGCGTGAGGTCCATCCTCAAGTGTCTCTGAAATATGAACGAAAACTACAACCGTTGCTTCTATGCAGATTTGAAAGGACGTATCATTTCAAGCAAATACAAAGGAGACACAAATACAAACTACTCTCCCTTATGTACTGAACCACCTTCATAGTTGCAGCAAAAAATAGTCAGTGCACTTTTTATCTAGAGAATCAAGCATGAATTCAGACAGAAGATTCAAGATTACAAGATCTCTGCTTCTTAGAACAAAAAAAGATGAGTAAATAAAGGAAAATTCAAGTTTACTGTTGTTCACTTCATGTTGCAAGAGTGACAATGTAACAATCCATATAATAATGGGCCTCATCCACCAATATCCTATTATGAAGAGTTGTAATTAAGAAACTTTTTTTTAAATGAAAACCCTGTGTCATATTTACAAATGTGTTCATACACTGTGAAATTGTTTATACATCTCGTCTTTGATTAGTGAATGCATATTGTGCAAATTTCCATTATCACACATATCTTTCCTTAAATTAAAAGGACATGCTAGCCGACTAGCCCTATGCTATCAGAGGTAAAAGCCCAACAATGTTCGTAAAAGGTCAAGACTTGCAGCTGTACACAAGCAGACGCAGACAGCAGTGAAACAGACGAGGAGAACTAACAAACAGAATGCACACATGAAAAAAAAATTCCATATTCAGATTTAAATCATGTAAAAGCAGCTTTATGTACCAACACAAGATTAATTACCCCTGAACTTGGGCACTGTGAGCGTATCAGGATGTAAAACCTCATGGTTTAGTAGCTAAAGAGTGCTATATTTTCATCTCTATTAAAATATTAAACTTCCTATAGTTATTTAAGCAAACAGCCACCTGCTGTGGCGGTACACCAAGCAAGTGCATGCATCTTCAGGTCAGTCTAAAGGCTGGCCCGTGTGTGAAACCAGGAAATCAGAGAATAGCCTCAAATTTCATAATAAAATTAATCAGTCCAACTAAGGGGGTATAGAAAATGAACGAATGAATGAATGAATAAATGAATAAATGAATGAATAAATGAATGAATGACATTTTGTCACATGACTGACCATATATTTTTTTTCTGTAAAAGCAGCTAGCACTAGTTGATATGGCATGATTAAATAGAAATCAAAATTTTCTTTCTATTGGTTAAATGGAAAAATGATACACCTGACAACAACAGTAAAAAACAAACACACAAACTCAAAAAAAAAAAAAGAAAAACATAGAGGCAAGTGGTCTTCCGGTGTACCCTTCTTACATGTTTTAAAGTGTGATCACTTGTGTCTAAAGACACACTGGTGTGTCTGCAAAGTGCCGGAGTCATGAATCTTGAAGGTGACTTCACTGCAGCAGTAGAGACCATATATTCATGCAGGTGCATTACACAAGGCATTGATTTGTACTGGTGATTAGTCAAATCTTCCCAGGGCACTGTTGCACTGCTCCTCCAGCACCCACACCTGTTTGATATTATGGTGACTTGCTGTTTAGTGAAGCAAGAGAAGCTGATAAAGGATTGCTTTTAATCCCATCTCCAGCAGATGTGGAATTCTCCCATGGCAACGAAAATACTCAAATATCCTACCATTACCTGTGTGAGCTGAATGTACTTTATTTTTTGGTTTGAGGAAAAACAGACTCCAACACTTCCGTTTTATATAGTTTTATCTGCTTTGGCTTTAATTAAATGATCTTATATCTTATTTCTTACATCGCCATTAGCATTAGCATTAGCATATAACAAGAATTTGTTGAAGCAGTGAGGGTTGTTGTCCTTCAGAGAATGCAAATATATCTTATTACTTCTCTGAAAACAACCATGAAGATAGCAAGCGTGAAATACAAATATGGTGCCAGATTCAAATGTTTAACAAATGATTGATTTAATGGCTTTTTGTTTGTTAATTAAATAATTAAGTGAAGAGAAAACAAAAGAAAAGAAAGGAAAAGAAAAGAAAACAGGATCTTCATAGAGAGCTCCTTGTGGAGCACTTCACAGTGTGAAATAGAGAGTAAAGGCTGGAAGCGCAGATATTGGTTTATCTATAAAACACTGCAGACTCTCACATGCGCGCACACACACTCACACACACACACATGCAAGAGAGAGCGAGAAGGCCACCATAGCCACAGACACTCAGCACTATTTCACCAAACCAATTATCCACAGAGCTATAGCTCAAACTGATATAGTACATTTTAAAAAGAAATACACAAACACTCACACACAGACAAGTAGGCATGTTTGTACGGTGCAAACACACACCCACACCCACACACACCCACACAACACAACCCCATATCTCAGTCTGATTTGTTCTGATACTGTGGGTCCAGTGGGTGGCTCTCAATCTGCTGACAGAGACACACAAACACCAATTTTACCGCCTAAAGACAACTTCCTGTCCTCCTCTGAGCAAACAAAGATGGAGCGCGCGGCAGGAGAGAAAGAGATTAATGGTCAAAAATGGCAAGAAAAATTGGACATGAAAAATGTTAAAGGAAAAGAAAATGGGAAAGGTTTGTGGCGGATGGCCCAAAGTAATGTCACAAGAGGTCAGGAGGCTGAAAGAGTATCAGAACCGGAGAGTTCATCAATTATTTTACGGCAGAATAAAAGGAAAATGTAAATATGAAAAATGCATAAATATAAATACCAAAGCATATATCTTCATAATCTGTTTTTACTGTATATTCTTATCATTTTGACTAGTCCATTAAGCATACAAAGAGGGCATTTAAAATGTAAATTGTTTGTTTGTTTCTTCTTTTTTTTAAATTTCTTCCGAGTTTTTCCCAAATCCAAACAAGCTGATGCCTTCAATGACAGCAATTTTCCTTCAAATCAGCTGCTGAGGTGACGTGAACACTGCTTTTCCGTCACTTTACAGGCTTCCAGGCAGGCAGTGGGGAGGTTTGAGCAAGTTAAATACAACAAATACACAAAGCTTTTGAGATCACCGCAGGCGGGTCTCTCTCTGCCTTACAGATCTAAAGTCCGGCTGAGGTTGCCCAGGAGTATTTTCATCATATCGTTTTTCATACCTTTCCCCCTTGACATCTAGCTTGCAGCAGAGTTGGTTAGTCTCTCTAGAGAGTCTTTATCCAGCTGTGAAGGGTGTTTCTCTCGGCCTGTAGTCTGACTTGGCATGTAGCATGATCAGCAACTTCCTATTAAGTCTGTTCATTTCCTTACAAAGCAGAGAAGCCAGGGAATTTTGGCTGAATAAATCTCCTTTGCATATGACCTTACTCCTCTGCCAATGTGAACCAATTTTCCAACAAGAAAAAAATAAAAAAAAGAAACACCTGACCTCAATAGTTTTTAGTATTCGAAAAACATTAGGAAGCACATACTTAAAGCATTAGAGATTATGAGCAAGAGAAATTTTGGGAGCATTTGGGGATTAATATTTTTCTGCTATTAATCAAAAACCATTGCGTTCCATATTGTTTTGCCTCTTTCTTTAGAATTTTTTTTCCTTTATGATAACTTGTTATTTTACTGAACACAATCATTCACTGATGCTTTTCAATACCTTTCGATTAATAATGTATGATAACACAATACAGCCTGTCAAAAAAGTCAGCTCATCATTGTGCTGAGAGGATGCAGGATTAAATGGCTGTCTTCTCTGACACAGCGACAAGACGTTAACAAAGAAAAGTGGAGATCTAGGACTGATTAGAAAATTGATATAGCTGTCTCTTCATATTGTTTGCTGAGGAACCAAATATGGCAGAAAAACATGCAATGATAATTTTCGTGTCAGACGTGATTGTCTCTATTGTCAATAAAGAAACAGTTGAGCACACTTGCGAAAAGCCTGACTGACAACTAAATGAATATGAGGAGGAGGAAGAACAGGGGGCGTGCTGACAACATTTACTAACATTAACAACTGACAAAGATTTTTATAAAACTGCTATAACAGTGACATTTGCTTATTTCCTCAAGTATAAAATGTAAACAAGCCCTTATGCAAATACAATACTCCCAGTAAACGTCACTCCTTCTGCTGCGTTAAGCCAATAAATATTGAATTAAGTGAGGTTAGCATGCTAGGTCGAGAGAAGGTCAAGTATCCGAGAGTCATAAACATGAGCATACAGCAGAAAAAGTTACACACCACACATACAGCATTGATTTTCTGTTTAGGAGCACACAAAACAATCAGCACACAATTTACCCTTCAGCCAACACTTATTTGAACAGAGACAGAAGTTAAACACATTTTCTAAGGAAAATAAAGGATTTGAGTGGCCTGACAAGCTATCCAAACAAAGTCTACTCTGATTTAGTTGCTCTGCAAATTAATTATTCATTTTTGAAATTTCAGTCAGCAAATTCTCTTTTCTCATTTGATGTGCTTAAGTGTTGGATTTGATTCAGGACTTCTGTATATGATACGCAGGAATCCTGCAGCCCAGCCGTTAGTGTTGATATTTATGGTTTTTATCAGACCAACTTGACTCACCCCATTTTGTCTTACAGCACCGATGTGTGTTTTGCCTGCTAGAGCCAATATGTCCTATAAAATGTGACTGTGTACAGAACCAACTCTCACTTGTATCAAAGACAGACCCACGACTAGCAGCTGGGGTACAGATGGTTTAATGAATACTATTTCCAGCCTGACGGAGAATGAAAATAGTAAGGAAAGAATAAAAGTGTGGCAGTGTGTGTGTGTGTGCGTGTTTGGGGGGCGATGCAGACCTGAGGCAGAATAGCCATAGAGCTGATTCCATGTAAAATATATTTATATGAGGCCCCTGGTAGTCTCTGTGACATTGATCTGCTCAAAAACAAGAATATGTTCAGTTATACATATCCAGCTGTATCCAGATGTAAGGAAGCTTCTCGGTTTTTATGTACGTGAAGAAACATGTCAGATGATCAAAGCGTATTTATAGATGTGCGCGAGTTGTGAGGGTGAACATGTTTGTAAGTGCGAGCTCGAAGTGAAGGTGATCCACCTCGGATGGGTTTCATGTTTTAAATCATTTATTACGATTAACAATATTTTTCCTCACGCTCACCATTATGTTGCTGTGGATGAAGCCCTTTCGGTAGCGGGCGGGTTTGAGGTGGGGATACTCCTCAGTGCTGGTTACTCGGATGTTCCACACACGTCTCCATGCCTCGTACAGCTGCAGGTGAACCGGGTAGACGCCGGAGTGGTGAGGGGCCACTGCATAACCCATGTCCACTGGGATGTTGTGCTCCTGGAGGGGTGACAGTGGGAGTTTGAGATTCATGTAGGGGGGTGGGAGGGGGCATGCAAAGGCAGGTACATGAAGGTTATACAAATAAACACAGAAATAATGGCATATTTACAGCTCACAGACAAAGAACTTCGGTAAGACATAAACACACGGAGCCCAGAGGACTGACCTTGTAAAGGAAGCACGTGGTACGCGTTGTGTGTGTTATGGTGCTGGCCTTCAGGTTAGAAATTAGAAAAAATACAGTTTGTGTGAGAGTGGGTATGTGTGCAGGCTCTAGGGTGGATGCTTGCTGGGTGCATCCAGAAGACTGATGGTGTTGTCCTTTGCCCTGACACACACCTACACACACTGTCAAAGCTAAGCATCAGCAGTCAGGGGAAGAAGGAGTGAAGCATTTGTGTGTGTGTGTGTGTGTGAGAGAGAGAGAGAGAGAGAGAGACAGTGTGTGTGTCCTTGTATGTGTACAACAGAGGCTAGTGATCACACTTTATGTTCAGGCTCACCTTTAATGGCATCAACCAGTCGCTCTTGCCGTATTGTATGTGTGGCATTGCTGTCCAAAGTGGTCGTACAAATCATCTTAACCCACTCATATACCAACAACAAAGCACACCAAAATAAAGCAGAGCAGTGCAACCTTGTGAACTTCAAATTAACCAGTAGCCATTAAATAAGGCTCAGACGTGGCAATCCAAATAAATGCTTCACTCCCTTCTGGGACAATACATTTTCTTTGTTTGTTGGAAGGAAAATGACACTGCTGAGTCCAGACCACAGTCACCTGCAACCACCTAACATAAACAAACATGTAATGCAGGAAATATAAGCATAATTTGCTCTGATTATTTATTGGCAGTTTATACAAATGGTCTGGGCAAACACTCAATTCTCCCTGGCCGCAGGGTGTCCATTTATTCCAGATAAAGGATAACTTGTAAGAGTTTCAGTGAAATTATCCATTCGCCAAGTTAAACGATTGTGCCATCTAAAAACACTGAGAGCTGAACAACTCAGTCATCATTTAACGTGTGTAACCATAGCAACCACAGTCTGTTCAAGTTTATTGCAACAGTTAGCAGACTGACATCAAATTAGCTGCAAAAACGAGTGACAAGAGTCACTTTCAAATTAGGACTGTATAGAATATAAACAAAACAAACATGAAAACATATGCTGCTTCTCTTAACTGACTGACATGTTGAGTCATGTAGTCAAGCATCTCACTTTCACTTCACTATATGGCTAACTACTTCAGGCGGCAGCTGACATGATGACATAACTAAACAGTTTGTTGTCTTCTTGTTAAAAATGTAATAAAGTTTCATTTAGTGGTTGGCACCTGTGCATAATGTTCCTAGTTTTTTAATCTTAGCAAGCATCACAATTGCTTTCATGTCAATGCTTTGCTTAAAGTAGGGCAGCGGTTGCTTAGGTGGTGGATGGGGTTGTCCAATGACTGGAAGGTTGGTGGTTCAAATCCCACTCCCCAAACCATCTGTCATTGTGTCCTTTGGCAAGACACTTCACCCTCCTAGCATCCAGCGTAGGGATCACTGGTGTATAGATGAGTATGAATGTTTCAGTGATGGTCGGAAAGGCCTTAGGTGCACATTGACTGCCACGTTTCCATCAGTCTGCCCCAGGGTAGCTGTGGCTACACATGTAGCTTACCATCACAAAGAATGAAAGTGGAGTGGATGAATAAAGAAAAATGAAGCACTTTAAATGCTGTCCACAATAAAAGTGCAATATAAATCTAAAAAAACATATATATAAAGTAGTATTATATAAGATTCTGACCTAAAATAAGGTTTCTGACTTGTTTTGATGATAAACTGACCATTTAGTACAACTCTGGAGCCACAGTTGCCCAGCAGCACGCAGAGGCTAAGAAACTGCATCACACACTTGCATTATCTAGTTATCAACACACAAACAGTTTTGAACGTGCCCTGTGGCTGATTCTTAAAAGAAACCGAAAAAATTCATTATTGTTGGAAGAGAGGAAAAGAAACAGAGAAAGCGACAAATCAAGAGATAAGACACGAGTCAACATCCGACTAACTTTTAATGGCGAGAGACTACTCAGAGTAGAGCTAGGATGCAAGATGGATGCTGCCTTACTGAGAAAAATTGCTAAATTTCAGTACTGTAGCTTTAAAGGTTCTATGAGCTCATTGGACTTTGTATCTTTGTACCTAAGACTACAGCTGTTACATAGTCAATGCATCAAGATGTTGACTGAAAAACAGAGTTATGGCTTGTAAAAAAAAAAAAAAAAAAAAATACAGATTTGTACTGAAAAGTATATCAGAATTTAAGATGATGATCTGAACTTTTCCTCTCTGTGAAGCACACATTATAAATCAATTATTGGATTAATTGATTTTTTTTCTTTTCTTCGTTTTTGTAACTAGAATTATTATTATTACCATTTTTTTTCCAGTGGAGAAGTCTTTGGACTCCATCAAGCTTGTCTGAAACCCTGAAGAAGGTTAGTAAGCAGAACATGTCACTGTTTAACAAATCAGCATGACTGCACCATGAAAATAGCCCTTTTCAATTCTTTTTTTAAGAGAGTGCCTTTCAGTTCTTTTTTTGTTTGTTCGCTTGTTTTGTTTTTTCATATTTCAGCTATGCCTCCCCCTTCCATAGTGCCCCTCAAATAACTATTATCCCTCATTTACGAAGCGCTTCTGCACAATTTAAAATGCATGCTTGTGTGTGTTAGAAAACATCCAGTGTTGTGACCAACGTGGTGCCTATAATCTGCAGCAGCAAAAGGAATGACAATTACTTACAGTGGAAGACACAATCATGGGGAACAAGTATGATTAAAAGGACACACAAGACAGAAAAAAGCAACGAAACAGACAGCTGTAAGAAATATGTGCATGTGCTAGTGCATCCATCTCACCAGAGCAAACTCCTTGTTGAGGACCATCTGCTCCAGCAGGGAGGACTCATTGTGAAAGAGGTGAGGCTGCATGTGGCTCCACATGTGGGGGAACCACCAAAACTCATCTACATACTTCAGCAGAAGATCATCTCCCTCATCCTCTTCTAGTGTTCCTATACACACACACACACACACACACACGTTTATACACACAAGGACAAAAGGACAGAAATAAAAAATGTACTGCACAATAACATGGAGATTCAGGAAATGTTGAAATTGCTGTTTTGCATCATTTCTTGCTAATATGCCATCAATAAAATGGGTTGTCTTGACCTTTTGCGGCGATGAAAATGGCCTGATACCATGTTGATAAAAAAAAAACAATTCAGATGATATGGCAATGGATTTTATTTTACTGCAGATTTCTTCTAATTATAATCATCTTCAGTTTCACATCACTTTTTCTTTTCTGGTGTATTTTCCACCTTTGTTCTCTTTGTGCAGATTAAGAGACTTGTACAGGAAAATCAATGAAATCTGTCCTTGGCATCACAGCAAAAGGAGAGTATACTCAACAGCATGCCATGACCTCAAAAATATGCCTTGATATATATTTCGATACAACTCTACATTAAGATGTAGTAGGATATTATTTCTTTGAAATAATGGCAGGGTTGCAGAAGAAATGTTTAGGCCATGCTGGACTTTGCACTTCAACTAAACAGCAAAATAAAGGTTTTTCTTTCTAAAACATATTCAGGTTGAAATACTTGTTTATTACAGCATTTTCTTACATTTATGACAGAAATACTGACATTTCCATATTGCCACAAATTTAAAAGCCAAATTGTGACAAAATATAAATATATAAACCACAAATTTAATTTATAACAGTTAATATTATGAGCCGCTGTGTTATTCACACAGTTACATATGGGTAAAAAAAAAATAGTGTTGACTAAACTTACTGACACAGAGAGACATAAAAATCCAAAGTGGTAATCTCATAATATGTTAATTCCAACATACACCAGCACAGATTGCTCCACGTAAGACAGGAGCACAACCTACCTGTGTGGTAGAATTTTCCAGAGAAACCCAGATTGAAGGTGAAGTTATGGATGAAGGAACGCAGCTGTTTCTGGGTATCAAGGAGAGCCTATAGATAGATAGATAGATAGATAGATAGATAGATAGATAGATAGATAGATAGATAGATAGATAGATAGATAGACAGACAGACAGACAGACAGACAGACAGACAGACAGACAGATAGATAGATAGATAGATAGATAGATAGATAGATAGATAGATAAAAATGAGAGTATTAGAGAATTATATTCAGCCCCTTGAACTGCACAGACAGAACATACAATTGTATATCAAGTTCATGTCTCCCCAGCGTGCACTGGCTGGAACAGATA
Organism: Telmatherina bonti; assembly: GCF_933228915.1. Lineage (NCBI taxonomy): Eukaryota > Metazoa > Chordata > Actinopteri > Atheriniformes > Telmatherinidae > Telmatherina > Telmatherina bonti. The sequence goes on from NC_136621.1 coordinate 32,599,695, forward strand.
AAATCCTGTGTGATTTAGATCTTATGTCTCTCTGTTGTATATTTAAGTGACCTCTGGTTCATTCGAGAACTATCATGACGGCTGTGTGTTCTCATCAGTGCTTACCCTCTGGCCTGACAATAGCAGCTGTCACCAACATGCTGCTGCTGCATGTTTCATTACTTTAGACCTGTTATTCAAAATTCTCTGTGAACAACTCATCTAGTGGCTCTCCCTGTCCTTAAAGCTACCTCCGTCTCTGGTTTCAATACTTGCATCAGGATTTTCCTCACTTATTTAATGACTTCATTAGTTTGCTGGCCTTTAAACAAAGACTCTGTAATGAGTGTTAACTAAAGAGAGTTGTACACTGCACGCACACACACTGACGGTAATGCAAGTTAATGAAGGTCAGTGCATTAGTAGCCTCTGGAGGGTGGACCCCCCCATACCCCCCACCCCCCAACACACAACCTGCACACACATACACACACACACATTTTCCTTCTCATCATTTCCTCCTATCCATCCCTAACACTACCAAGTAAAACCGTGAAAACCCCACCTCCTTCCCAGCCACCACTTCCCATCTTCCTCCTCCTCCTCCTTTCACTCTGGTTCTCCCCCATCTTTCTGAGAACCTGCAGTCGCCTCCTCCCTCCAGCCCCCCCCCCCCCCCCCCTTCCGCATTTGTCTTCCACGCCTCCATCTCTCCCCCGCTTGCTCCGTGAAAATGTCACATTCTCAGGAGACAGGGCTGTACTAATTTGAAAGGAAGGCTGAAGCAGCATGGAAGAAAGATCGCTCCCTCTGCCTCTATGACTTTATACCCTTGCTCGTTCTCTTGCACTCTACCACGCCGTCTCCTTGCTACCGTTGCAATTCTCACTCCCACTAATGTTCTGTTTATTAGGGAAGCCTTTACTTTTCTTTTTATAATTCAGTCATCTGGTTCATTATGCTACAAACCACACCCCGACTACAAATCTTTGTCACGCCCGCTTTTAATCGATCACCAGGAACCTTTCCTCGTTTAGGATATCTGAGCAGCTGGAGCCAGAGAAAGCATTGGCTCTCCTTCCCTTTTCACAGTTTCTCGTCTTCAATGCGTGTCTCCCAAACCAACAAATATCCAGACAGATGCAAGGAGTGTCTTCATTAGCCTTAATCTAATGGTGCTGAAGATGGCTGCATGCTGACAGATGTGCACAATTCCCTAATCTGATCCCATGTCTCTTCTGCTGTGACATCCGCTAAATCTTACAAGACATGCACACGCAGAGCCAAATGTGAGGATACAAAGACTTAAGAATGAAATTAAGTTTGGAGCTGAGTGCTTTGCATTGTAACTCAATATGGGCTCCCCGATGCATTTGGCTGAAATGCATTATTAACGTGTGTGGTAGCATGTGTTAAAATAAAAGTAGGTGTGTTTCCAAGTGTGCCGTATATTACTTGAAATGTCTCATTTGTATTCTGGTGCCTAACATTCGCAAGAGCAATAACAAACCCGTAACAGAAAAATGTACAGGGTGTCTGCAGAACCAAAAAACAGATTTTTTTTAAAAATCTTTTACATTTTTAACCGTGACTCCTCAAAGTGATGTTTTGTTGTATCACAGATGTACCAAGCTAAAAACTATTTCTAAAGAGCTGTGTGTTTGCTGCTGTTGTAGATGATTTCTAATAATCCATAACTGCTTTGAAGATCTTCTGAAAGGGATTGCACTGACAAGCCACGTTTAGGAAAATACTAAGCCAATGAACAAAATAGTCATGATGGATGTTTTTCAAAAGGACAATGAGAACTTAATTTATGCAGTAATAAAGAGCATAGGCAGAATAATGGTGTAGTGGTTAGTGCTGAGGCCTCACAGCAAGGAGGTCACTGGTTTGAGCCTTGGTTGGGGTGAGGTTCAAACAGTGGCTCTGTGTGGAGGTTGCATGTTTTCCCTGTGCATGTGTGGGTTCTCCGCCTTTCTCCCAAAGTACGATGATATGCATGTTAGGTTAATTGGTTACTCTGAATTGTCGCTAGGAATAAGTGTGAGCATTGTTTGTCTCTCTGTGATGGACTGGTGACCTGTCCAGGGTGTACATCTTGGGAGATGCTCCCGCCTTCCCTGCAACTCTTAATTGGAACAAGCGGTTAAGAAAATGGATGAAAATGGAAAAAGAGCATTGTTCAGCAGAAAACTTTCCCATCAGAGAAGACACAGAAAAGAACAATATTCTTTCTGCACCTGCAGAACAGATTATACCACTTTCAGTCAACAAATCACTTATGGACTCATTGACAAAATCTAACAACTTGCTTTATTCAAATGGTTTTCAAGCAATTTCAAAGCTTGCTAAATCCTTCTCATCCCAGATGATTCAGCAGGAACATAATTTATATGAGCTGAAATATGTCAAAAATCTACTGAAGTGAAGAGCTGTCACTCAACTTTTTTTTTTTTTTTAAATGGAACTTTAAACATTATAATGTTAAAGTTTTATTGTGAAAATTATAAATATATCATGTTATAACATGACAAATTTTATTGTAAGACATGAACCGTATTACGTCGCTGCTATCGTGCTACGTTTTGTTGTGAAAACATGGAATATGAACCGTATTTGTCTTTATTGAGGAAACATCAGACAAATGTCTGTTTTACAGAATGGGCTTAGGCTGTACTTCATAGGAGAAATTGTGATGGTGAAGCTTAGTGGATAAAGCAGACATGACTACGTCTTCATGTCAGCAGCTTAATTCTTAATTTTAGTTTTTAGAAAACCGCAAAGTTATAGGCGTAACCACTGGAACATATTATATGAAAGCAACACACACGCACCATCTCACTGCATGCAGGCAGGTGGCGTACCATGTTGCATGATGTACCACATTCCTGTATGAACAGCAATATGTCATTCAGTATCCGAACCGCTCAGTCCGATTAAGGTCGCGGGGAGCTGGAGCCTATACCCAGCAGTTTTTGGGTGAGAGGCGGGGTACACCCTGGATAGGTCGCCAGTCCATCGCAGGAAGGAAGGAGAATGGAGGGCTTTAAACGTGGAGCCTCTCACTCCTATGGACAATTTAGAGTAACCAGTTAACCAAACATGCATGTCTTTGGATGGTGGGAGGAAGCCGCAGTACCCAGAGAAAACCCACGCCTACACGGGGAGAACATGCAAACTCCACACAGAAAGACCCCATTCGAGGCCACAATCCGAACCACTATGCCACTGTATAGGGGTTAGTGGTTAGTATTACCCAAACAGTAAATCAGACTAGATTAATAACTTAATTATTTGATGCTAGACAAAAAAGAACAGAAATGTTTTTGCCTAACAAGAATAATAATTCCATAAAATGTATTTTACTCCAGTATTCTAGATCCAAACTACACCTGTATTCAGTACTTTGTGTTTCATGTTCTTAGAATAAAACTTATGTTATAACAAGATATATTTCGCATTTTGTTATTGGTGTGACAGCTCTACACTTCTGTAAAAATCGGATTTACTAACCAAAAACATCTAAAGACGATAAAATCCACACAATTAGACCAATGTTGATGCTTAATAATAGCAAATGTTTAAAAAGCAATACCAATTAATATAGAAAATGGGGGGGGGGGGGGGGGGGGGGTGCTGCTGTTGATGACATCTTATTTTTTGGGTTGACAGTTTATCAAGGGAACACAGTATAGTGAATAATGAATATAACGGAACTGTTAGTACTTCATATGACTGGCCATACAAAGACATACAGTTCTCGTGCAGAATGCTCCAAGTCAGGCTTTACGGAACTATAAAGTTTTCTCCTGGTGTTTGTCTGAAGGAAAATGGTGGCCAATCTGAGAGAATGGAGGGCTTTAAACATGGAGCCAATCTCCTGCGTGGATTCTGTACTCGAAACAGAGAATAATCTTAACGTGGCCCATATGAGCAACTTTAAAAGAAAGAAGGGGAAATTTGGATTTGAAGAAGGTAGGATTGCACAGCATGTGGAAGATCTTGACAATCACAGTGATGAGGATGAACACACACACTGGGATTAACAGCACACAACAGTCCCTCATTTCAGCTCCCAATCCCCCAGTTTCTACACACTGCCAGTATCAATGGAAACGCCAGTTTATTTCAGTGTGCAGGAGAGTGTATGTTTGTGTGCACTTGCATGTGTGCATGTGGTAAGCCCCTGCAAGAGGTGCCAGATAGATGTTGGGGTTCAAACAGATGGGAGACAGGCATCTGGACAGCTGGCATTCACTGCCTTTCAAAAACCCTTTACGCCAACCACCTCTTCACCATATCCCCATTCTGTCATTCTCTTCTTTGCACTGTTTCATTTTTCATGTCTTTTCGCATAGCCCTAAGCCTTACTGGGGGATCTAAAATAATAAAAGTAATTATAAAATAACCTTTTTGCAAGTGGTATTTTATGCACCAGCAGATTTGAAAGCGAGAAGAGGAATAAGAAAATTGAACATGTTAATGGGGTTTAATTCCTGAGACAAGGCGAGTTAAAGTTCCTGATTCATCTTCAAGAATGCTTTATGTCTTTGACTGTATATCTGTGGCTACAATGTGAACCCTAAATCAGCATATACTGTCAAATTTTTGCCTTTTTTCATCAGTTTTCCATTCACAGTATGCTTGTAACAATGAGGCTTTAATAAATACATAATTATTGTATTTTAAATACCTAGGGGGGTTGTATTGTTCTGTTTTGTTTTGTTTTTTTGTTTTTTTTGGTCTTCCATACTACTACAGAATATCATATCCCATCATACCTAAGACAAAAATCTACTACAATGTGTTATTTACATGGAAATAGAAGCAGGGGAACTGATTTATTACTTCATTACTGTCCTGTACATCATTATACTCAACAGTGCATTAAAACATTTACAAGAGCTTATGTGTCTCATGTAAATGTGTTTCCCTAACGGTTGTTATCTGTTTTTTCAGTTGTTTTTACAAACTTCCTGTGTGAAGCAAAAGCTCCACTTTCTCCTTTGTCTCTTTGTGTTGCCAACATCTGGACTGCGCTGATCAGTGCCAGGTTTGGCATGCTGCACTGCCTTAATGCAACTGGGCCTCTCTGTTTGGACATCTTACCATAAACTAAGTCACTTGGGCCTTTCCAAGGTTTTTTAATTCTACAAGTATGGATTTAGCTCAGGACACATGACAAAGGCATTGCTGGACGATGGCCGAATAATGTTGTGAAAATATAGCGGGCTGATTTCCTAATGCATCTAAGTTACCAAGGTTATCTTCTGACATCTTTATCAAGGGAAACTTTCTCTTAAAGGTTCCTTTTCACCTGCAAATGTTCAACAACAGGGGAAAAAACTGCTTTCACCGTCCGATGCATGAATTAATAAAAATCAGTGTCTTATTTTATCATATGCAAAATTTTACTTCAACAGACATGCACAAAGGAGTTTTTCTATGGCTTTAGTATTATTTGACTTTTTATTTTGTTTATTTGTATAATCTATTTTGTAGAAATATTTATAAAATAATATATTCATAACAGAAATATTCTATAAAAATTGTATTGTCCATTTTGTAAATATCATTATCAAGTAAACTTGATAATGATATGTTCCTGTTTCTATTAAATTTTATATAGTATTTGTTTATTCTTCAGTGAGTGGCAGCGTATTGAGTGACTCTCCTAATGTCCAATAAAGTGGCAGAAATGCAAATATACCTCCATCAATTATGAAGATACTAGAAAACTGCTTTTAAATAGGTGTCCACTGTAGTGGACATGACGCATGAAAAGGTTAATATTAAGTCTTTTGCCATAATGTGAGCCACAAAAATTAAAAATGAGGTACTTAATGATTTTATGATCTAAACATTTATTTTATTACTTGGTAAGTTATGGCTACACAACGTTAGCCTCATAGCATAATAGTCTATAAAGTCATTTTTTAAGGTTTAATCAGCAATGATGCACAGTCAGTTGTATACATACTACACAGTTAGATATCACAATAAACCCAAAACATGACTTTGGTAATTAGGCTTTGAAGCACTTAATAAGCATTTCATCTTGATCCCCAAAACCAAATGGTATGTCAATACTCATCGCTGAAAAGCTCGATAACAACATCCGACTTCACAAATGAAAGGGGGCACTTTACCCATGTCAAACAGAGAGGTAAGGCCAAGTGATGAACTCAGTGACTCCATTTAGAGCTGACTATTACTCTTTGCCTCGTTGTCCCACTTACAGTCTTCTTGTCAGATTCAAGTTGATGTAGCATATTATTTTTAAATATTTTACAAATTCATCTATTCACTTGTATTTACTTATCTGAGGTAACTTGTGATTGCTTTGACATTGATATCCTGACACTAAATTCTGCTTGGCAGCCCCTCAAGGATTTTAACTTTCAGTGACTGCTGTGACTGCAAAAACCTGCCACGTTTTGTGAAGGCTGATTCATGGCACACAGCCATGCTCTCAACTTATTCTGAGTTGGAAAAACTCAGATGGAAATTGTTCATTAGACAAAATGAGACTGGTTTTTTTCTTTTCTTTCAGGAGTACAGATGAATCCCTCGTGGACACAAACATGTCGTGTTTTTTTCTCCTTTATATTTGTTTGCTTGATTTTTTTTTCTAAGAATATAATTGGGAAAACCTTTAGTTTAGGCTGATTGAGATCATTTCACTTGTCCTGATGAGGACCAGCAATAGATGAATCATGCTGGGAACACATTGCTCCACACTACAGCACATGTCATCTCCTTTCACGCTTTTCAACATTAAACTTTGTCATTGTAAAAACCATTAAAATCTAACACCTTATGAGTGAAAGGAATATCCCCCAGTAAATTAAAAAAGCAAGAGCTTTGTATGTCTCCTGTGGCAAGCTGCTCAATTCAATCTTTTTAAAATGTATTTCTCTTTCTCTCTTGCTTTCTCTCTCTCGCTCTACCCATTCTTAAATCTTTCATCCATTGTCTATGTCTTTCTTTATTATGTATGTAATAACACTTGGCAAAGTAGGAAACAGATACAGAGTGGGGGCTTAGCTTGATTGCCTTAATTAGTTCTAAAGATTAACTTTAAATAAAGCTGCACAATAAATAACAGATAGCTGAGCCAAAATCCTGTAAAGAAATCGAAATGGTGCCCATTTTGTCTGATGCCATTTTTGTTTTGTTGCTGTTGTTTTTTTTGTTTTTTTTTTGTTGTTGTTTTCTTTTAAGATCAATTAAAATTATCACAAGGGCTAAAAAATAACAGTTTAACTGGGACATTTGCAACAATGCATTGATTTAAAATTGCAGTGTGGTGAAGTTATATAAAAGATAAGTACCCTCCAGTTGGGTAAGATGTTTAAACATTTTTCCTTTTCCATGCTATGGGCATAAGAGCACTTTGTTGAGATGTGAAAGTGGTAATTACTTGAGCAGCTACGTTCAACTAAGTGAGGAAAAATGGCCAAACTGCCGCATTTATCCACTTATTTCTTTCAGGTGCACAAAATATGGACTGTCACAATGTAAAATTGGGAAAATGAAGGACATTTCATCTAACAGGACAGTCCCTCACTGCATGCTCTCATACACTGCACACAAAGTTCTGAGCAGATACATGATCGCTGTGCAAAGCATCCAGCCACTGCTTGCTTTTACTCAGCGCGTATGTCGCCGAACATGAGAGCGTGTCTCGGCTTCTGAATCTAAGTGGAAGATGTCTGTTTGCATGCATGTGTCGTCTAAACTTAGATTACACCTCTGCAGAAAACACCTTGGGGAGGAAAAGAGTGGGAATGAGTTGAGCGAGAGGTTTAGAGAGGAATACAAACAGGCCGGAGATAGCGATCAATGACTCAAGCGAGGAGGGAGTGAGGAGGAAGCAGAGCGGAGGAGGAGGAGGAGGAGGTGGACAGGGAGAGAGGAGGACGGTGATAAAGAGGAATCCGAAGACGGAGATCTGACACCTCCCTAACGATGACTTCGAGGGAGAGAAGAGGAGAAAGCCTCCACGCATGAATTAGAACACGAAAATGCAAGCGCCGTCACGAGCATCATTGATGTAGGTTTTTGACTGGCATCATCCCTCATTTTGAGAAATGTCATCCATGGGGTGCCTCCCTGTGAATCATTTTAATAGAGGAAATACAGCTGCGTGTGTGAGCGCGTGCACAGACAGAAGGGGGTGTAGGTATTGTTTGTCACCAGATGAACTCGTGGGGTGAGACTAATGAAGAGTGCAGGGAGAAGGAGGGAGGCATTTTAATTGGCCTCTCTCTTTCCGTCTCACTCCTGCCAGAGCAGGAGATTGAATGTTGTCTTTAGAAAGGTAAGAGAGGACTTCTAACAAACTGTGATGTTGTCTTTAACATTGCTGGACCTCAGGACTAGATGACTTTTACTTTTTCATATTGTTTCTGCGCTGCTAATCTTCACTGCTATAAATTTTGCCACTGGAATCCTGCAAGTAATAAATCAGTGCCAAACTAACCTTGGGGCTTAAAAAATTGAGTCAAAAATTCTTCAGATAATGGAGTTATGGAGAAGTTGCTAATCCGATTACCAACACTTGTACATAAAATGAAAATTTCCACTTAAGAACTAAGCAATATCTGGATTTTAAATGAGTTAATTAAAAATGTTCCGTTTTACTGATCACATCTTCCTAAAAATGACATTTAAATTGCCATAAAGAAGTTAATATGATGTACAAAGTAGTTGAAAAATTCACTTTTATGGCCTTTATGATTTGTAAAACTAATAAAATAAAGTGTTGTTGAGATGATAAAATACATTACATATCAGAACTATAATAGTCATCTTTTGCCCTATAGTTATTTTAAATGTTTAGGAAAAACTACAAAAAAAATGTACAGAAACAAGTGTAGTTTTGTAAAATGCTGTTGGAACCGCAAAATGTTTAGATATGAAAACAATGTAAAAATTAAATGAAAATGTTACAATCTACCTAAAAACTCAAAATGTAGCAAAATAAACAACAAATCTGTACTTTTTATGCTATTTTCAGTCACTGAGAAGACATCTTCTGGAAGTTTGAAAAAACTAAAATTTCCAAACACACAAGTGTTTAGGCCAGTGATGGACTGGCAACATGTCCAGGGTGTACCCTGCCTTTTGTCCAATGACAGCTGAAATAAGCTCCAGTTCCCTGCAAACCCAAACTGGACTAACCGGTTCAGAAAATGACCGACTGAGAAGTGTTCAGATCCAAGATGTTTCCACAAACCACAGCTTTACAAACTTTCCATATAATGATTTAGCGATATATCATGTGAACAGTTTAGAAATGAAACGATATTTCGTGGATAAAGTGAGTGTGAATTTTCCTGCCGTAGTGAATTAAGAACCAAAGTTTATCACCATGAAGGTCATCGGCCCATCCGCTCTGATTGTTTACAAGTTTTAACACCATACAGCAGACCTGGGCAGTTTTACACAACTTTATCTTGCATTTTTTTGCTTGAACAATTCCCTGATTTCCACACGCATTCCTCCTGACACATCCTCTCAGCTGTTACCTTCACCCGATGCTGGATTTGCTTTACATTTGACATGTGGTCATCTAGTATGAGTCATCCTTTTAACAGCTTTCATCAGCAGAAGGGAAAATCTTTCATTTATGAGCACCTCCTGATGAGTAACCAACAAGGTTTTTTTTTTTTTACTAAAACTATCCTTGCAGTATAAAACTACAGGCTAAAAAGTAATAAAACTGCTGATGTTATCATTGTGATATCCGGCGTGTGGTTTCCCCCTACTTACACGACTTGCACCTAGAAGAAACCTTGAATTTTCTGTACTATGACAACTCTAAGTCTCCCATCTATCTAGTGCAAAGATTCCTCTCCCGCAGCCCCTCCTCCGTTCCTTCTTTTGCCCTCAGCATTTTGTTTTTCTGAAATTGCAAAGTTAGCTACGAGCTCTTCCCTTGGCACCAAGCTCCACCTTCCTCTCCCTCCAACTGTTCTCCTCATGTTTTTTCTTTCTTTCAATGACTCTCTGGGATTGCCAGCTATGATATGTGGGGGAAAAAAAGTGTTTCAAATGGCAAAACTTGCCCTCTTTTTCTGACCCTTCGTCGGTCTATTTCTTCCATCTCCCCCTCTCCCTTCAATACCATCTCCCTTCCCTTCTGTTATGGCACTGGCTCATCCTCATGTATATTTATGCTACAAAGCTGAAGAGTCAGGCAGACTCAAATGAAAACTCAAACCAAAGAGCGCTTGTGTGCTCATTTTGTGAATGTGCTCACTGGGTATGTTTAGCTGTGTGAAGGAATATGCAGTCTTTTATCCTTTTTGATTCAAGCTTCTTTTTTTTTTTTTAATATTCAGAGGTAGAATTCCTCTCTGCCTCCCTACCCGCTACATGTTTTCCTTTTTTATTTTTTTTTTATTTTCCCCAAAAACCTCCCTTATTTCCTCTCATCTCATGCCAAACTTTTAGCAATGGACAGGTGGCTCTTTTTTTCTCCCCAGTGCCTGACAGCACAGCTGAAAGTGACATTTTAATTTAAAGAAGTGATTCTGGAAACAACCACACACACACACACACACAGAGGCACACTCATATAACCCTCTTTTCTGTTTTATATACCCTGTGGATGCAGTGAGGCGGTCAGATGCCACTGCTCTCACTTCATGTGCATACAGCAAACATGGAATTCCTTTTGTCTAATAAATATTGCATATATTAAGAAATCTGGATTATTATTTTTTTTTGCATGTGTGCAAATACTGTACTTTTGTATGTAAACAAGGGTGCAGAAACACATCTGTCTGTATCTGTGCTCGCTCATGCAGGCGTATGTGTTGAAACAATAGCCGTCTTGAGAGGCGGGCGGCACGGTTGACTCTCTTTTAGTTTCTCTAAGAGGAGGAACGTGGGAAAAGAGGAATAAGTGCCATTCATCTTTTCACTGCCTCATTCACTACCTCTCTTTCTTACTTTCACCCCTCCTTCTTCCCTCTTCACACCACATCTTTGTTCCCTTAAATGGCCTCTTCTGGCTAAACCTCCATTTGAAAATACTCTGTCGTTGTACCCTGCCACATATACACTTGAGGCAAACACACTGAGGCATTCCACACATACACTCGCACACTATTCCAAAAAATCCCCTCGGTGCACCCATGCCTGAGTTAGAATCCTCTGAAAATGCAGTCCTGGAACAATCCTTTGCTGAAGTGGCTCACACTTCAATAAGAAAACCCTCCTTATCTCCGCTACTGCACAGCCATCAATTACTGGTTTTATAAATTGACACCAGAATAAAAAAAAAAAAAAAATCTAATTCTACACTAGTGACCTGACAGTAACTGATCCTTTCTATCCCCTTCTGTCTCTATCTAATGCATATTATCTCACAACCCCCCCATAAATACCTTCACATCCTTGACGTTCATGCGCGTGCCCTCTTTGCCAACAAAAATGTCATCTATATCCACCAGTATGTGCCGGTCCAGACCCAAAGTAAGCTTCCTGTCTGTGAGGTAGGAAATAGCATCCACCAGGATGAGTCTGTGGAGCCAGTAGCTCAGTCCCTGGCCAAAGAGCACTCGCCTCACTCCATCATAAAGTCCCATGTCCTGCACCACTGTGGCCTGGAGGCCAAGGCTGAAACCAGGCCCTGGATTATCACCGCTGCCTGCCCCTGTTCCTTCCTTAGACCGTGCATGCAGCACAGCCTGGTATGTGGAGTGATTAGAGGAGAATGAGGTCCAGTCCTCCCCAGGTAAGGCCCCTCGATCTGTGCCAGGTTTGGTCAGGTGGAGAAGAGGCGAGCTGGACACCACACAGCAGTCCCATAGAGCTTGGTTGGTCCTAAGCACCAGCGGTAGGCCTCTGAGTTTTAGGACAGATGGGGAATTCTCAGTGGAACGGTAGAAGCCTATGATGCCAACTCTGTACTCAGTACAATATTGATGCAACAGCTGTCTGTTCCATGTATCTGCATTTGCATACTTTAATAGATTCTCATAAATGATGAGTGCATATCGTCCACGGCCCTTTTCTGTTAGCGGCGGAAGGTCACCCTTTCCTGAGGCAATCTCCATGCGGAACTGGAAATGGGCTGACTCCAATATAGCAACAACGTCCTGACCCAGCTGGGAGTACTGTGACTCCACCAGCACCAGAACGACTGGTTCAGTGTGCACATGTGTGTGAGGGGGGTTAGGAGGGTAGGGATATGGAAGTTGACGATACGGAGACATGGAGAGAGGCTGGGAGCAGGCGGGCTCAGCGGATTGTCCGAGTTGCATGGAAGGGGAGGAGTTCGTAAAAAGAAAATATGCTGAGAGGAGAAGGGAAAGGAGGCAGCAGGAGGCCAGTAAGAACAGGAGCCTACGTAAGTGGCGACGGAATCGCACAGCCACTGTCATCGCGAGTCAGGAGGGTTATGGTGCGCCACAAAAGTAGAGGTCTTTTGTTGGGTCTGCAGAAGTTATCGCATAAGTCCAAGAGCAGGGAGGCTAAAAACCCAAGAGATTGTCTATGTATGCCGGACAGAAGCAAAAACCACTTGTGTGTGTCATGTCACCATGGCAGGAAAAGAAAAGAGCTGCACCAGATTTCCAAAAAAGGGGGATCTTGCTTGAGGCGTTGCACTGCATTTGAGGTACTTTCCTTTAAGTCCTCGTGGAGGAATCACACGCACAGACGGAGCGAGTGATGATTAATATCTGCAGAGAAAGGGGACAAGGAGAAAAGAAAGAGTGAATTTTCTGGGCAAGGTTGAATAGTAAGCTTTAGTTCTCCTTGTGAGTGTCTACCTAGGTTGTGCAACCCTGGGGAACGTAAGGGCACAGCTGGTAACTACAGAGCTGATTGAAAACAACTTGCATCCTTTGGGCTTAGTCGGACTCTGCCACACACAAACATAATGACATCCCAGTTAAAACACGACACAAAAGTCCATCTCCACAAATAAACAACAGCTGGTTGTGTGTTAATATGGCAGTGTGGGGAAGTGGATGGAGCTCAACTAATCAGTCCCATAAAGCTCCACAGAGAATTCCTCTAATTGTGCCAAACTCTGAGCACCTCTGTCCCATTTCTGAGCCTAATCATCTGAAATACCACAAAATTAGAGTTGGAATCCTTTTACCAAGAGCACTAATCTGGGGGGAGCCGATGACAGTACAGAGGAAATGAAGTGCAAGAAGAAATGGAGTAAAAGAGAAGAGAGAAGAACAAAATGCAATGAATTATAGAAAGAGACAAAAAAGACCAGGATTAGCATCTTAATGTATGTGCCGGGAGCCAGGGAGAAGAGAAGATCCCACAGCATCTCCTACTCTCTCTCTTTTCTCTCCTCCCCCCATTCTGTGTTTCTACTTCTGTCAGTTTGAATATCAATAGCCTTTCCTCACATTTCCCATCCCTCTCTCCTGATTCCTTTAGCGAACACAAGCGAAGAGAAGGTCATCGAAGAGGGGACTCCAATCGTATTTCTAAAATATGAATTCAGAAAATAAGTTAAAAAAAACTCTTTGTAGTTCTGCCAATATGGAGAAGAAAGCTGTTTTACTTGCTTTAATCAAAGTGTGTCATACTGTTCTAACAGATAGTTTTGTAGAGTCAACACAAAGCAAAAAGGAGAAATAAAAAGAGGAAATTAGTTCACGAGTAAAGTTAAGACTTTTCATCTTTAAGAACTGAGGTCTTGCAATAAGTCTGTCTGGGAGGTGGATGGTTAAAACTGGGGATTTTTAAGGAATGCACAGGAGAGTATGTCAACTGTCTGTATGCCAGATGTGTTCAACCTGTTACTAAAGGTATGCACGCGCTTCATTGTTGGGATCCACAGGAGGGCGCTGGTATTGATTAACATTGACGCTTCACGTGGAAGTTTTCACTTCTTATATTAACAACTGCGATGGACTGGTGAGCTGTCCAGGGTGTACCCTGCCTTTCGCCCAAAGACTGCTGGGATAGGCTCCAGCTTCCCTGCGACCCTCCATTGGATTAAGCAGTCAGGATAATGAATGAATGAATATTTGCAACTCACATTGTGCATAAGAAAACCTCAATCACCAACACTCACTGCAACTCTTAATGATAGCTAGTCACCTCTGGTTTCCAGTTTGAAATAGTATTTTAAAGCTTGCTGTATTAAACAGGCTGTTTAACAATAAAAAAAAAAAAAATCAGGTGCGATCATGTACACACTGTAAACAATAGAGGGAAAATATATTTATTAGTATTCTTATCTGTTCAGCTTGCTTTCCAAATGAAACAGCCTACAATAACCCTCATCACCCAGAAGTCAAACTAAAAGCAGGTAATTCCTCAGACTCCCGCTCCTTGAAGTTTCTGTTGTAAATAATCAGCGACTCGCCCACTTACCTCAAGCCGCGTCTGAGGCGCTGCCGCGCCGGAGGAGGAGACGCGGTGAGGCGGTGATGCTGCTCCGGTGTCGGTAGCGCCCCACTCCCGTGTGTTTCGGACGCTGAGGCGTTCTGCCATCTCCCCCCCTCTCTCTCTCTTTCTCTCTCTACTCCTCTACTAGAGCGGCAGGAGCGGCCAGCCGGAATTATCCGCTCTCATCCCTCCTTTCATTATTCTTCTCTTTCTCCAACACTCGCCACCCCCACGATATCTCCTCTCTGTGTCTCTCTCTCCTGGTATAACATTTCCACGAATCCCGATTAATAAAGGTGGAGATTAAGCAGCCTTCAGACGGAGGAGCTCCGATGTGTTCCGCTGTCCGTGATCGACTGGTTGCCGCGCGTAAACGCTGCGCTTTAATAGCGCCTACACAAGTGGAGGCGATCCGGGGGGGGTATCTAGAAGCAAGAGGAGGGGAGGGGGCTCGGTTTGATTGACACAAACAGCCTTTTTCTCGGGCATCAGCGTTACAGAACACCGAGTAAAAGCTCACGGCCCGTTAGTTGGTGTGAGTTGGATAAGAGATGTCACAGACGGATACGCACCGGTGCAAGCTGATTGCGCGCCGCACCGATTCCCTCTCACTGCTCAGACAAGTTATAGCACTCAAGGATGAAAGGAAGGAGAGGGGGGGGGGGGGGAAGACACGCAGTTTCTGCAAAGAGAGAAACCGACTTTCACACAACAAAAAGAAAAACAATTAGAAACGCAGGTCGTTCAAGTTAAAAACGAACCCATTTCCGCATGTCTGTCCACGTATGAATCCCATCAGGCCTACTTCTGCAGTGTCCATCAAGCAGCCACGGCTTGTCACTCAAAGTGTTTTAACTTGATTAGGTGTTCCCTTTTCTGGCTGCTAGTTCATCAATCTCTCTAACCTATTTGCACTGACACACTCTTTACACAAACCTCAGTGGAACTGGTGGGCCCCTCATTCACATCATAATGGCCTTACAATAGAGCTTATTTAGTGTGTGTGCGTGCATGTGGTGTGTGTGTTTGAGACCAGACGGTGAAGAAAATGTGTAAAGTTTAAGAGAGACACATTGTTGTGCTCCTACAGAGCAGCTCACTAATGGCTGATGTGGGAGGCTGGTTTTCAACTACAAATAAAGAGCTGCATGAAAACACATCGTGGCTTTTACTGTGGACCACTAAGTCAGTATAACATTAACTGAATTAAAGAAGGTGTAGTTGGTGATGACACATTTCATGAATAGGCCAGCTTTGAACAAGACTGCTATTTCAGGATTTCGTTTTAAAATAAGGATGTGAAAACACTCCGGAAACCCTGCATGTTCAGTATTTATACCAAATACTTTGACAAGCACAGTTTTTGTGGTCAAATTAGAGTTTAATTTTGTTTTTCATTTTTCAGGAATTTCCCTTTGCTTCACAGATAAATAAATAAATAAACATTACTAACACTCTAAGTTCTTTTAGTCTGCTGGTCTGATTTTTTTTTTTTTTTTTAAGATCCATCCAGAGACTTTTGCTGACATTTAGGTCAGCAAACTTGAAACCATGTCAAAACCTTGTGTGTGGTAAAGGGGTCAGCTGAAGATCTTTAGCTGTGTTTATCAGGATGCAATGTTGCTACAGAAGCCAATTCATGTAAAGCTCAGTTTTACTCAGATTGAGCCTTTTCCTGTACCTCCTGTTTGTGCAGGTGTGCTTCAAGTTTAGGACAGAGGCCACGTTCTAACAGGGCAAAATCTGAATTACATGGATCAACACTGAGATCACAGCTCTCATGAACTTTAGCACCGATCTTTCTGATTTCTCATTCTTTGTCCTACACATTGAAACTAAAGTTTTGATAAAGTTATGGCTTGACAGACATTGAGTTTGGGCTTCAATTTTCCTCAATTAAGCAGTTTTCTTAGTCCCCACCAATTCTGTTGGCTGACATTTTTCATTTATACAGTAAACAGAGGAAATAGCTCACCTGAAACACTTTGCCATCTCCTTGTATTAATTTGTGTTCATCAACTATTTTGATTGTCAGAAGTAAAACAACTTACAGTGTCCATGCCTGCTGATTTGAGGAATTTTGATTTTTGTTTTTCCACTGCACGTTTCAAGATAGTGATTTTGAACAAGCCATTGTCATTATGAGCCAATTAAGGTTGATAAAAGTTATTTCAGACAGTATTGTCTGGAGTTATTTCAGGTATGTTGTTATAAAAACACAAATCAAGCCAGTGGGAGTTTCCAGTTCTGCAGGTGACATCCTAAAATTCTGATGATCTAATTACTCAGCAGTATATCATATTAATCAATGTCAAAGAAGCAGTGGCACATATCAATACACAGCCATAAAGAAGGAGACACGTTGATAATCAGGAGCCTGTATTTCCATCAGTACAGGAGCAGGAGTTGATTGTTAATCACAGGACATTTAAGCATGAACTAGCATACCTGTGTTCAGATAAAGTAATGCTACATGACGTAAACCAATTCTACATCCAACCTAAAAACAATGTTTCTGACTCATTTTGAAGTCACACTGACATCCATTGTGTACATTTTTTTCCTGGGGGCTAAAAACTGCTCTTCACAGCTTTGTGCGCCAGCCAAGAGCATCACATGAAAGCTGCATCTTGCTTTATGGAACCATGTCACATGACAGCCATTGGAAACCAACACAATGGCTGTTTTGCACAGGGCATGGCTGATTTAGCAAGGGAATGCTACGTGACATTGTTGGAGGAAGTGAGACAAGGAAAGAAACTGATCACCAGATAAGACAAGAGTAAACATGAGACTGACTCTTTTTCCATTCTTCATTATTTTTCCCAATAATGAAGAACGCACTACCAATGGCACACAAGCCTTTGTTGGGGTGGCATCAAAGTGTGAAAATAGATCGTAGTTCAGTAATACTGCTTTAAAGTATTGATTGGCTCACATCAAAAATGCATCAGACCTGTTTTAATAAATACATTGCATGAGTGTCAGAACGATTTTACTTTTTAGTTTGCTTATATCTTCATTCACTCATCAATATATAATTCATGGTGATTCAGGATGGGGCAGCACATACTGGTTATTGCCACATAACATCAAGCCAGTGGCAAGAAACAAACAACAAACAAACAAAAAACACCTGTCATATCATTTTCATTCACGTCAATCGAGCTATAAATATAAGAAAAGGAAACGTGAATTATTACATGAGGTGATTAGATGCTTCACCACCAACTAGTCAGTGACTAAATGAAGAAATGTTTAGATTCCAGTAATATCTCTTTATGATATCAGAAAACACCATAAAACTGCTACAGCTGCCCTTAAATGCAAGTATTTAAGCACTTGATTTTAAACAATCGTATGCTGAACATTTTCTCGACCTGTGAAAAGCTTCTGAAACAGCTGATCAAAGATTACTGTTGAGTGTCCTCCACAGTGCTCAGTGGTGACCCGTTTTATGGCATGTGTTGCTGACCTCTTGGCCAGGTCACCCTGAAGGAGATCAGCTTTTATCAGGTTAAATAAAAATCAGCGTTCAGAAGAAAAATGCACTTGAAAAAATGGATGATAAAATCTATGCTAACCTGTAATGTTTCCATTATAGGAAAACAAATGAACAAATTTTACAAAGAAAAAACATGAAATGTTACAAGAAGCTTGGGTGCAGCGCTGCATGACTTCATCTAGTTAGAGATTTCAGGCCATCTTAATTTCCGCCAATTAAAAAGAACATGGCTGAGCAGTTGTTAACCAAATCTGAATGAAAAGAAATGAAAATCTCCTCCTTCATATTCTCACTCCTCTGCTGCTGCAAAGCAACATCTTTCTGATACTGTCAAAGCTATGTCGTATGAAAAATTAGACATGCCTTTATCTCTGTTTTAGGCTCCAAATAATGGCACAATCGGTGAACTGTGAGTGCTAAGCTGTGAAAATGTCTGTGAAATTTAGTTACACTGAATTTCTTACCTTGAAATTAAATTTATAAATAAAAATGCAACGGGACAAAAATGCGTCTACACTTTACAGTACAGGGATCCATTTACATTTACAGTTTAAAACTGTTTTTTTTGTTTGTTTTATTTTCAAACAACATTTGCACAAGGTGTGATAATAAATCTCCCTGTAAATCTTCTTATATCCTCCGTAGCTTGGTGGGTTTTCTTTCGGTATTCCAAACAAATTCCCCTAAATGAAGAATTTCTTCCTTCAGACTTTCCTTCCACCAAAGAGAGCAACACCTGAGCATCATTCATGCAGTTTGTCACACCTGTCAAAGCAATATCAAACACAAAAAGAAAATAAAGAGCAGTGAGTCTGTATGATTTGTTCAGACCATCCTCTCCCAGAATCTTCTGCCCTGAAAGGGAAACACTCATAAACCCTCCATACTGAATAATGTTTCCTCTTTTTAAAGTCTTTTTTTATGAGGCACAAAGTGTAATAATTCATGGTTAAACAGACAAGACTCAGATGTCTGTTCCAAGACAGGTGGGTGAATTTAACTACTTGATTAATGATTTTACTATTGATCAAGCTCCTTTTAGCTCCACCTTCTTTGTATGTTTGTTTACACTGGATGAGTTTATGCACATTCTCCACGTGTTATTCTTGGTTTCTGGTGTATTTCTGTAGCAGAGTTACAGCATGACCTACAGACTGACGTATAACCTAGAGCACTTCAGTGGTTTTGTGTGGATGCACACATGTACTGGAAAGACTCATCTTCATAGAAAACCTTAAACTCAAATCAGATGTAGCTTGACAGACTGACTAAGAAATATCAGACTATGATTTTGCAAAGAAAAATGTAAACCAGGCAGAAGTCATATTGAGAGAATAATAATAAACAAGGAGCAGGTTGGATAATTAGCAACTAAGAGTCAGATGTAACAGTAGGGCAGGATGTAAACACTACAGAAAACACCAAAACCTAAAACAGGAAACGAGACAGTGCAGAGGACAACTCAAAGACAGCCTGAACTGAAAACCAATGAGCACACTGAGAACATATTACAGTATATTAAGCCGACATCTAACAAAAATCAAACTCTACGAACCAAAAATTTACACACCAAGACAATAAATGTGAGGGACTCAAACGTTTGCACAATGTTTTTCTTTTTCACACTAAGATTTGTCAAATACATCAAAAGTAATACAATCATTTTGGTAAAAATGTTGAAAATAAAATTTAATACCTTTCTTTGGAGCTCTGTAGTTGGTTGTACTTAGTAAACAATTCACAGTAGCAGTGGGTGACCAAATATTTGCATGCCATTGTGCATGGCATAAATATGGAGAACTAAAGAAAAGCCCTTTCTGGTTTGCATCATAGTCATTTAGCATTCTCTTTACTTAGTTTGTTGAATTTACACATTTTATTGTGTTATACTCACAGCGAGTGCAGTGAGTAAGTAGTAGTGGAGAAAAACAGCGCTTGAATGAAATATAGCAGCCAAAATATCATGCCCGACAGAATGAAATCCAGAGATAATGAAGGTTTGGACTGGAGTGCGATTGTGTTTGTATGTAAATTAGTGTCAGTGGGTGAAGTGTAATTAGAGAGGCTGTTCACCCATTTCCTCTGCATGACAAGCAAAGAACCTTCTCCAGCTATGGTGCTAGTTTGAGACAATAAGCCAGAAATGAAAACTAGACAGCTGCACACAGGGTGAAGTGTAGGCTGTATGTTCCCATGCATGTGTGTGTTGATGCGTCATGTAATTACACCAACCTTCACTGCCACAAAGCACACAGTAATAACTACAGAGAACTGAGAAAGCACGAGCGCACATGTGCCAGCATATGCCCTCTCTAACTCATCACAGCGCGCACAAGGATGCGGTGACACACACAAATGCATGCAAGAGCAGACACAACAAAGAACTATGTGAAAAGTGTCAGAGCTGCCATGTTCCACTAGCACTCTGACTGTTAAACAGAGGGGAGCATGGAGATAAATGAGAGGGAGCAAGAGTGCGGGAGGGAGAGTGCTTGTTGTCTTCATCAGAGGCTTTTGTTAAGCGAGAGATAAGAGAGGAGGAGCGATTGATTCCCCCTCTTCTCTCTCCCTGCTGAGAGCTAAATGGTGGCTCTGTGAGTGTCTGGTCCTGTGTGAGGCACTGAGGAGAGCAAATGGATCTAGAGTGCAAAAACAGGGAGAAACATTAACATCGCAACGCATCACGTCGTAGCAAGAGTCGGGGCAGCGGGCATTCACACAACATTCACACCAGAGTTCTTTAATTAAAGCCAAAACATTAGGCAGCTTGTTGCATGCTGCACACTCAACACATAGTGGAACACGCGCCTTGCTGCTGCTCATATAACAAAATTTTTCTCTCCTGTCACTATATATAAAGGACAATACACACACACACACATATATATATTTATGTATATACTTTATCTATATACTTGACGCTCTGAGATGTTTCAGCTCTTCCCACCAGGTGAACAAAAACAAGTTTGCTGTGCTGCTGTGTATTGGATGCTCAATGTTGTTTCTGATTCAGTGCTTTTAGATACATGTTGAGCCAGCTATACCCACTTCTAAACCTTCCCCAAGTCTGGAAATCTTGATAGATAGATGTTCTTTCAAGAGCTTGGAGGCTAAACGAAGGCAGCCCCTCACCCATCAACTCCATCTCTCACTCCTCACCCCCTGAGTGCATTAGAGAAAATATTCTTAGGCCAATCAATACAGCACGTGCAGATTGATAACCCATAGATGCACATGCACACAAACACACACACACACACACACACACACACACACACACACACACACACACACACACACACATACAGAGAAAAAAAAAGATGCTTCTTGCATCTAAGGTGTAGGGTATAGAATAACCAGTGCTGAATCAATCTATTACTGGATTGCTGCCAGTGGCAAGATTACCATAGCAACATACACCAGAAAACTATTTTCTGCTAAAAATGATAATGCTTGGATTTTTTTTTTTTCCTTTCAACATCTGGATTATTTCTTTATTTAAACTGAATATATTATCAAATAAATAAATAATGACAGAAAAACAAACAAAAAATATCCCATTTGGTATAATTAGACTGAAAAAGTTGCAGACTTCATGAAGTTTTCTTACTTGTGTACATTTTTCATACATTTTCTGCCTGTACAGTTTGTGTGCAACTTTCAGGGACTTTTACGAGTCAGAAATTGTTTGCTGTTGGTAAGTCATTAGGTTTTAAGTCAGAAATGCATATTTACAAAACAGTTCAAGGTCACAGGAATAGAAAAAAAATCACAATGCATTGACGGTGCAATCTAGCGCTTGTGAGTAGGATCACAATATGTGTTTTGGTTTAAGCATGTTGTTCTTTGTGACTCATTGAAAGACAGGATGTGGTTCACCAATAAGAACATAGTGTTTGACATATTCGAGAACAATATTGCCTCCTTACAAACAGAAACACACATAAATGCACACACATACCCACAAGATCATGCTTAACGCCCACACATCTCTGTAAACATCCCAACACTCCCACACTTTTACAAGCCGCAAACGCTGGCAAGTTTGTAGCTTGTAGAGTGACAGCGTGCAACTTCAATTCATATCCCATCCACACTTCATCCCAGCTCTGATTATAAGTGATACTTTTGATAGACAAGAAAGGCACGGCGCTTGCGAAGGTTAAATATATAAATGAGTTTAAATCTGCTTGCACAATCGGCACCATATGGTCATATGAGGATTTGAAAAAAAAAAAAAAAAAAAAACTAGGAACATGTGTTGAGAGGAAAGATAGAGGAGGATGTCAGAAAGCACAACAGTGATCACATCGCACAGCACTCAAGGGGAGGAGAGGTAAAGTGATCCATCTCTGTCTCTCGCTGACCTTGTTCACTCTTGCCAAAAACCTGCCTTACAACCCCAAACTAAATATGATACCTCCGTACTTGATCCCCCCCACCCCTCTTCCCCCCTATTCTCTGCTAATAAATCGTGCTGTAATTACCAGGCAGGATCAATAACAGTCACATCACTCGCCTCCTCTGCCTGTCTCTGGTCTGCAACTGACACTAACGTGTTCATCCCTTGCTGTGTGCCACTTTTATGGATCTGCGAGCGATAAATCGCATCCTGTTTCATCTGTGTGCACACAAATACACATGCAAAGTGCAGGTGCACAATCTGAGGCTACACAGACACACATGCAGATCCAAGCACACAGAGAGAGGTGGACACTCACAAGCAGAAGGATGAGACTTGGACACCATAGAGGGAAGACCATAGGTCTCAGTTGCTATTGGAGACGTTTCTTCAGCTGAGCAAATGACAAAGAGTTACCGTTCTCTCCCAGAATAGATCGCTCGGCCTCTTCTCTAATAAAAGGGAGGACAAGGATGAGAATCACATGGTCAGTCATGCAAAGTGAACTTGGAGAGTTTGTCTTTGACAGAGAGAGGGGGTGTGAGCATGTGTCCATACTACACTGGGAGTTTGTGTGTGTGCCCATGCATAATCACGCAAGTGTAATGATGTTTGATAGGAAATTAAAAGTATCCTGAGGATCAAGAGGAATATTCACAGCTCAGAAATGCTAACTTAAAACAATTACTCACACCTTTCTTTTCATGGACACTTGATGGGGGTGTGTATATGTGAGAAAGAAATGATATGTGTGTCCCTTGGCATGTCATGAGAAAGAATAAATGGGGTTTATGTATGTGCTTTATTATATGTATGAAAGTTGCTGTAAAGCTTTAAAAATGTGCTATATGAATAAATCTGACATTGACATTGACATATTTATTCATCTGCAGCCCTCAGTGAAATATGTTTGACATGAGAGTGCTTACCTTATCATATTTCTATAAGGAAATGTGCAGATGGTTGCTTACATTACAGTTGTGAGAAAAAGAAAATACAACCTCTTTCAATTCTAAGGTTTTACTTATCAGTTCATCTGCTTCTCACCAGGTCTCAGATGAGGTAAATACAACCGCAGATTAACAATGAAATGTAACATAAGGAAATATTTCATGACAGCAAAGTGTCAAAATGCTGACACAGTGTGTGGAAAAACAACAGGCTCTCACAAATAAATCATTTTTATCTGTTGACACTCTTTAAACAAAGTGGAAATATTTTTTTGTCTGAATGTCCAATTTGTAATATACAAATAAATAAATCCATGAATGTCTTTTTTTTAAGCGTCTTTTAAAATATGTTTAAAAATGTTTTTCAGCTCATAAATTATGTTTTATCATTTGCAGTTGCATGTGAAAAAAATAAGCACTCGTTTATGGATAAAAAAAAAAAAAAATTCTGATCTGCTAATTAGGTCATTAGATAGTTAAGTCTTATCAGGTTATGATTGCCCTGGCTGACAATACCAATAAACTGAAAGCAACACATTTCTCACCACATTTGTAGTTTCACACATCTAAATCAAGCATAAGTCTAACAGGTTCACACTTCACAAGCTGAGATATTTTCCAAGCCTGATTAAAAAGAAGAAAAAAAAAAAACTTAACAACTTGTGTTGTGTTGCTGGAAAACCCTAAAGGTGATAATTTGTGAAAAGTTAGAGATTTCACCTTTAAAGCCGGATTGGACTCACAACAGTCAGTAATAAATCCATCTGATAACATCTGATTATACTCGGTAATATTTAGCTTTCTCCATCTGGGATCGACCTCGCTGCTCTTCCATCCCCATGATTTTGTTTAGCTCCGCCTCGATAGTTTTAATATATGTTGCGCAAGACCTTCCAGTTATCCTTTAATAAATCTGCTCAATCAGTGATAACACATCACATGTTAGTTTGATTTTTGTGCTCTCACAGGACCTATCATCTGTGATACCGATGAGTCATAATCAGATAAAGAATAAAATAAGATAATAATAACAAGATGGCTTATAACACTGAATTAGATTATTTTTTCCACCAAGGAGGTGGCAGTTTCTGATAGCGTTCATCTCTTTGTTTGTTTGTTTATTAGCAACTTTACGCAATAAACACTTGATTGATTTTTATGATTTTTATTTTTTCTGAGAACGGGTCTAACTAAGAGTCTATTAGATTTTACAAATGATCCGTATCACCTCCTGAATCCAGGAAGTTGTTGAAGGATTCTTTATGATTGGGAGTCAGTGCCATTTTCAGTATGTATGCATATAACTCCACATTAAATGGTCTGGGTGCTTGGCCACGAAGTACAGGAGACGTTCCCAACAGGCTCTACAAAATATCTCGGACAGATTTCGCACTCCAAGACAACAAATGGAGATATAAGAATGCAACAAACAACACAACAAAGCCAAGACACTGTTGGTTCATCATCAGTGTATCTAGGAATCTAATAGTGTATCCATATAAAATGAATAAGCTATAACATAGGGTGGAATCACAATATGGGTGAAAATTCTTGTCTGTGGTCACTTAATGCTTTTTCAATTTTTTTTCCATTCAATAATTCTTTCATTACTATCATAATTAAGCTTTCAATATTTTTTTTTCCCAAGTTTTGGGACAAATTAATATCAAACTCCAGTTACCTAAGTTAAATTCAGAAAATTAAGAGAAAAAAATGGTCTTTTAAAAAAAAAAAGAAAGAAAAAAGAAAAGGGCGATACAGGGTGGTTGAGATCTCCCAAAAGAAATAGGGGCTGCAGCTAAATGCTTCTGGATTCAGGTTCTGGGAATTTTTGAGAAAATGAATTAAAACTGATCATTTGTAATTGTGTCCTACATGATAATGAAATGATAAATAAATTCTCTGAAAAAATTCAATGTAAACAGAAATATTTACTCACAGCTCTGATATGGTTATTCCCTCTGGTTCTCTCTATTTTATTTATTTATTTATTCAAATAAGTCATGGTTTACATTAAAAATTTTCACTCCTATTACACTACCCTACACTACAAATGAAAATGAACAGGTTGAAGTAAACCTAATTTTAAATGAATGATGACCTAAGACACACCTGTAACATAACTGATATAAAAGTGCATCATGTAAGCTGTTTATCTGATTGCTCGTGGTCTGCTGCACATGTGTTGCTGTGCAAGAGTTTGGTGCCACATCAGCAATTTTCCATTACTAACTCGAAGTGAACTTAGTTAAACAGCAATAAAGCAGCTCCTTCTCATCTCATCAGCACCCTCGCCCAGTTATTTTCCCCCACATAATTATAAATGAACCATGAAACAAATGAGTTCATTTACCAGCCATTATACGTATTTTAGTTAATGCTTTAAACCTCACCTGGGGAAGGATATAGGTATAGTAGACGGCAGTCAGATGGTATGTTCTGCTGAAAGTTTACACCTGCACACGTGCGCCAACACACAGACATCCACACACATGTACACATAGGATAGGATCTGCAGGGAGTGCATGATTAACTGTTCTGTCAGAAGTGAGAACTCTCTGGGGTGGGAAGTGCCAGAGGAAGGGGAAGGATGGAAGGAAGGAGGGGATGAATTGGAAAGGGAAGGAGGAGTATTAAGATGGAGACTGAGGTCTCTGGGGTCTCTAAGAGGACAAGTCATGGGACCGGGAAGGCAAACTACAGCCAGCTGTTGCTCCTGTAGGACTTTCTCTCTTCAATGTGCAAGAGAGTGTGTATTTGCGAATGTCTCTTTCCTGTGTTATTACCTCGAAGACTCCTCGCACATTATCCTCTTTGCAATCTATATGCAGAGCAGAACGGATGCTGCAATACGCAATGAAGTTGCTGATTAAGTGAATGATTGCGTCTGTGTGGGCCTTATCACAATTCTGCAGTGCAATAGAGATGGGATGGTCAACTGAGTCTCCCTCGGTCTCAACAAATCAGAATGGGAGACGTGTAGCAAAGGACACACACGGTTGCTCACACACATACACATTGCTTCTCCTCTATTTTCTCCCATTCGTCACAGGGCTTGTTGTTCTAATGCCTCGGAAAGGTCTGGGTTCATGGTCCCCACGCTGGTCGGCTTTACTCATGATGACTGGCATTTCAAAATTTGATACTGAGCGTGGGATATAGACATGCAGAGGGGGAGAGGCTGGTGGAAAAGAAAGTTGAAAACATAATTAATATTTAAGTTCAAAAGTTTGAAACCATGCAGCTTCTTATCAAAGTGGCCGTGTCACTGATTGGTTTTCAATTTGAAGTAGTTTGGAAGAACTTAAAGCTGTTGATTGGAAGTTCACAGGGAGAAGAGAAAGCATCTCTGGGACACTGAAAACCAACAAGAAGCAGGCAGAGGTTCTTTACCAGCTGTAGAAAAATAGCAGTGGTGTGCTAAATGTGATAAAGCTGCAAGCATTTTTGTCATTTAGAGAAAAGATCCAGACTCAAAACAAGACTTAATCAATAAAGTAGGTTTAAAATTTTTAAAAAAAAAGGGCAGACGGTATCGCTCTGCTTGCTCTGTTTTTTGTCACTGTCTTCAGCACACTTTTGCCATCTGTTGGGGTGTTTCCTTCCAGATAACCACCAGTTTCCAAATCACTTTGCCCCACTTCAGCTCCAGATCATGGTCCAACACATTTTCTTCTTGTGGCTGAATGTTGCATTTGAAAGAGTATTGTTTGCCCACTTCAGCCGATGTGTCCTTGGTGCTGTAAATCACCAGTTACTACTTAGCTTACTAACACTCCATTCAGGAGCTGGGCACAATAGATCCACAACACATTCATTCAGCAGCTCTCCCACTCCCGCCTTGCAGCTATTCAACATCGCTCTCCTCCTGTGTTCCCCCCCCCACTTTCTCTCTTCACCCTCCTGCTACGCGAAGCTGTTTTCTCTCTTTCCCATTCTTTTCTTGTGGGTTTCTTCCCCCATCAATTCCACCACTCTAGTTCCCGATGTGGTTTTGTTTGTTGTAAGGGCCAACAGTTTCCCATGCACCTGCTCGGTTATAGATGTCAGAGCGCGCTCACAGGGAAGTGCACATTCATACATGCACAAAGTCAG
This sequence comes from Telmatherina bonti, assembly GCF_933228915.1. NCBI lineage: Eukaryota > Metazoa > Chordata > Actinopteri > Atheriniformes > Telmatherinidae > Telmatherina > Telmatherina bonti. Next base: position 32,627,008 of record NC_136621.1, read on the forward strand.
CCCTAATTAATCTTCAGAGTTTCTGCTGCTCAGCCAGTAAATTCCATCTGCTACTAATGTTGATGTGCGCCACTGTTGTGTTTGCAAAAAAAAAAAAACGCATGTGCATGCACATGCACATGCACATGGAGCAAAAAGAAGAGACAAAAAACAGATCAAAACTGCACCACCCAGAGAGGCATCACTCCTGATTGGTCTTGACTTTTCAATAGTCTTTTTCTTATTAGCCCTGGCACTTCAAGACCACGCAGTTTCACTTCCTATCTGTTGGATTTTCAAACCAGCGATAACAACACACAAACTCGTACTTGTGCACGCAAACAAGAGCAGCAAGGAATACCAGCTTTCACTGTCAGCTACAATCACTTTAAAGCATGCTCTACATCCATGCAGCAGGCACGAGCAAGGCAGAAAGAGAGGGGAAAAGCAAGGGAGATGAAGAAAGAAAGAAAGAGAGATGCCAAGCGGTGATTTATGACCTGAAAAGACAGATTAACTCCACTGGCTGCCTAACTGGCCCTGAAACAAGCTGAATTACAGCCTGGACCAGGAGGAGTGGAGAGGTAGAGAAATGGAGGAAGAATGAAACGGAAAGGTCAGTAGTGTGGCAGGACAGACACAAAAAAAGACGACAAGATGAGGAAGCAGATTGGTACGAAGAAGCTTAAAAGTGAAAGGTCAGAGGTAAAGAGGGAGATAGATTGAAGACAGCAGGGGTAAGCAGAGATTGAGAGGAGTGGGTATTGTCCAAAAAGACACTCTGCTTGATGTGGATTTTGTATTTGGCCCTAAAGTTTGTGTGATCTGATGAACCCTATCAGATCCCATTTCCGTGACATGCTGTGGAAAAGCAAGGTTTGGGTCAACTCCATTTCACCTGCTTCTTGGCAAGAGGTGAAAGGTCAACATAGGATGTGTGAGCAATTCTCACAAATCACACCAAGTACCCCCCGGCAGAAAAAGCCCCTGGAGTTACACTAAAGCTATTTTCTGTTCAGCAGGGAGAGGAAAGCAACAAACAATCTTGTTCTGCACCACGTTTGGCCAAGGTGCTAAGCTCTACTTTCAGTCTTTCTGCAAATACAATGAAGTCAGGAATTTAAAAAAAAAAAAAGCTCCTTTAGTGGGTGGAGATGTATGTTTGCATGTTTTAAAAATTTAAAAGACAAGTGCAAATTCTTTTTGAGAGCAATTATATGCAGTTATATGTTATGTTATATGGAGTTTTATGCATACAAGTTCTTTCACAATTTCAACGACCTCCAAAAAAATGCACTATTTAGATATCTTCTGATGTGATGAAGGTGATGATGACTCTCATTGTTGCAGAAGAAGAAAGGAGCAGAGGCAAAAAGACAATTCTGTTGCAGAGGAGATGAAAGACAAGAGAACTAGGAAGGAAATAAGGAAGTGGGAACATGTGGACGAAGCACTCAGAGTACTTAACTCCATGCGGACAGCTTCATTAAAGAGTGAATAGACTGCACATGTATAGTACATTTTTTATAAGTGGTTTACAAAGTATGTTATGGTTTTTGTGTCTCAGTCCCACACACACTCACATCATGTAAGGTATAGGGAGATATTTGCTGTTCTGTATTTTACTTTTACGCCTTTAGGCACCCGCCATCTCTTTGGTATTTTGGAAAACATGCACTGAAATTCAGCATAAACACATTTATGGCTTTCATCATCTTGTTTTACTAAAGCTAATATTTAAAATCCACTCAATAGGCCGTAGGACCATATGATGTCTGAAGGAGGACGGTGCAGGCCAGCTGGCAGGTGTGCCCATCACGTGTTGTCCTCACTTCATTTAAAACTTCAACCATACCACCAGTGTCTAATAGAAGCTCATCGAGCTGTGTGATAGACCACAACACAGCAGTACTGACACCCATTATTACAAAAAGTTTTGAGAAATTTAATCTCTTACGCGTTGAAGCATCTTTCACCAGTTTGCACAGTTTTTCCTTCCCACTGTTGCCAGTGTGCTTGCTCAGGATGGGAGATTGAGTTGGACCCAACTCAATCTGTTGGTTTCCTTATATAGGCTATTATGAACTGGCTTTCATTGTGTTTTCTTCTCTGTCTGTAAAGCGTCTTGAGATGGCATTGCCGTGATTTGACGCTATATAAATAAAGTTGAATTGAATTGAATTGAATTGAATTGAATTGAATTGCACATCAGGCTAAAAGATCAACATGATACCGTCTCTACAGCTCTTCACAAAGCACAAACACATGTGGATCGATACATTTCATTTGTTTGTTCACACTTTTAACACAATTATTTCACACAAGCTAGTTGACTAACTTCGCCTTGGCAACTACTTTTGCACATGGATACTGGACTTATTCGCTGAGGGTCAGGGTGTGACACCACATCTCAACAACTCTAACCTTAAGTACTGGAACAGCTCGGGAGTGTGCCCTTAATCCTGTCCTTCCTCTCTTCACATATGACTGCTCATCCATCTACACCAGTAACACCACTGTAAAATTTGCTGACAGGACATCAGTTGTTGGTGTGATAAGTAGCATCAATGAGACCACCTACAAGGAGGAGATTTAGCGTCTGGTAATATGATAATAATAAACTACATGAAAATAAAATGACTGAGCGCTTGGGACCTAACATCTGTTGGGAGGAAGTAGAGAGGATGGACCGCCTCTGATAATTAAGACTTAACATCACGACTGATCTTATCTGGCCAGTACATGTTGCACATCAGCGGGTTAAAGTCACCAATATCTGCAACAATAGCTAAAATCTAGACTAACCAACTTCTAAAGAAAGCCGGCTGCAAAGGTCCAACACGTCCTGGAAACTTGCAATAAGGACCATGAAATTAGTTATTTACTCAGCATATAATGATGAGCAAAACAGGGACTAATAAGTCATTCATGATTACCTTAGCTTTACATTCCTGTCAAATCAGATCATTTAACTAATGATTACTGAGTGATTACTTATTTGGCAGGTGGTTGTACAATGACTGGAAAAATAAAGAGGGAGTGATCATTAAATGGGTAATGATTAATTACGTTAATGATGATTAACTCACATCTTTTCTGATGAGTGGTTCAGATGAACCAGCTGGAGAACAGTAACAAATCTGTAATGACACTGTTTTACTATTTGCTTAAAGATTGATCTTGATCTACAGTAGTTCTGCAGGACATCATCAATAACTGCACAGTCATTGACTTTTTTGTGGCCCCTGAAGCTGGAAGCTCATACTGAGTAACAGATGAATACTGAACCATTACCTGTTCATTAATTGACCATTAGGTAATCATTTGAAGTAAAGTGAAAACTCTGAATCCACTTTATTTGGGTAAATGTGAAAGTGCAAACTAATTCTGATGCTGACGAGGTTCATTTAGTATAAAACTTTTTGATTTTAACATTTCAAAAAAACAAAAATGTTTTGATGAATATAGGGGCTCATCTTAGAATGTTATTCTATGTCCTGATACATAATTTTATGAAAACAACATAAAATGTTTTAAAGTCAAATGAATTTAATAAAGAAAAGTCTTACTTTTAAATAGCTTATAATAACAAACTTGAGAATAATCATATGACAACTGTCATGATCCCTGCGATGAACTGGCAAGCTGTCCAGGGTGTACCCTGCCTTTTGCCCAAAGACTGATGGGATAGGCTCCAGCTTCCCCGCGACACTTCATCGGACAAAGCAGTTAGGATAATGAATGAATGAATGAACTCCCATGACCCTGCTTGTCAGTAAAACTCAAACTTCTTTTTTATTTTTTTCCCAAAATCTGAGACAATACAAACTGCTAAAATACCTTTTAAATATCTATATTTTCCAAGACAGTGGATTCTTCTCAATGTGTCTGATATATAATGAACTATTAAAATACATTACTAAGCTGCAAATACTGCTTGTGGTACAGTTACTTTTTTTATCATTTCAAAATATACAAAGAGTGTAAAAAAGGCAATTAATGACACATATATTCACAATAATGAATACAAGCACAACAAGTCAACCACAGATGTCAAGTTTTCCTATCATTACTTTCCAGTAATGAAAAAACAGCAACAACTTTTTTTTATGTTCTGGAGTTGTTTTATTCACGACGGATCTGATCTTGAGTTCTATCAAACGGCACAAAGAGCAAATTCATGCTTTGAAAAGAGGCACTGAAAGGAGACCACCCTTATCCACACCTATATTATTCATCATTAGAAAGTGTGCTCTCTCAAGGACTCACAGACGGCTTTAAGTCACCAGTTTTCTCCCCAACATGAATGCCTGGCACACGATGACATCACAGATTTAACCATGCATTAAGATTTTCAGAAAGCTGCTGAGAGCATTCAATAAAAAAAAAAACAAAGAACAAACAAAAATCTCATTAACCCTTTAATTTTCACACTAACAAAATGGCCAGACAAAAATGTTCTGTGTTTTTCCATTTCTTTTAGTCAGTAATAAACAGAAGAAATGTATTTTAGCAAATGTCTGACATGTTAAAAAGAAGAAGTTAATAAAGATGTAACAACAGTGAAATGGTTGAAATTTGAAACAATGTTATAACAAACACTTAGTTTGGTATTTACTAACCCAAAACCAATTGGTAGAGATGCTTAAGCAGGTTAATTTCCAGAGTATTTTAAAGAAATTCATCAAAGTCACTGCAAATTTACCGCTACCAAATGGGAGACCAGGACCTGCAAAGGTTAACAAGGTGATAGAGCGGCGTTGACCCTGTCATTACAGCAACTGTCTCACAAATGAACTCACAAACTTGCCTGTAATTGTCTGATATGTTCGTAGGTAATTAGTTTATGAAATTAGATGATCATTATTACAATTGACAAACTCATGTACGGTGCAGTAATCCGCTTCAGTGTGACTGATAAAAGTTTATGCAAACTACAAATCCTGTGAATCCATTACGTTTGATCGTATGGGGAAAGAAAATTCGTCTATCTTGGTCTTGTTTTGCTCTCTCCTTCAGTTCTACAATACAAGTGTGAACAAATGACAGTGAAAAGGTCATAAATACAAGCAGCTGCCTTTCAGCGAAAGCGTTCAATAAGAGCCGCTGACAAATGAAGTAGCTGTTCACCAATTGCCCTGGATGCTGTTAATGTCTCTCAGGTTTATTAACTTACTGTTTTTATGGTTATCCTGCCTTGTATTTCTGCTCACACACAAACACACACACACACACACACACACACACACATACGCCAACATGTCTTGTTTCATTAAGCGTGAATGTGTTTATGCGAGCTTGTGTGTGAGTTATGCGACTGGTCTCTAATTGCAGACAAATCGCTTTGCCGCACACAATCATTCCTGGGTTTTTTTTATGTTTAATTTCACCAGTTGATTACCGGCAGAGTTTAGCGCCACCATTCCTCTTCCTCTGCCACTGGAACGACTCATCCGTCTTCTCACACCCTCTCCGTTGCGCATACATAATGAGCTTGCATGGACGAACAGAGGGATGGATTTCATAAATCATGTTCTTGTTTGTAACAGCTTTTCTCTCCCTTTCCTTGTCTCTCTTTCCCTTTCAATTAAAGTAGCAGAGCCCATTCTAAATGTGGACTGCTTAGAGATGTACAGTCCAAGTGAATTTACTTTATAGTTTTGCGATTTGAGACAGTTTCGCAGCTCCTCTTCCAGCACACCTGCCAAATGACACTCCAAAACATTGGCTGGGCTTCTTTACCCTTTTATGCTCGTTGACTTTCCATTGAAAAGGGCCATGAAGAGAGTGGGGGTGCAGACAGTGCATAAGAATAACAGGGTGCCAGGCATGGAACCAAAACATTGTTTATATCACATACCACAGCAGTCAATTCTGCATCGTTCAATGGACCCCGATGGGATTTTAATGCGTATGCGATAAGACTGTGCTTAAGCTGCATGAATAGAAATGCACATTTCCGCCACAAGGCCAAAGACAAGAAAATCTTATTGCAACAAAAGCAACTCCTTTACACAAACACGCTCTCACACACACAGTGCTACGTGCACAAAGAGAAAATGTAAGTGAAGCTCTGCATTGATATTACGCAGTTTTTTTTATTACTGTCTGTGATCAGAAAATCAATCTGGCAGCTAAATTGATTTATTTGCTTTTATCACTTGCTCTGTTTTTCACCCGTTGCAGATTGGCTTGTTGAAGCAGAGATACACATTTGCAATCTAACTGTTAAAGTGTTCGGGGGAAAACGGTAGGAGGTGAAAGAGGGTTGTGTGTGTTTGTCTGTTTTACAAAGACTCAGTTTTCTTTTTGTGATATTTTGTCTTTGCACTCAACCCTCTGTGACCTCTGGGTTTAAGAAAAAGAAGCCAGTTCTTTGGGGGTGTTAGTATCATTTCCTCTCTGCCCTTATACTAACGGGTTCAATCTCATCAGCCAAACAAATAGCAGCTGTCACTGCTTCTGCTCAGTGCAGCCCCAGGCAACATAGGTTCAGTTATACAGTGCAGAAATCTGAGGTGCACCAGGATAAATAGAGAATGGGTGGCCGACCCTTTCTCTCTCACGTTCCCAGTGATGTGGTAAGCTCGCCCTTGGCATTGAGGAAATTGGTCTTCGATCCTCAGCAGAGCTGGCGTGCCTTCAGGCTTGCTATTAGCCATGTGCTAAGCTAACAACAATGCAAATGTATGCCCAGGGTCAAGCAGATGATCATTAGCAGGTATTCACCCTCTTCAATTATACAACAGGTGATGCATGGAAATGTTTCGGGGATGCTTACACCAATTATTCCTCAATAAAACACCAGTGACAAACTCACTTACCTAGCAAAGGGTCAAGAAAAGTGCACTACTCTGAGAATATTTACAAGGAGGGACCGACTCTAAAGGCTGTTATTGAAAACCAGACTGCAGTCCATCGTATGTTGGGCTCAATTTAGAGGTACTGATAACATGGACCAATGAATGTTTCAAGACAGATTAAGGGACTTAAGAGTTTTTGTGGGTTTTACAGATGATGCTGCCTGCGAGACACAAGCATTTAGCTTGATAGTGGTTTTCTGAAAGAACAAAAGTCACAAGCAGGAAGGAGGGATATTCTTGAAAACGTTTAATGCCAAAGTGCCATTGCTCAACAAAGGTACTGAACAATTTGTTCCACTTGGTGTGTGGCCCTTTTTATTTTACCTCGTGTTTTTCTTACTTTCTTTCTTTGTCAGAGCAGGGGCAACATTTACCCACCAAGCTGCACAAAAGTTAAATCTGGAAAAAGCTAAATGTCTGAGATATAGTTTCTTCAAAGGATGGGAAATAAAGGTTTTAGTGGTTAGTTTTTCTGAATACCCTGAGGTTTTAAGAGGTTTTTTTTTTTTTTTTTTCCAAATTCCACTTGTCTTTGGTCTGAATGGGTTTAACTAAGATACAGTCCTATGTACACATGATACACAAGTGTATGCGTGGAGCCGATGCTGGCCACCACTGATATTAATTCGTCCAGACTGTGTGCACTGTGGACATTAATAGAGTCTGGCTGTGAGTGTGTTTGTACATGTACTCTATGCTCAGTGTGTGGCAGTGACTCTCTTTGAATATCAGAGAAGATTTTACACATTAAAATACCGTTATTGGCCGGGGTATGTTTGTGCGAGCTTCTAGACACACAAGTGTGTGTATATATATATATATGCATGTGCACAGCATATCTGGTTGTTCCAGTGATTCTCCGTTTTGCTGACAGGAATGAATGCACTGTTGGACTGGGAGCGCGGTGAGCCGAGACAGAGGAGGAAGAGAGTGGAAGAGAAGAAGAGGGAAAAAAAACGACAGGAGAGGAGAAGCACATCGGACACCACCTATTTATCACCCTGACTCCCTCCGTCCACTGCCAAGGAGAGAGAAAGACATGCAGCAGATGAAGACAGCAAGGCTGGAGAGGAGAAGGTGGAAAAGCAAAAAAAAAAAAAAGGAGAAATAAATAAATAAAAACAAAAGGACCTGTACCTTTCCTTAACTTTAAGTCTTGTCTTCATGCTTTTTGCTTCTTGTGTTACTCTCCAAGCCCACCCCCGTTTTTAATAAACCCTTCATCCCTGGCCGATTTGGTACAGCAGCAGTGGCTGAATAGAATAGGAGGGGGGGTGACGGAGCCAGTGTGGGTGGGGTGGTGGTAGTAAGGGGGCTACCCGCAGGGAAAAGCCACTGTTTCCAAGGAGAGAGTAAAAGAATGTGCATTTCAATGGAAAAGAAAATCATCTGAAGTAACAAATTTAGAAGGGAGGGAATTTTACGTCAAATAAAGCCTTGATGATAAATTGATCGATATCCAGCATAATGCTGTGATCTCCCACTGTAAAATGATACATTTAACTTCCATATCTAAACTCATCCTCCACACCAGTTTTATGTGTAAGGGTGCGCGCGTACTGCGGGGCATACTCAATAAAGGTTTTTATGCTCACAAACCAATTTAGGCCCTGAAATGAGATCTAAAGTAGCGTCTCACCACGCTATCATAATTAATTGAAAAGAACTAAAATAATGATATCTCGGCAGTGATATTGATGGACATGGTTTATTTCTGACAGCTGCCTCATACTGAGTCCTGAAACATTTTTTTTTTTTTTTATTATTATTAAACGAGAAAGAACAAAAGATTTCAGATTTCCATGGCTGCTCAGCATGTCTTCACCTTTTTCTTCTTTTATGTTAGAACATAATCTGTCACAGTTGTCAGCATATGGATAGTGACAGACACAAAGAGCGGGCAGAAATAAGAGAAACAACAATGTTAAGTAAGCAATAACGTCAAAATTATTGCATCATTACTTACTAGAAATAACAGGACAAAGAGCTTTTCTGTGATTTGCTCTCAGGTAGGGGTCTCCATCACCAGTGGGGTGACAAATTGCATGGCTAAAAAGAAGGGACACCTGTCAGCTATTCCCTTCTTTGACCAACATAAGAAGGAGACACTCACATAAGAGCTCACGCAAACATTCTCACACTCAAACACACCCACGCATACACGCATCCACCACACAGAGCTCACATCACAGTGCGACACTGGATTGATTGGAGGTAGCTGTCACCTTGAACTGTCAATTCTTTCATCCAGAACATGTACTGAGCTGTCAGAGCTTAAATGAAGTGTGTGTAATAACCAGTCACAGTGTGTCTGTGAGCAGTGGCATGCTAAAGTAAGTATTTATGTCAAACTGTCCACATGAATGCTTTCTTTGTTACAATCCGTAACTTATGCTTCCACATTACTTTTGTGCTTTGAGAACTCTAAAAAGAAATTTTATGGAAATGCTGCTTGCTAAAACTTGAAATGAAGAGCGAATACTGTGTCATTTCCATACGTACTTACATTTACATATGTATATGTAAACATGCTCCTCATGTAATAAAACATGTAAGGAATAAAACACTCAAACACAAAGGCAAGGCAGATGTGTGCAGCACACAGCTGCACACATACAGCATATGTATCTCTGTACTGCAGAGCATTTATTTACCTGTGTGAGGACATCTATTTACAAGCTTTTTTCTTGCATATTCATGAATGAGGGTGGTATTTTTTGTAAATAAATCACTTTAGTGGAAGTTAGTTAGTCATCCAAGACATATTATATATGATATAATTGAACATAATGTAATTACAGAAGTTTCCCTTTGCAATAAATAGGAAAAGAAAATGATATAGGTCTATTTTAATATAAGATTTACAAAATATAATTATGATTATATAATATTTTATAGAATACATTAAAATAAATTGTAAGTTTTGATAAATTCTTAATATCACTACTAAACAAAAAAGTATAATTATGTCTATAGAGGTAAAGTATGGTATTTAAATAAAATGTTGCATTGGTTTTTATTTATTAATGCATGAAAGGGTTAATAGTAATAAGCCAGCTCTTAACATGGGATATAAAAGTGGTCTATTTGTTGTATTTTTTTATTACAGGTGGTATGGTGTTACAGATGTTACAGCCCCTCACAGATATTCCAAAAGTGATGAATTTGTCCCGGACTTCATAGTCCCCTGTTGTAGTGGCTCATAATAATTTAAGTTTGAAGTATTGTTTTAGAGGGGATGCAAGTCCATTTAATGTTTTGTTTATAGAAAAGGCATTCTAAGTGCTTTATAATTCTCAAAAGATAAAAACATATTTAATGAGGATATGACAGCAGTGATATGAAATGCTTCCATCAAAGATTAAATGGCCTTTTTATCTTCATTTTAGAGGTTTGAGTGGAGTTTCGTTTGTAAGTGACCTGATTGTGAAACAATAACCACAAGGTTACATGGAGTGATATTTTTATATGTTATATAGTATTTATCTATGTGTTTTGTGAAGGTAAAGAAAGAATCTGGAATAGTGTTGAGGTATTGAAATGCTGAGACAAATTCAGCTCTTCGTCTATTACAAAAAATTAATAAGAGATTTTTATGGGTTGTTTGCCAAACATTGTGCATACTGTTCTTTTAGTGTTTAATAATATAATAGACCAGACTTACTGTCAGTGGTGGATTTCAGACATCCCTGATGTCAGAATGCTGGTTTCCTCAGAGTTTCTGGAAGTTTAAAAATTCCTGCTTTATCAGTGTACATTTGAAAATGAATGTTCCTGCATGTGTTATGTTAGTTACTGATATACATGGAACATTGTGGGACTCCCAACAATCCAGCTATGATCATGTGATATGTGTTTTCAGGAGATGTATTTTCTTTAATGGTATTCACAGATAAATTAGGTTTTCTCAGTCAACCTGTGTGGATTTGGGAGCAAAGGCCTTTTTTTTAATTCTGAATTAAAGAGAACTTTTTACAAGAAAATTAAGTGAGATGGTTGTTAATTATGTAATGATTGGACAAAACTCATGCACATCCATTCACACACAGACATGAAGCCAGTCAACAGATTTTACACTTGTCGTGATATAAAAAGCATAAATTAGACGTAATGATGGCTTGTTGTTTAAACATGAACCCTGTTGCGGCAGTGGAAAACTGCTGCATTTTGTTTATAGGCTTGCCATCAGTCTCTGCTGCTTGTTTTCCTGGAGTCCATTAAAAGTGGCATAAAAGCTGAATAGATCAGAGACATGCAGAAAAAAGGAAACGCAGAGAGAATGAGTAGAGTTGAGTTTAGCATAAAGTACACAGAAGCAGAATGTAATAAAGAAAATATATAATTGTATTGTAGAAAGTAGAAGATTTCCACAAATAAATTAGGCAATGAGGAAAAACAGGCCATTACACTTAATGGGATGTATGAGTCAGATGAACCAACTACTATCTCTAAATTTATATTTCTCCTGATTTGAGAAAGGGTTGACTTTTCTGATAATGTCCTTGTTTAACAGCTCATCTCCATCCAAAAATAATGTAAAATAAAAATATCCCAAGCTAGTGTGACATGTAGGTAAGATAATATTAGGAAGTTTGTGGGCACCCACTATCCATGTAGTCAGCAGCTCAGTGATTTTTTACTAAACTTCATGTGTGTGAGCAGACCAGACACCTACTATCTATAAAAACATACATCATCACATTGTCAAATTCAAATACACTAAGGGCCTTAAAGTGGAACTATTATGTGCATTTCAGGCTAATTTATTTTTATTTCTGAGACCAGAAGGCCTGGGATTGATTGAGTTATTGTCACAAATCGCTTTATTTACTTCAGACCGACCCTCTCCGTAGGCTGTCAGATCAGCCTGTGGGCAAAACGAGTGGATTTAGACTCTTCCGCATTAAGCCCCGCCTCCCGCCACTGCACTACATCGGGAGCGCGCACCGCACCTGCTTTCGCCGCCATTGTAACATCTCATAAACAGAAGGATTAGGCTAATATGAACTCAATAAAAAAATAAAAAAAAAACCAACGTCAACACATAGCATACAGCCCTACATGCATTTGTACATGCCCTTGTTAACCAGTAGAAGGTAACCAATCACCGAACCTTATCCCCCGGGACATCGCAAGGATTTAGTAGTAGAAAAAACTCTCTAAAACATGCGTTTTTCGTTGCCATGGAAACCGAACGACGAGAGTGCTGGAACTCAAACTCAAACATGCGTTTAGGTGATAAAAAAAATAGTGCCGTTCACATGTCTGATGAGGATTCAACACTAACACTGTAGAAAGCTCGGAAAACTTGAAATACCATAATAGCACCCCTTTAAAGATAAAAAACATTTACACTTACAGTCCTGATTATGAACATTCATTCATTTTCTTAACCGCTTAGTCCAATTAAAGGTTGCGTGGAAACTGGAGCCTATCCCAGCAGTCTTTGGATGAAAGGCAGGGTACACACCGAACAGCTTGCCAGTCCATCACAGGGCCACACAGAGACAAACAACCACTCACGCCCAAGGGCAATTTAGAGTAATCAATTAACGTAACAAGCATGTCTTTGGATGGTGGGAGTACCCAGAGAGAACTAACACATACGCAGGGAGAACATACAAACTCCACACAGAAAGGTCACTGACCAAACGTCACCCCAGTTGAGGATTGAACCAGCAACCTTAATCTTGCAGTGAGGCCACAGTGCTAACCACTATTCCACCGTGCAGCCCTGATTATGAACATATCTAAGAAAATCTTGAAAATCTTGATAGACATGTTGCTTTTACTTACAGAGAACAAATTAGACCCCTTTCAGTTTGCTTACCGAGACGGTGGGGCACTGATAATGCTGACTTTTTTTAAAAATTATTTTGGTTTAAATGTTAAAAGCCCCACAACTTTATTTTGGCAGATTTTCCCACAGTGGCACCCCTTTTTTTTTTTTTTTGTCAAGATTAAAAGTTTTCTTATGGCATTTCCCTCCTGTACTTTCAGGATTCTGATCATTTAGTACCTCACCTGCTTCTAAATGACAACTTAATAATGCTTAAATTCATTTTAGGCAAATAAGGGCACAACAGAGTAAGTGTTACTCACAATGAAATTTTTTTGTTGAATTGAAATTTGAAAGTTTGCTTTAAACCTGACCTGTTTGAGTTGCTAGTCAAGCAAGTCCAATAAAGGCCTATTTAAAGCAGAAACTTGACTCTGGATGATTATTATAATTGCCATTTTCATCAACTGCTTTACAGACACACCTTTAATCTGTTCTTTTATCTGCATGTCATGTTTACTGGGTTTTCTGTGAAGGACAAGAACTGCCGAAACTGTGTAGTTAAAATGTGCTACATGATTACTGGAGTTCAGCAGAGGGACTCAAGATTCCTCTGGGGAAAACAGGTGGCTGAGAAAGCAAAGAAAATTATCAGCCAACCAGACCACATTCTCTCGATGGAATTAAATGACTTTGGGCCTTTCGCCTGATATGCCCCTGATGAGAACTAATCACTATTCCAAGCCCTTCATTCCTCTGCTATTAGCCTTAACACACAATGCTTATCTAAAATGATCACCTCATACATTAATAGGACTTTTTAAACATTTTTATTTAGGCCTACTGCTAATTATTGTTTTTTTTCCCTCTTTATTAGTGCTTTGATTTATTGGAATTTCTTCCATACCATTTCAAATGAATGTCCTTTTTTATTAATGTGTCTATTTCAACCGTTTGTATGCTGTTTGCTGGAAGTGAATGTATGGATGACTACACTAAAATTGTACATTGGGACTTCTATAGAGCAGAAAAGGAAAGGAAAGTATTGCAACAATAGCCATCTTCACAGCACAATGCTCCCCAGCATTATCATCATGACAAAGGCTTTAGGCACAAACACTGGATACCTGAGATAAAAAATACAAATTATTCAGAATAAAGCCAATATCTAGACACAAAATATGTCATCTCAGTCCCTTTAAAATGGAACCAGAAAGTTTTGAAGACATTTTCTGGATAATGGCTATGAAACAGAGCACATCTGAGTGTTAGCACTCATATGTCTCCTTTTTTCTATAACTCACTTTTTTTTTCCATTCATCACCAGAGAGCCTTCATGTAAGTAACCAAGCTGTCTAAATTAACTGAGCCCAGGCGACTTTGGTGCAACTTGGCTGAGTTAGACTCCTGTGAAGACTGGGATTGCAATTTCGCTCTTCATGTGGAGAAATTTTAATGTGGGCTGATGTTATCAAAATTACTCGGCAGGGAGTTCATTTACTTCTTCACTGTGTGATAGTAGAGGACGGCGGTCTATAAACTCAATAATAATGTCAACTAATTAACTTCTCATACTAATTGGTCCTTTGGGATGAGGCTATGTACACAGTTAAAAACGCAGCGAAATTCTCTCGTTTTGCAGTGAGATTCGTTCTTTAGAGATATGTTATATTCACTAAATACAAGTTTGGATTTACATTTAAATCCATAAAACTGGTTTGTTATTTCTAATCCACGTCTTAAACAACATTTGAAGTATTGTCAGTATGTATTGCAGAAGTAGCTCATGCTTTATCTCTTAATGTCTGCAAAATGTTTTAACTACTTTAGCCAGTTTTCAAACCTACCTTCATGCATATGTGTTTGTTTCAAACATGAACAAAATGAATGACATGGCAGTAAATTTATTGCAAAATCAGTGTAAAGCTACACAAACCATTTGCTGTTGAAGAGCATTTGAGGATTTTTTTTTTTTTTTTTTGTACATTAAGTAATTAGATGAGTATTGATGAGTCTTGGCAACGCTCCCAATGATCCCTATATTACATTTTATTATCTTTATCACAAATATGGCATTCATGAGATTCCTGTTATATATTATATAGCTGGGTTTAATTTATGTAAAAAAGCCTGAAAAAAAAACATATATCAACATTATTACTGTTGCAGTGGTTTTATATTCTCAAACTGGTGAGCATACATTAAATGCTGAAAGCTGCATGATAAAGCCACACAATTGAATTATAGATGTAAATGTGTAAATAGCATATTTGATTTGCAGGTTGTTTAAAAAAGCTAAGGGTTTAAGGAAGCATAAGAGATGTCATTTGTTTTTATGACCCTTGAATATGTCATATTATTCATGATCTCAAAATAATTATATGAAATGGCTTCCTGGAATTCAGCAGCACAGCTTGTGATGCATGAAAGACAATTTCCATTCATTTACCTTGTATGAATGAATCCCAAAGGAGTTCTTATTAAGCATTTCCACATGATCCTTTCTAGTTTATCCTGCAAATCCATGCAGCAGGATTTCTATGGCTGAGGGGATGGAAATAATGAATATGAAACTGTTAAACACAATTAAAGGAAACACTAAAGGCGAAGCATAAAGAAACATGTCAGTTTCATCAGAAATGTAATTTTTGTTCATTTAAATGAGTAAAAATAAAATAAAAAAAGACAAAAAAAAAATCAATAAAATAACAAAACAAAGAAAAAAAGCGCCAGCTGTTACAGATTATCATAGTTTACTGTTCCAGTAATACACATATATGCAAACATGTTAAAATTACTTGACTATGGTTATGATTGTCTTCCACATATTTCTTTTTTACAATCAGTAGAAAAATACAGGTTCCTAGATAAATATAATTCTGTATAAAAAAAAGACCATTAATAATAATCTGTGGCAGTGAATTGTGAAACATTCACAATCTCTCTGAGAATCAATAATATTTCTGAATAGGTGTAAACTGTTTGTTTTCTATTTAGTTTTTAAATCCACCACATTTATCCATTTTTAACCCTTGCTATAATCACTGTGGAGAGGTGCAAATCTTAGTCCAACAACTGGGAATTTAACCTGGCCATTTAACTGGATCATAATGATTGTCCAACTGTCCTGCAAGCTACATGGGAGGCTAGAAAAGTTCCTGCTAAAGTATGTCTGGTTCCCTTGATGCTGTTAACTTCGTGAAAACAGTGTGAATATTTTAGACATTCTGTTACTTTTATCGTTCTCAGTGGGAAAGCATAATAAATGCAAGTGTAGCTGAATACACTGCAAAGTTATTAACTTGAATGGTGTTCCAATTTTGTCTGATGCCACTGTCAGTAACACTATTTTAAAATCTATAATTCACAAAGTGATTTTTCTTTTTTTTTTTTTTTGCTGGTTACATGTAAACAAATGATCATAATAATAATGAGGATAGTAATAATAAAATAATGAATGTAAAAATAATTTCAAGTGGGGTAAGCAAGACAAAGAACAGCTGCCATCTAACTAAAAAAGAAATGAGTCTGAACAAGAGCTGCTTCTCATGTGAAAAGCCCATGGGTCCTCTGCTCAGTGAGCAAATTAGTAGCCTAAAATTCACAATATTCAGGAACACAGATGACTCTTTCTGAGATTAATAACTACTGGGACTTTAAAGTTATAAAATCAGAGCTCAGCTGTCATTTTGTCTCAGTTCGGCATCAAAATCAACATAATTTCCAAAATTTCATAAAAAGGCAATAATATGCTCCTTATGATTACTTTGCCTTGAGACTGGGGCCCCCGTGGTCATCGAGGCTGGGACAAGGACTTGCTAACCCAGCTAGATACTGCAAAATGCCATAAAAATGAAAACTATAAGTGAAATGAGGACCCCAAACTTTGTGCTATTCAATATTTTATAATGTTTCACCAAACAATGCTTTGTTTTTTTTATTTTGTTTTGTTTTTTCTTTATTCCCCATCCACACTGGATAAGAGGGAAGCTGTGGAAGTATGAGTATTTCCCAACCCTTTAAATTAGTTAAATGATTATAACTTAAAATGTTACTGGAAAACCTCGGCTAGGGGGCACAAATGGTGGCCTTTCTGTGTGGAGTTTGTATGTTCTCCCCGTGTATGCGTGGGTTCCCTCCGGGTACGCCGGCTTCCTCCCACCATCCAAAGACACGCATGCTAGGTTAATTAGTTACTCTATTGTCCCCAGGAGTGAGTGTGAGTGTGAATGGTTTCTCTGTGGTTGTTTCTCTGTTTTGGCCCCGTTATACACTGGCACCCTGTCCAGGGTGTGCCCTGCCTCGTGCCCATTGCTGGGATAGGCTCCAGCTTCCCCATGACCCTTAATTGGAACAAGCAGTTAAGAAAATGGATGGATGGACGGTAATGGGAAAAAATTGCTTGCTTTTTGCAATTAATACCCAAATCAATTGATAGAAACAAACTTTGGTATATTTACCTCCACAAAGCTTTTGATAAGAATCCTTAGAGTTACTGTAAAGTTTACCAGTATATAAGAAGTTAAAAGAGTTAAGGTGCTGGACTTTGTGGAGTATTCAAAACCAGATTAATCCAAGGCTAAACACAACCTTGAGTAACGTCAAGTAAAGTTGTCAATGTGTATGCCCTTGTATTTCTCTTAATTATCCTGCAAACTTATCTAAGTGCTGATAAACATTTGTTGTCATAACTTTAATTTGCAAGATAGTTTGAACAAAAGAAAGTGCTTTGAGCTGTATTATCCCAAGAAAGAAAAGAAACAGTGAAGATATTTCAGCATCCAATGTACAAACCAACATGGAGCTGGAGTTTTTTTTTTTTTTTTTTTCTTTCATCAAAATCCTAAGGAGCTTTTGTGAAAGATATATGTGAGGCATGCAGGGAATTAAAGACTAGAACAATAAAAAAAAAAGATTGCTTGATGAACCTTATGAATAAATATTATGTTCTAGGTTAACCAGAACAATGAATGGTGCATAAGGCCCTTTTAATGTTGCAATGCAAGAATTACTGCTATTTTTTTTAAAGAATCTGACACACAAAATGAATAAATAAAAAAAATAAAATAAAAAAAAAACTAATGACATATCACTCTATTTTTTTTTTTAAAGTGAGCAGTTAGCAGACTTGAAAGTGACAATAGAAGAGGCATAACTGGTGTTATTCCCATAAGATACCAACATGTTCAGTTGCGTCCCATTTCAATGGAAACAGTGCAGAGCTGAAAGAAGCTTAACATACCCTTGTGTGATTTTCCAGAATTCCCCTTCACCATTACTGTAACATAAGTTGCATCCACCGATACCATTGTAGGAAGCAAAAGAGTTCCAGTGTGACATTTGAATAGATTTATCAGGATAAACCAACCAAAAGTTTTGGATCATCAGGCCTTACCTTCTACCCTGTGTTCTTACCTGCTTATTCTTATTTACTGATGCAGGCAGTCGCATAAGTGGTCCCTCAATAAAAGGTATACTTCCAGTTTTTTGGCCTTTTTTTAAAAGGAGAAAAAAAAAGTTGCCCAGAAAAACACTCTTTTAGAAAAAATAACATGTAAGACTACTCTATGTAGTTTACCACAAAAATTCATCCATATATTTGTTCATTGTCACATAATTACTGCTCTTAGGATTTAGGAAGGAAAATTTATGAATACTGGCACACGGACAAGTGAGAGACAGGCATATAGACATGGTAGACCTTCTTGTCCCATGATGGACACCGGTTTATACAAATGCGCATTTTAGTGCAGGCCCTCTCTCTATGGTTCCTGCAACGAGATGGTCACGTTCTGTATGACAGATGTCAAGGCTTAAGAATAAAATCAACCATGCTGTTGTGCCATTGGTTGTGTATCCTTTTATCATTATAAACATCCAACAGACATATAAAAATATATCTTAATTGTGTCTATGTTCAGGCAGATGTTCTACAGTCTTCCTTCTTGAGGCAGGAAATCGGGTACCTGTCAATCAAAAGGGCACACCCCTAAATTTGCCAAATTTTGATATGAAATTACTTCTTAACAGATAAGTAAAATAAATAAATCAAAGAAACAAACATGTTTACTAGGCTGTAAACATGTTTGTTTCTGCCAAGAAGTTGGCCTTTTTAACATGGGAGTCTATGGGGATTTGCTCTGTTTTGGAGCCCCTAGTGGATGAAGGGGGAACTGCAGTTTTTTTGCACTTCCAAATATGCTTCACTTTTTACTGCTGGAGGCTCCGTCCATCTTTCATATATGGTCTATGCACACACCTCTAAAAGGAAAGAGAAAAATAAAGTTCTGCAGAAAAGCATAAATACAATTAAATGCATCAAAAACAACAGGAACGAGGGAGATCACTTCCTGCCGAGACTCTTTTAGCTCTATTCATCATTTCCATAGGAATATTCCCAGGAGGCACTTGGTTTTTTTTTTTTTTTTTTCTTTTTTTTTTTTCAACAAAGCTTTGCTACAATTCTGTTTAATTAGTTTTTAAACTTACAGGTTAAGGGACCAAACTAAGCAAGGGGATGACAAAAAAGCTCCCTCTCCCCAACCAACAGAGTGGCCGCAACAGCAGCACTCAACTGGGGAATAAAAAGCTGACTTGTCACCATTAAACCAAACGTTTTCAGACAGTTTTTTCTGGATTACATTTAAAGATGTTGTGTACTTGCTTATTTAGTATAAAAGCTCTGACTGAGTTTGCATATTTGTGTTCACTTAACCTCAATACTCTTATCATTCCCGAGAACACGACAAAAGTTAAAAGTAGAACAGCAATGGAAAACAAATCCAAAATGGTGTCACGAGTTGCTGAATTATTAAGGCCCCCTCTTACTGTATAGTTATGATGTTCCGCATTTAATTAGGTGTGAGCTACATTTACTGTAGTCCTGCTGAATCTGTTTAAAATGGTGGCAAACAACCCACGTATTTGTTCTTCTTCTCTTTATCCTGCAGCAGTTAAGCTTGCAGCGGTGCACTGCATGACTTAAGCACCATCATATGACACTGCAGACATATGTTTCAGGCAGTGGTAAAAATAGCCTTCTATAGGGAAACCAAACAGCCACAGGAAGAGTCAAAAAGAACGCTGAGAGACACTCTGTAAAAGACAAAAAGACTGCAAGCTTTATTAAAGCAATATTGTCACACTCCTGGTCCTACATGACCTTCATCTGGTATGTCTTAACACAAGAAGAAGCCTTAAAACTTGATTAAATGTGCTTCAACCTCATGCGCAAAAGCAGTTTTCTTTTCAAAGTTCAATATAACTAAATCTTGATAGTGTTACGGCTTGTCAGCTCTCATTGTCATGCACTTTTTTCAACCTGATTGCATGTAGAGCTCAAAAACCCTAATATAATTATCATGAAGAAGATGGCAAATAATGGAGAAAAAAAGAACTGAAGAGCCACTGATAAGGAGCATGGACTGTAGAAAACCAGTGCTAGTGAATAGCTTTGGGGCATGGTGGTGCAGGGCTATAGAGGAGGTTAATAGCTATTCCAACATACAGCAGCTGATCAGTTTATCGTTTTTTTGGGTTTTTTTTTTCATATTTTTAATACAATTTCTGTGTCTGGAGTTTCAGGCTAATATGAAGAAAAACAAAACAAATAAACCACAAAAGTTTTTATTAGATCATGTTGTCACCAGGTTCTACTTCTTTCTCACACCTGTCACTGTGAGTGTTAGCCACTGTGTTCCCTCTTCTTCAGCCACCTCCTTTCCCAGTCTGTCACAGTTGTTGGTGTTTGTAACTCAATGAAATTACTCTGCCACACCCACACACACAGATACACACATGAGTCAAACTCCATTTAGGATTTAAAATAGTTGCATCACTGACTAATAAATTATTCATATTACAGTGCACTGAATATTCTCTGACCTTTTGACTTATAAAACCCAGGAGGCAAATTTTGAACTGAGCAAAACATGTGTCTGTTGTCTTGGTAACAGATAAGTACAGAAATACTGTATTTTTCATCAGGGGAATTGTGTGTTTTGAGAGGGGTTCATTATGAGTGTTCACAAGGAAAAAAAAGTTTATACTGTATCTCAAATTAAAAGGTGACTTTACTTTACCATTCTGTAAGTTTTGAAGAGAACTTCTCTTATCAAAAAGTTGCTCCCCCCTCCAGCGTACATCTATCTCTCTTCCTTCCCCTGTGTATCTGTCGCTCTCTGACTGTCTATTTCATGCAATGAGAAGTTTCTCGAATTTAATTTCGTCTTGACCCATTTTCAGGGCATAACTGTTGAGTAGGCAAGATAAAAACTTCTTGTGCATATGCAAGAACAAATGTGTCTCTGCATCTGTCTGTGTGTGTATTTGCGGACATGTAAATGTGCGTGCTGCAGAGTATACTGCAGAGACAGATATTCTTATCATTGGGAGATGAATTATCTTGATTAATAATTCAGGTGATAACATCCCCAGTTCCTTTCCCTTGTCTTTTTTTTTTTTTTTTTTTGGATGCCATATTTCTTTTAAAACAATATTTTAACTTTCATGCTTTTTTTTGCTGTTATTTAACACACACACACACACACACACACACACACACACACATATATATATATATATATATATATATATATATATATATATATATATATATATATATATATATATATGTACACATATATATGTATATATACATATATATATATACACATATATATGTATATATATGTGTGCCTTATAAATACATATATATATATATATATATATATATATATATATATATATATATATATATATATATATATATACATATATATATATATATATATATATATATACATATATATATATATATATATATATATATATATATATATATATGTATTTATAAGGCAGCAATGTAGATAATGTATGAAAAACCAAGATGTCTGGTCTCCACTGATGACAGTTAATGCAAAGCAAAGCAGTGTAAATGTCTGTGAAAACGTTTGCACGTTAATTTGGTTAAGTTCTAATATTAAGTAAAATCACCTCGCAGCATTTAAGAGCATTGGTAATGTTGGTTATGCAGAAATAATGGCTTCTGTCTCTTTGTGAATATTATAGTGCACATCAGTATGGCTCAGTGTGGTAGCAGTACTGACTTAGTTTAATGTCCTGTAATGACTGCTGATCTTAACTTAGTCTTTTATATACAAATAAATTAGAGGATTATACAATAAACACAAAAGGCTGTTTCTTTGAATGTTTGTGTGTGACATTTAAACAAAAGTCACCAAAAAAATTGATTTTTATCATGTGAAAAAAACCCAAAACTTTAGTTTAACCTATCATCTCTAACTATTTTTAGACATAGCTATGAGTTCAGTTGTGAAGTGCGTTCACAAACACATTTAAGCATGAGGATCCCTCTCAAAGCTGCCAAGGATCCGCCATTTCTCCATTTGCAGCAGTTAGAAGGAACATTGCTTTCCTATTTTTCCCTCTTTGTCTACCCCTTTAACCCTTCCCAACTGTCACGTTGTCATGCCAACATGTTCTCTGAACCAGTAGACAGGAAATGACTGCACCCCAACAGCACTTTCGCACACACACACACACACACACACACACACACACACACACACACATCCACAAAAACAACCACACACCTGTTCACTCCAAAGAAAGGAAAGGAAACACTCCCACCCACAGACTCCAGTGCTCACACACATACACACTCGTGAAGCAAATTCATCTCCCACATACAGTTAATAAATTCATTTAAATATATGTGTTGGAAATGCAGCAACAACTTGAATCATTTATTATCTATCTATATATAACTGAATACGCAAACTTTTACATGTATTCTTGGCTTTCAGTTGTAAGTAAAAAATCTACTTTTTGCGTAGCGCCAACTACTGCCAGGTTTTGAAAAATGCCAGGAATTGCAGGTGTGGAGCTGCAAGGTGTCAAGGTGGGGTTTCAGGGGGCAGTAAGTGGTGGTTCATGAATGCACATGCAGGAATTATTGAATGCCAAACAGTAGGTTAGGCTGCTAGCAAGAAGCTACAGTAGCTACACCACAAAGTGGTCTTTGGTGTTGAGGACTTTCCCCCTTTGAAATCCCCTCAGCTCCACAAGACAATGGTGGAAGAACACCGTGGTCCTGAACTGTGTCAGTCTGAGTTGTTAGCCTGTGACAACATCTCCAGCAGACTTTGGCGAGATGTGGCAACATGCAGCAGGTGGATACAGATGTCAGTAAGTTGCCTCTGCTACGATATCAGCCTGCAGTGTGTCGCTAGATGAGGATCGGCAGATAAGAACAAAGTCTGTTGTTACTTTTACACCTCATTCAAATACACAAATCTGTCCCATTGCAGTGATGTTTTCTCAAAAGTTCTGTAAAGGTCTGAAAATCCGAAACTACAGAATCTACGTCAGATGTTCACATCCATACATATGAGTCGGTGGATGTGGTTTCTATGCCTGCAAGGTGAGTCTGTCTATTTTTAACAAAAGTGAAAAGTTTGTGAGTTTTTTGTCAATTTTTTTGTGACTTGTGGGAGGCATCAAGTTTGCCTCTAAATCACAAAAAAACAAAACCTGGCTTTACTCCGTCGGAAGTGTTTTGAGTCATTTTTAAACATAAAATCCAGATTTTTAAAGAAAACTACAGGTGGTTTTAATCACAGTTAAGTAATACTATGCTCTTCACAGCTCAAAACACTCATTTTTGGGTGAATTATCCCTTTAAGAAAATAAAAAATCTATGACAAGGGTCTGTTTTACCTATTTATCCATGACAATGCCATGCTTTGAGAGGCTTGTATATGATGGTTCCAGTAACAAATACGTATTGTTTATTTATCTGTTTAAATGTAAACATAAACTGCAAGACAAAACTTTTGTTGACACATAAAGAATAAAGAAAACAAAAAAGTCAATATTGACACAGATTTTTGCCAAAAAGATAAAGAAAGTCACACAGAATATCAAACAAAAATAAAAAAAAAAATATGAAGAGAATAAAGATTAATGAAAAAAGAAAAACATTTTAAATCATACTATCTGCAATTAAATCCTGAGAGATGTCTTGGTCTGTTCTTTGTTTGAATTAAATGAATTAAAATATACTTTATTTATTCCACAGGGAAATGATGTAGTAATTTTTGTTGTTGTTGTTGTTGTTGGTTTTTGGCTACAGGAATGACTTCATACAAATGTTAAATGTGACCCTTTTGTGACACATCTGGCTCACATTTATTTGATCCAACAGCCAATGAAATTCTGCAGTGAGTAATTTATTTGAGTCAGGTGTGTTAGAACTGGGATACATGGAAAGGATTGTGGCCCATAAGGACCAGAGATAGAACACCTGGTCCAGCTTGACTCCAACATACCTGTATTCCTCCACAACCTTCATTTCTTCTACCAGGATGGAAACAGTTGTTTATGCCTGTTCATTCTGAAGTCAACAATCATTTATTTTGTGTTTAAGATGAGGTGATTGTTTCTTCACTATCTTTCGAGTGACCGGCCAATTCTCTGTACTCAGCTTCTTGGTTCTTGTACAGTTTCAAGAGAAATGGTGCGAGTACAGTCCCTTGTGGTGCTCCTTACCACAATCTCATCTTTCACTCTCACAAACTGTGGTCAGTTTGTTAGGTAGTCATAAATCCAGGAGATTGAAGAGGTCTCCACCTTGAATTTATGCAGCCTCTCAAATAACAGAGCAACTGAATTGTATTAAAAACAATTGAGAAATCAAAGAACATGATCCTCAAAGTGCTGCCTGATTTGTTCAGGCAGAGTGGGCTCTCTGAAGCAAGTGGATAATGGTGCCTTTAACCCCAAGCGCATTGTGAAAACCAAACTGTAATGGGTCCTGAAAGGCATTCGCTTACTGAGATGAACCAATAAGTATCTCTCAAGGGCTTTCCTGATGTGAAATGTTAGGGCAACTGGTCTATAGTGATTTGCTTCAGATGGTTGGGATTTTTTAGGTATGGAACCAGACCTGACTACAGAAACAAATTTGGGGGGGTACTTTTTTAACCTTCATTTTCATTAGCCTCAGGCATGAGCAGAGGCTCTGCGGTACAGTGAGCATATCTGAGCTTTTGAAAATAAGGACACTGTATTTGCACACTGTGACATTCAAGGCAGCAAAATTATTGTAAAGATCTTGATTAAAATATAAAAAACAAAGAACAACTTAATAAATATCTACACAAAAAAGAAAGATTTTCTTTATGCTGAACTGATGCGAGCTTCCATCTTCCTGCTTTGCATGTCATACACTGAGCTTCCCATGCATCACCACCAAAACCAGAATGGGGATTTTCTTTCATGTAGTTTGTTTGTGAATTTACATTTTCTCTTCTGCATTTTCTAATTTTACTAGATACTGGACACTCAAGTCCAGTAAAACTTCTGAACAGCTTCCTCCCTAAGTCATCAAAGCCATTAGTGCAAAGCATAAACTGCATCTGCACTTCGTCTTATTACAGTGTTTGTGTAAAACTATAGAAGTTGAAACCTGTCAATGTGAAATGTTTGAATGGCTTTGCATCCCCCACAGGTGCAAAGCCCATCAGAGTCAATGAGAAAGTACAGTGATTTCTCCGCAGTTTTGCAACAAACATAAAGTTACTGCAGCTTCTGTATACTGTTTGTGCTGTGGCATTCACTAAAAGGGACAGTTAATCCTAATATATATATATATATATATATATATATATATATATATTTTTTTTTTTTTTTTTTTTTTTTTTTTATTTTTTTTTTTTTTTTTTTTAAATAGTGCTGTGTGGAGCTGTGTCTAAAGTCAACAGGGGTGCACAGAGAGCAGCAGCATGCAGCTTCACAGCACTGATGTCAAATTGACAACAAGGCAGTGTGACCGTTGTGTCTCCAAAAGTATTTCTGTAAAAGTTTCTGACCCTTACAATTTTTCTTTCCAGGTTTTAGTGTATGAAATGATAATAAAAATCAGACACAAGCAAAAAGGAGCAAACACATTTAGAAACAGAAATACATAATTACTGTCACTGTGCCTCTTGCCCAATGTTTGCTGGGATAGGCTCCAGCTTCCCTGTGACCTTTAATTGGAACACGTGGTTAAGAAAATGGATGAATGGATTATTAAAAATTGGCCAAAGGGCTCATTTATGCTGCCTTCATGTACATAAATGGGTGCATCCAACTGTTGTCAGACATCACTGCTTACTGCCATGCATCTTTTGCACAAGTTATGAGCTAATAGTGGGTAGTGCACAGATCAGAATTCACTTCCAAGTTCCAATGTCAATTTTAGACAATAACAAATATAATTGTGGAGAATACCATGAAAATCCACATTCTCAGAGAAATAAAAAGATATGCTGGAGTATCTGGAGTATTACAACCATTGAATCTGCCCTGGCTTCATATTTGTTTTTCCTTTTGCTGGTTGCAGATACGCTATACTGCACAACACCACCCCCATGGTTTCCACTGGAACTGCTCTGTTTGCTATGTCTGTGTAAGCTTACTCTCTTAAAATGAACTGGAGGATGGACAGAAGGCTGCATATCTTCATGCATATTTAACACTGAGCAGAAATGAGCCCTTAATAGGAATTTTTAGTTATCTTACTTAATGATACTTCTCTACTAGTTTTTAATATTTTATGTTTGTATGATGCAACAAAAAAAGCTTTAAGCCACATTATTTTATGAAAGTCATGACCTTTCATCTGAGGTTGGAAAATAGATATTATACTCTGTTAATTTAAAGTAACAATACGTACAAGTATTTGATCTCAAAACGCTTTGCTTCTGATTCATTTTAATAGCACAGACATTCATTTAGCACATTCCTCATCTCTCATTCATCAATCCTTTGTAGAAACTGTTCAAAATGAATGAATGAAATTTATGATAGTCATAAATACATAAAGTATCTGAATTTCTTCTATTCTATTCTATTCTATTCTATTCTATTCTATTCTATTCTATTCTATTCTACGGTCATTTAGCAGACGGTTTTATCCAAAGCGACTTACATATGAGTGAGAACACCACAAGCATGAAATCAAACAGTAGAGGACATTGTAGGAAGGTGCTACAGGACTGTCCAGTTGGATGCAGGTCCTTGAAGTGCTACAGGTTTTTTTTTTTGTTTGTTTATTTTCTCCCTTCCCACCCAATAATATCACCTATGTTAAAATACGAAGAATTAATGTTTGTTGCAAAGAACTGGGCTAAGTTCTCCAACTTTCCAACAAATATAGCTATACTAAGTGTGGAAGTGCTCCTTGAAGAGCTGAGTCTTCATCTTGCTCTTAAGAGTAGACAAGGACTCTGCAAAGTGAACAGAGTTTGGGAGATCAATCCACCATCATGGCTCAACAGAGGAAAAGAGTCTGGCAAGTGATTTAGTCCCACGAATTGGTGGTAACTCGAGGCGTCTTTCACTGGTGGAACATAGCTGTCGAGAGGGAGTGTAGATCTGGATTAGGGAGTGAAGGCAGACAGGAGCTGTTTGAGTTCTTGTTTTGTAAGCCAGAAGCAAAGCTTTAGATTTGATGCGTGCTGCAACAGGAAGCCAGTGAAGTTAGCAGCGGAGTGACATGAGCTCATTTATGACTTCACCAGGTGAGGAGGTGTATAGTGAGAAGGGAAGAGGGCTGAGCACCGACCCTTGAGGCACCCCTGTTTTCAACTCATGTGAGCTGGACACTTCTCCTCGCCAGGATACTCTGAAGGATCTTTCTGAGAGGTAGGATGAGAGCCATGAGACGACAGATCCAGAGATGCCAAGCTAAGAGAGTGTGGAGAGGAGAATCTGATGGTTCACCGTGTCAAAAGCAGCATACAGAGTATCAGAACTGAGGATTGACCAGTGGATCTGGAGGGAATCGGTAACAGACAGGAGAGCAGTTTCGGTGGACTGGCCTTGCCTAAAGCCAGACTGATATGGATCAAAAAGGTTTTCATCATGGAGGAACTGCAAGACTTGGCTGAAGACTGCCCGCTCTAGCAGTTTAGATAAGAACGGCACCAGTGAGACCGGCCTATAGTTTTCAGCCTGGGCTGGGCTGGATTGAGTGTGGGTTTCTTCAGCAGTGGGGTGACCCAAGCCTGCTAAGACAGCGGGAAAGACCAAATTTATTGACCAAACAACGTTAGAAAGTAATCAGCTTTTGAAGAATAACACATGTACTAAATCGCCTGTTCAGGTTGTTGATAGGCCTTTACATCCAGAAATGACTCTCCATACATAGAGACAACATCTCCCTTCAAAAGTTGCATGGAAACCGCTGTGCTTCTCCTTGTAGTGATGGAGAAACAGAAAAAAGAAATCTCTGGTGATCACTTGTAAGAAGTGAACTGCATCAGATACATATTATTTAACAACCCTCTGAAATAATATACTGTGTAAAAATGCTAAGCTAACAAAGAATAAATAAACACTTCATAGAAAAATGAGAGCAGTAAAAGTAAATTGACACATTTTCTTTTTAAATAGCAGAGATAATATTAAATCATCTGATATCTGTTAGGTTGACGTCAAGTGCGGGGGATTCATATGCGGACTCGGCTTGGAGTTTCAAACAATGCTTTATTTGCTTCCTTCTGATTTCGGTTTCTTTCCCAGGTGGATGCGGAAGATAGGTTAGTCGGCAGGCAGACAAGCGGGGAGGTAAACCTGGCGGACAGAGAGGCGGGCAGGCAGGCAGGCAGGCAAGCGGTAGGGCAGCAATCGGGCATGCAGGCAGGATCTCTGACGGGGAAAAAACACAGGTTAACGATCAGGAAATCACACTGGGAAGAATCCTTCAGGCCGAGAGTTGTACCAAAGGCGTTCAACTATCTGGCGATGAACAGCAGGCTGGGCAGATCTTAAATAGTGCTGCTGCTGATTGCCAAGATTCCGATCAGGTGCTGATCCAGGTGCCAGGATGCCAGACACGCCCACCAGGGAACAGGATCACAACAATATCAAAACAGAAAAATGTATAAAGTGTTACATCACCCATACAAGATGTATGCACAACTGGAGAGGACAGGACAGAGACCAACAGAACTTCCTCCTCTGGATGGTATGGGATTCTTTGAAGCTCTTTGGTTAACCTCTAACATATTTTGTAGCAGTCAAGGCATCTTGGTTTGATGTAACTCACACACATGTTCCTTGCATCATTGCAGCAGTTTTCCTTTGATCTGATTTTGAATTGTTCAGGTGGAGTTAATGTATTTTGACATATTCATGGATGTGTAATCCAGCTCAGTGATGGTCAGGTGATGGATGTAGGTGACCAAAACCACCTAGATGTTCATCAGAACAGAAATGATTATAGCTTTGCAACACTAATCCCAAATCATGGCAAAACTCTAACAGGATTTCTTTCAGGACACAGCATTAGATCAATTACAATCTTATCAACGAGATCAGCTTATTGTCTGATCATATCAGAATTCGTGTTTGAACTATTACATCATAATGTTGCATCTTGTATTACAATATTACATATTTTTATGTCAGTGCTAGCCCAGGCCCTGTTCACACAAAATTTCCATGAAAAAAATGCTAAACAATTTTTCTTTTCCATGTATTAAGAAACACTGTATTTACACAACAGCAGAATGAAAATTATCTCTGTGCAAGAGAACATGCAAGAAAGACCAGAAACAATGTTAATGCCAAGACACTAGTATGCAGTGAAACACACCCAAGGGTGCATTGCATCCTCATCAGCCTGGAAAACACAACGCAACAGATGTGTTGAGTGCCAACTGATAATTATCTGGAATCAATTTATTTTATATTTAGCCGTGCCATGGGAGGGCACACATGTTGTTGACATTTTTGTACTTTCTCACTACCTCAATGAGCGGTTCATTAAAACCTATTGTTCAACCTCGTATTAGCAAACATGCAGAAGCTACAACTTTGCGCTTCAGGTTAACCACACCCATGTGAAGTGTCCAACCAGTCACATTAAACTTCTCAGAGCTCCACAAAAAGAATGTTCTCCTCAGCGAATGCCTCAAGTAGGAATTACAAGACGCACCGACTCCATCCATTAAAACGAAATTCTGTTGTTTTGTTCTGGCCCTGAAAACAAAGAAAAAGTTCTCACTTCTCTTTTAGTTTGTAATTTAAATTGAGCTTTTTTCTGTTTCATTGCGTCTTTGACTCTTTGATCGCACTGCTTTTGAATTTACTATACAAATGAACTTGCTTCACCATGCCAAACTCAATCAGAGGAGAAATGGGGGGGATAATAAGAAACATTTAAAGACAGTGTTGCAGTCCAAAAACATGATGCCTCATCCTTCCTAATTGCACAAAATGATTCTTTTAAAGTCACAATGGAACAATCACAGTTGGATATTAAATGTTCTTATTCAAGGTTTTTAGATTGTTCTTTCATTCTAGTTGTTCATGCTCTACTTTGTATAGTTGTGAAGAATTGTGAAGCAGAGTAGAAAAGTAAGGAGTCACAATTGATAGTGTAGAAAAGTAAAATGACAATTTGAAACTTTTCAAACCAGCCATCTCTAGCATGAAGTGCATCACAAATGCCAGTGCAATTTGTCATGTAGTCCTTAATCCTCTTAAGCATTAGATTAAGACACGGAAAGTACAGCAGATTAAACATAAAACATATATGAAGAAGCAGAACATTCACTTGCTTACAAAAGCCGTTAACATGCAAACAAAATTGGAACAAAGTTGTCCATGAATACTTAATTCAGAACGATTTAGCACTAAAGGATGATTGTGTTAACACAAGAGAAACAGAACATGGCGAAGTCCTAATGGTCATTTGGGTGGATGATGTAGTCATTGCAGCAAGTGATTAACATGTTTTAAATGTTGTAAAGAACATGTTTACTGCAAGGTCTAAATGAAAGACTGAGGAAAGGTGACACACTTTCTTGGTATTGTTTTTATCCAGCGTGAGAACTCTGTGACTATGTCACTGAGAAGATATCCATTTTGTTTAATTTTCTGCTGCTTATCCAGGTTCAGGTCACAGGGGCAGCAGCCTAAGCAGGGAAGCTCAGACTTCCCTCTCCCCAGCCACATTTGCCAATTCTGCCAGGGGATCCCAAGGCATTCCCAGACTAGCCAAGAGATATAATCCCTCCAGTATGTCCTGGATTGTCCCCGGGGTCTCCTCCTGCAGGAACGTGCCTGGAACACCTCATCAGGGAGACGTCCAGGAGGCATTCTTACCAGATGCCCAAGCCACCTCAACTGGCTCCTCTTGATGTGGAGGAGCAGCAGCTCTACTCTGAGCCCCTCCCTGATGACGGAGTTCCTCACCGTATCTCTAAAGGACAGTCCAGCCAACCAACGGTAGAAACAGTATTGTTCAACTGACAAGATGTTAGCAGATTTGATAACAAAACCTGCAAGCTAGACAAGTTTGCCAAATTTTTGTTTGTGCATGAGTAAAGTGTGTTTTTTGTGTCATTCCTTGTCCCTTTTGGGTGTAATAGATAAAGTAGGGGTGTTGACAGGTGCTCTCAGTTATTGTTGTTTTGTATTTTTGTAAACTCCTGTTCATTTATTTATTTATCTATTTATCTTTTGTGAAGGGAATTTGTATTGTTATTTGCAGATTGGAGGGCTGCTGGCGCAAGTGTGTGTAATCAGACTAATTTGTTCATCAAGAAAGCAGTTGCTGTCTTCCTTGTGTTTCACACTTTCATCTTTACACAGAAACGTTGTGAATTTTTAACATATCAACAAAAATGTAGGAAATAAGGAAAATGCAGAAATTGTATTCTTTGTTGCCTTTTGTGGGAATCTGCTATGTCAGCTGTCAATTCAGTTATTTGAAAGAATGAAGGCTTTATTTTTGGTTTAAAATCCATAAGTAAAATAATAATTCTTCAAAAAATTCATCAGTCAGCAAACAAAAAGGAATAGGCTGAAGCCCCAAGGCTTATTTTTGCCTATTGTCTCCACCAGGTGTAATAATTTTTCTTGCACATTTTTGTGGCCGTTGTCAGACTTACAAAGAGGGGGGAAAGTGTGTATTTGTGTTAGTTTGTTGCATTCTGTCCTCATTATCATCTCCATTTGTTTGTTTTTGGAAATAAAAAAAAAAGACATTCCTAATACTACAACAACCCATCACTGCCACTCTACTGACAGTAACAATAATGACTATAAATGTGCGTGCTTGTGTGTCTGTGTCTTTTTAATAAAGATCTTATGAGAGATATTATATGCAAGACTGTGGTAAAATACTCAAGTGCTTCATCAAAGGGTACCAGGCTGGGATCCATTTGGTAACGTCCCAATAGGTGAGTCATCACAAATGTCTTTCTCTCCCGTTCTCTTCCTCTACTGCAACACACACACACACACACACACACACATTATCATGAATCAGCTGATGGTTAAAAGCAAAATTATATTTATGACTGTATACAGATCATTTCAAAACTCATTACTCTAAGACCTGTCTTGGCAGGATTAATATAGGGGCTCGCAGTGTGTGCTTATGTGTGTGTGTGTGTCTTGCAGTAGTGTTGAGTTCTGTGGACTGATGGAGACTTGATTGATTTGATAAAAATGAAAGCCATTGATTCTGTCATGAATTTACAGCACCTCATTTACATAATTCAGAAAGCTGAGTTGCATCTTAGTACAGACATTAATGGAAACAGTACACCCCGCAGTGGCCCCCAGCACACATACACACCCGCAAGCACACCCACAGACTCAGCTTTATCAACCCAACTGTCGAAATACACACTGTGAAATAAATGCTTAGCAAGCACTCAGATACTAACACACACAAATCATTTCATGCTGATTTGAGACTAGTTTAACTTCAACACTGTATGTGCTAATGTGAGCAAAAACCTCATAAATAGTGAGAATCATTGCTTTTACTATTTTATTAGGCAAATCTATGTAAATAGATTAATGACTATTATCAGGTATTTTTCAATTCCAAGCAACTTAATGAGTTTTGTTTGTTTTGTTTTAGTTGGAGCTTAATAAAATCATATAAATATCATCAGTTATGCAGTAATGTGCATTACATTATTTTGAGCTCCAAGTGAACATCCTTCTTACTCATCAAAGGAGGTGACACTGAAAATGTACTTGGCACACGTAATGAACAATCCTAAATGCAGAGATGAAAGCAGCTTGTGCTACACAATTTTTTTTTTTTTTTTTTGTAAACCATCTCTAGATTTATATATATAGTACTATAACAGTGAATGAGACTTTTAAGTGTAAGAGTGTAGCCCACCACCACACTTTAGAAAAATTGGGTTCAAATACAGTGTACAGTGTAAAATTCAGGGGATTCTTCCACTCAGAAGATTATGTTTATACAGTTTGTAAGCCCATTACATAAAAATTATTAACATTTTCTGTTATCAGAGAATAAACCATACATTGGCTTTGGACCTCCGTAATCAAAATCACAAATTTACTCATTCATTATCCAAACTACTTAGTCCGATTAAGGGTTGAAGGGAAGCTGGAGCCTATCCCAGCAGTTTTTGAGCGAGAGGTGGGGTACACCCTGGACAGCCCGCCACTCCATCGCAGGTCCAACACACTCTCACACACACACTCCTAGGGGCAATTTAGAGTAACCAATTAACCTAACATGAATGTCTTTGGACACTGGAAGGAAGCCGGAGTACCTGGAGAGAACCCACACATACACGGGGAGAACATGCAAACTCCACACAAAAGGGCCACTGTCCGAGCCACGGCCCCAGCCGAGGATCGAACCAGCGCCCTTCTTGCTGTGTGGCCACAGTGCTAACTATAGCTCCAAAATCACAACTTTTTTTTTGTTAAATTTGTAGCCAACTACTTTTTCCTCATAGGCTTGGAAGGCTAAGGCTAATGGTATTGCAGATTTTTCACTATTAGATACAACACAAACATTATTGCTTGAGATATCATGCAAAAAATGCCATGTGTTCACCTTTTTTCCTTGTTGTCTTCTCTGGGGTTATTTTTTTTTTACTTTCATTGCTACTGTTGCTCTGTGATTAATTGTCCCATTTGGACAATGTAGGATACAATCTGGTAATATAACTGACTCTGTGGATTATGGTGTGTTTATGGCACCCAAAGGGATTTGTTATTTCATAAGATGTGGGCTGAGGGATGACATTTGGCAGCAGGATGCTCTCCTGCTTGGTTGCGATAGTGCAACAGTCCTGGACAGGACCGTTTCCTGTGCTGCCAAAAGGTGCACAGTGTTGCTGGCCTCTGAGCAGTTTTTGCTTAGCAAGCAAGACAGCCTCTGCTACAAGATGCAGGGAAGCATGATTTACATCTGGTGCAGAAAATGCGGCGCTACCAAATTCCAAGTGAAGATCATTTTTATCAATAAAAATGCTTACTACATTATGAAAAGAATTTAAAAAACACATAATATATTACTAAAGATTACAGATTTTTATGTAAAATGTTGGAGCATTGTGTAATATATGGATTTATACAGAATGCAATTATTTACTAATCAATTAAATTCTAAATATGGCTGAAAATAGCAAAACAACAAACATTTCTCTGAATGTTAAAACGTTGTACGGTCAGTTTCTCCTTCGCTGCTCTCAGCCATGTTTTGCCCCATTTGTCTGAACCTGACAGTCTGCTATCCTTTGTCCTTGTAATTTTATCCCTTTACCATTTAAACTGTATAGGCACCCACCACTTATCACCACCTCCTTATTTGATGTTTTTTGGGGTGTTTCAGCATATGTTGCTCTGACCAGAGGTATTCAGCTCGGTCCTACGATCCAGCAATCCAGCAGGTTTTTCTATGTATCCCTTCTCCAACACAGCTGACTCTTTGACTGAGTCTTTGTGCAGAATCCTACAGACTGTTAGATCCATTTAATATATTTGAGGTGTGTTGAAGAAGAAATACATGAGAAACCTGGTGGATTCCAGACCTCGTAGGACTGAGTTAAATACCCCCAGGATCTAGATTCTGCCTTTTTCTGTTTGATGTAACCCATAAAGACCCAACCTACAAAGAAATTTTGTGCCATAGCTAATGCCTTATTTTTCTTTCAACTTGAATATTGAGGAGTAGTTTTTTTAAGCTATTTGCCAAAATACTTGTTGGAAATCTTCCATCAAACTTTTGGGACACTCTGTTTGCATTTCAAGTTAAAACTGATCTTTGCCAATTCAGATTAGTAAGTATTAAGATTGTAAAATAGGTTATTAACCGCCTCTGTTCAAGCATGTGTTCCTGTCATCTAACTCAATACAAAAACATTTTTAAACACACATGCTTAAGTTTTATTTTCTAAATGGTTCAAACTACTTATTATTTCCTTTTGAGTTATCCACAGTTGGAAACAAATATCAGGTTGTATAATAGGCAGAGATGGGACTCAAGTCGGGGACCTTGTATCTTCAGCAACTTTAGACTCGACTTAGACTCATAATGAAAAGACTCATCTGACATTTGAGACCAATCTTTTATTTTCCATGGTCATTTTTTTCATGATCATCTCTTAGTCCGATCACCTGTCTGCTGACTGTGTAGTGGGCTGTTATGACATTAGCTTATTACTGCCTTTAAACTCAAATAATGTGAAACCTTAAAGACCCAACCAATGAAATTATGGTTAGAAAACTTAATTTTCTATTGTTTTTTTTTGTTTTTGTTTTTGTTGTTTCCATTTCTGTTTTTCCCCTCTGAAGGGGTCGCCACAGCGAATCATTGTAGGTGAATTGTCACATGTTTTACTCCAGATGCCCTTCCTGGCACAACCATCTGCATTTATCTGGGCTTGGGACCGGCCCTCAGAGAACAATTGGATCCTCCCTCAGGGCTGCAGCAGGACTCAAACCGCTGACCGTCATGTCACAAGACAAATGTCTCTACCACCCCCGTTTAATGACGACGTAATAAGTCAAAATTCTTACAGTGTAATCCTCTACTTTCTGGGGTCCACAAGGGAGCTGAAGATAAGAATCAGATCATGTTCCACAGGATGTTGAACAAAGTTTTTACCATAAAGTGATACCAAATATCTCTAAAACTGTATGTATCACATTTGTCACGCTGCGGTCTGAAAGGTTAACTTCATCTGAATGGCTCCACTAACTGGCTCCCGAAGAACAATGAGAGATTTACCCAACAGTTTTTCCATAAACTGATGACTTTGCCGTGATGATGTTAAACTGGGACCAGACGTTAATGAGACACAGTGAACAACACAGTTTTACTGGGTCTGTTTATAATGAAAGTACAGCTGTTGCTGATTTATGAATGTAATTAATATTTACTGGACCTACAAGCATTGCATCTAAAATAATTAAAATATCTTTTATTCAATTTTAGAAAGTCTAAAATGTTTATTTTCTACACGACACATTTATTTCAATCCCTTTAAAAAAATAAAAAAATTGTAGCACAGGGATCAGCAACTGGGTACCTCTTGAGTCACTGCAGATTTCACAGCTTAGTCAAACTATTAAGGAACATTAAGAGGCTCATCTGAACTTGCCGTCATTTGAATCGGGTGTGTTGGAGCAGGGAAATGTTTACAACCTGCAGGACGTTGGTGATCCAGCACTGCATAGCATATTGGCTCTTCTCTACGTTCAGGAAAAAACAATGCTATAAACAGCAGTATAAGCTTTAAAAATGTCTCTGTGGGTCCAGATGGATTTTTGTAGACATTAAAAACATACTTGGATATGTATGTTGCAATCCTTCTCCCATATGGATATGGGGGAAGGATTGCAAGGCAGGTTACTCAATACAGCTAAAACTGACTTGCAACTTGAGTGCTTGAGAACTTGGGACCTGATACTTGACTTGTACTTGGAACAAAGTATTTGTGAAAATATCTGATAAAAAAGAAGAAGGCATACACAGTGAGAAAAGGATAGCCTCAACAGAGTTACAAGCCAGTCATCCCCAGGCAGCAGAGAGGGAGGGAAAGACAGAGGGATGAGGGGGTTAGAATGAGTGACACATGAATGAATGATGCCATGAAGCAGTCTGTGTTACTTTAATTGGATTTGAATGGGCTGTCATTGTTTGGAAAAAATACTGCTGAGAAAAGAGACTGTTGCACATTTGTGTGTACACATCTACACACACCCACATCTACACATCCATTCAGTAAGCAACAAACTTGATAAGTCTGTGAAGAAAATGTGTGATTTCAAGAGATCCATGTTGATAATGAACATGTGTTAATGCTGCTCATTCACTCCAAGTTAGTCCACCTTTTTATTGTTTCCTACAGCATGAGGTTTTAGTGGGATTAAATTGGGAAATTCAAAACATATTAGAGTCTCATCTTTTTTAAATGTCTTGCCTTATTTACGTCTGATGTCTGATGAAAAGTTGTGACTAGGTTTCGACAGTATGGAAAAATAGTCCTTTTTGAACTGGATCAAGGTAAAAAAAAAAAATTTGAAGTCTTTGTCATTGTACAGACGTTTTTGTAATTTAATTAAAATGTTTCACTATTTATTTTCCATGACCCTGAAGTAAATATGCAACATAGAAAATGGATGGATGTTTCACTATTTAACCATTAACCTTAATGTCTCTGAGCACATCAGTCCATAAATTCTTACTTTTCTTTAACGCCATAGTATTTATGTCAGTTTTAATATACATTTGCCTTTTCAAAAGGCAGTTCTGTGCCCCGTTCATCTGGCATAAAATAAAGGTGAGAGTGAAGGCAGCCAACTGAAATACAATGAGTGGAATGTAAATGAGGTTCCACAAATGCAAGTACAAATATGTGCTCCTGCACCTCAAAACCATCCCCACACTCACACAGTCTGTGATATACAAAGGGACTGTGTTCTAGTTCAAGCTCCCCTCTTTCATTTGGATTTCTAAAGTGATTTAGCTTTTAGAGCTTGTTAATTTCTTCTCTTGAACAGTAAAAAATGAACTTCCATGACAGATATGTCACTGACTGTCTTCTTCAGAGCATTTGTTTTTAGGTCTGATAGGAGTAAGACCCTTTACAAAACTGAAATTAATTGTTATATTTTGTGAAAATAGTAATTGATTTGTTGCATTTTCTCAAAGAAACTATTGAGGTCAATTTGAACTTTTGCTGAAGCGTATTACAAGTATCTTGAGCACAGTGCTGTAACAAGAAGCAGAAATTCAACACTGAGTAGAGATTTATTTGGCATTTGCAGGGTTATACAAATGGTACTAATATTTTATGAAAGCATAGCCAAAACATGGAGTGAGGGATTTTTTTAAAATATAGATTTATAAATAAATACAAACAAATGCTAATCCCTTCTCACTGCCAAGGTGGTTTTTCTTTTCAGTTTTTTTCTCCTAAATCTTGTAGGTAATGCCACGTCTCATAACAATCTTTTATAAAGAAGCTTAAAGCAGACATATACACAAGATCCAGAGATTCAAGCCTGAAGCAGAAGTGAAAGAGCTGAGGGAAAGAAAAATCCAAAAGGAGTCTTTATGAATTAATCTTTCTTTGAAACAAAACCAAGATATTTATAGCATTGATCTCTATTGTCATGTTATTAATAGAACAAATGTCAGAGCTATGGATATCTTTTTTTTCCCCCTCAGGTTAGACATTTATTTAGTCTTTCCTTACCATATGAACTGTTTCCATTTTTATTGTTAATAATAATAATAATAATAATAATAATAATAATAATAATAATAATAATAATAAAAAAGAATTGATCTAACCACATAAAAATGGGTCTGACAGCAGTATTGTTACATCACAACCATGCTTATGGGCATGCATAAGAATCATGCAGCGTTTGGATATGAATAATAATGCATTAAGATATCATAACATTATAGCATCATCAGTATCAGTTGTTACAATAAATCAACATAAAATAATCATGTATTGGGATGTAAAAAATGTATTTCTTTAAGCATCCACCTCCAAGTTGTTTATAGTGGCTTGAATTCATTACATGGGACCATTTTTTTTCTTTAGTTGTAGGTTTCCTTGAAGAAGATTATGTGTGAAAATTGTTGTATATTTAATTAAATGTTGTTTTTCCAGGTTAGCATGGCTCTGAGAACAGATGGCAAACATATGTCCTGAAAATAAAGACAAAAAGCATAAAAAACACTAATGTTTTAAAGGAGAATCAGATCGGGAATAACCTTGTAAATAATAGCATACCAGTGTTCTTCTTTATGTCATTTACAATGATCAGGTCATCTGACAACAAAGATTTGATTGAAAAAAACTCTACAGTAGAGAGTTAAAAAAAAAAAAAATACTGAAATAAAGGGGAGGAAACAATTTTCATTTGTACACTTACACTGCTGAACTCATCTTGGGTAACTTGGGGTTGACTGTCCTGCAAAAGAGAAATTTAGGAGCTGAAAATGCAGAAGATCAAACATCTTTCCATCCACTGTCTTTCCAAACACAAGACCAGAGACAAGCCGAAGAGACACAGTGAAAGGAGTGGGGACATATGTTGAGTGGAAGGCAATCACAGTACAAAATATAAATCATAACACACTACTGCTCAGAAATGAGCTCCACATAACACCATATATTAAGGCCATGAAAATGCATTGCAGCAGAGAGAGGAGGTTAGTAACACAATATTATAAGAAGCCGACTGACTTTCAGTTGTTTTGTGCTGCACAGCTGTTCAGCAGTACAGACAGGAGCAAAATGACTGGAAAGGTGTATCAATAATAAACACATCATTTAAACTTTATTACACTTGAACAACTTCTCTTGCAAGTAGGATGGAAACAACTTCATACTGTCTGGATACAAACATTTTCCAAGCGTAGGATGATAAATTATTTTTTTTTTATACTTTCATAGCCCTGTGACAGATTGTTCAGGGTGTACCCTACTACTCGCCTGATGATTGCTGGGATACTTTAATACACAATAACTAGAAAAAAAAAGCAAAACTTGTCTATATCAAATAAGCTAAACAGCTCTTAAAGTGATAAATGCATGAGTTAAATTGATCAGGTGTCACTACCGGAGCACAGTTAGCATCACTTGTATTACTCATTATTGAACAGGTTTTACATTGAAATGCACTACTAAGGTCACTTTGCGTTGTGTTAGCATTTCATGTTGTGACAGTTACATAAATGCTGGAAACTGCTGGCGCCATCATTCCTTAATCAAGATACGCATCACCGAGGCATCTGAGATAAAAAGACACACGGGATATTTTTACAACAGACAGTGAGCTGCAGAGGGAAAAAGAGAGAAATAAGAGGAGCGGGGGGGAAAAAAAAGCTAATCATAGCCTGAAAATAGGAGGAAGAGAAGGGATCCAGATAGCCAGGGTGCCAGACACTGATAGAGATAGAGATGATCTATACAGTAAACTATAACAGTGTGAGAGCAAAGGATCAATGCACAGAGAAGCAATATGGGAGAATTAAAGGAATGAGGTGGTATTGTCTTCCAGGGTGAAGTCAATTCCTCCAGACACAATGTTCCTGTTGCTGTAAAACATCATAGGGAAGAGCTGACAGAGTAATGGATCAAAACTGGCAAGAAAAATATCACACACACACACACACACACACACACACACACACATACATTCATATACACACTCAGACACACATAAGTGAGACAAAAGTGGAGAGAGTCAAAGCGCAATTTACAAAAGAAACTCATGCATTTAGTCTCCAGTCTTCAGGCTCTGTTGCTCTCCTCTCAAACTGCGCCACCGTTTTTTGTGCCAAGGAGTGGTGTAAGTAATCAGGTTTCACTTATGAGGTAAATTACTGCTGATGTTTCCATACTGGATTTCATCATTTCACATCTGTCAAATTGGATGGATAAGACTGAATCAGGAAGCACGTATGATATATGATTCCTGACAGGTGCATGTGAACACAGAAACCATTCCTCCCCCTACTACAGTTAAAACTGTGCTCTAAGCTGAACTCATGGAGCTCCAGAGCACATTAAACATCTGTGTAAGACCCCTGAGGTGCACCCCGGAGGTGTACCAGTAAGTGCACACTTCTGTCCTTCTGCAATATGATTTCTGCAAAAGTAAACCTCTAAGTTGTCTGAGCGAAGGGGATCATTTGTGGCCGGGCTCAGTAGTTCAGTGGCTCACAGCTATCTCTGAAACTCAACCTTGGTTTCTTTAATGAGTTTACATGTTTGTGTTGGTCTCCCTCAGACCATGCATAAGTCAGGTGAAGTGAAGATTGAAAACTGCCCTCAGGTTTGAATTCGTTTGCCTGTTTATGCAAAGCCTGCAGAGCACAAGCAACCTGTCTACTGTGTTTTCCTGACTTCCATTGGATCAGCTCAAACACCCTGGTGACCCTGAAGCTGAGTAAGCGGGTATGGGAAATTAATTTATTCTAACTTGTTTTACTGGACTGGTTCAGAGCATGGCTTTGGGTTATTTTTTTGCTTTTGTTCTTTCGGTGCTGCTCAAACATTTCTGACTTTTATTTGTACATGCAATGCACTGCACGCAAGCTAAACAAATAGCCTACATTAACAGGGAATAATGTTTCTCAAATATCAGCTTCATTCTTCAGGATACAAATACAAACATTTCTGGCTGTGGAGAACCATTTAGTATTTATTCATTGCTGTCAAGGTATTCAGAATTTTCAGTACTTTAGTCACTTTATTGTACTTATTGTGTTTGTTTATAGTGTTATAAAATTATACTCAATAAAATGTATTAAATGAAACACTTTATTTATCCTGGGGATACTGGAATGATTTTATTGTCTCTTCTTAATTGTTTTGTTTTTGTTTTTATTCTTAAGAAATAATAAGAATAAATTAACAAGTAAGTTATTTTTCCATAAGCATGATGACTGCAGGCAGGAGGGATCTTTGGTGCCTTTCTGTCTTGCAGCAACTTCACAAAGCCTCTCACTGCGCACACTTTGGTCTTTTTTCATGTTGTGCAGCAGATTCAACGAATCATCCAAATGTTTTCAGCAGCTTGTGTGGGATCCTTCTCTGGCCAAAAAGCTCCAGCAGATCCAGAGTAATCCCCAACACAGAACACAGCTTTCTTCATCAATTTAGTCTGTTTAGGTCTCTGGTTCTGATGCTGCTGCCCCAGCAAATGCTGCAAAGAGGATATGAAACATCATGACACAGACTGAATGATCTCAGCTTCCTTAAGAAGCCTTTGGTGTTCATGTTTTTGTGTTGGACTTCCAGTCTAGTCTGTTGTCCCACTGAACTCCAAGGTATATGTATTCATACATCACCACCTCTGGCCCCAGGATATGAACAATGCTTCGCTTTCTTTTGCTCCTCCTGAAATCAACAGTCATCTATGACTGACCATTTCTCTGTATTCAGACGCTTGTCCATCACCGATACATCCCATAACTGCAGCGTTATCAAAGTATTTCTGCAGGACTCAGAGTTTTTATCAGAAGTCTGAGGTGTTCAGTGTCAAGAGAAATGGTGAGAGTACAGGCCCTTGTGGTGCTCCTTTCCACCATCTCATCTTTCCGTCTCACAAGCTGTGGTCAGTTTGTTAGGTAGTCATTAAAAGCACTTGAGAAATAAAAGAAACTGAAAATAATACGATGCTCAAAGTGATGCCTGATTTGTCTGGATGAGAGCGGGCTCAGTGAAGCAAGAAGATTATAGCATTTTCAGGCCCATTACCAGCACACTGTAATGGATCCTATTGGTTTTGTTTGCTTACTGAGCAACACAAGTCTCTCAAAGACTTTCATTGGTTTGTATCATTTAAAATATGTAAATTGTTCAATTGGCCTCTACCATATAGATAAAGGTTAAAAATATCTGTTATTGAGCCAGGTGTAAGTTTCAGAAGCCAAACCCCTGTTACAACCATCAAGGTCTAATTATAAAACACTTCCAGACTTAACTGTAGTCACAGTCGTATTGCATGTGCATGCTTGTATGAAAGAGGTCATGAGTGAGGGATCTTTTGTAATGGAAGGATTATCGGTTTTATGTTTAGAAAAAATTGATCTTAGAATTTCTTCTGATTATTTAGTGTCTTATCAGCAGTATTCAGCTGTCAGCATGCTCTGAGTTTGCAGAATTAAGGGATTTAATGTTACACCCTGGTACCGAGTTGGACCCGAATTCTCATCTGGAGCTGAATTATCAAGGAGAGTCAGACACGACGCTTCGTCTGGAGCAGCTCTGGCGTGAATTTATTTGCTTTTTTAAAAATAATTATTTAAACATGGGAAAATTCTTGTCACAAAACATTACAATAGTGACACATTGCATTTACTTAGGTGGTAGTTCTCATGAAATCATTTCAAACTTGGAAGTTCATCACACCTCGGTAAATGTTAAATGACCTTAATAAGTGGCAGCGTAGCTTAATAAAACAACAAAAAACTGCATGTCCAAACTCAGAAATCAAGTAGAAATAATATTGTATCAGACATCTTCATGCTTCTGTACTCCATCTCTAAACAACTTCATAAAAACAAACAGTGACATACTAGTTCAACGGATTCTTATTAGTGAGTAAATCATCTATTCTCATGCTCAGATTAAACACATTGGCATTAAACAATTACATGTTTCTCTCTAACAGGGGTGAACACACATCAGGTGTGATGCAGCTTTGCTGATAAAACGTGGTCACGTCAACTACTAGCAGTTACTAATGGCTACTAATTATGGTCCTAAAACAGAAATAAATATTATAAAACACGTATAAACATCCATAGAGTGTCCACGAAATGTTTTAACATTCATTTGCCAAAAAGGTTAAAGCATAAATTCCACATTTCAAACCTGGAACGGGATTATCCAGAAGGACACTGACATGATGCAAGCAGCTATGGTGCGAATGTAGCATGTCTAGAGAGCCACCGCTTCTGATCCCTGCAAACATGCACTGCAACGCAAATCACCACTAAGACCCAATCAACCAATCACAGATCATCCCAACATCCCACACATTAACTGCTATAATGCAGGATTGCAGGTATTTGAGGTTTACCTGTAACAAATCAGAGTTTCAACAAACAATTACTTTATTAAATTTACCGATTACATTAATATGTGGAAGGATTCTATCAATAAAATCCATCTCAGTAATGTCATAGCATACATTATATGGTGGCATGGTGGCTGGGCAATATGTCCTGCCACTTATCAGCTGGGATCTGATATTTTACTGATTTAATCCAAGCGGCAACCTCCGGCAGTTAAACGTGAAGCCTATGCGGAAGTGCATAAAACTGCAGTTCCCCCTTCATCCACTAGGGGCTGGCTGCAAAACAGAGCAAAACCCCATAGACTCCCATGTTAAAAAGGCCAACTTCAGGCAGAAATAAACGTGTTTACAGCCTGGTTCAAAAATCCATTTTCAGTTTATAGGTCAGGTTTACCTTCATGACAACTGTGAGGGAAGTGAATTTTTTTCTAACTCGCCCGTTTAAAAGTAATTTAATCTCGAAGTTCGGCAAATTTAGGGGTGTGTCCTTTTGATTGACTGGTACCAATCTCTGGCTTCAAGTAAGAAGAATGTAGAACAACGGCGGTTTTTAGCCAGTTAACAACGTGACTTAGCTTTAGCCCGCTTACCTCCATTAGCTGGGTAGCTCCCGTTATCTCCGGGTTAGCTCGGTTAGCTTTTAGCTACAGAAGGCTCGGAGTTCGCTCGATGTCAATTATCCACCGTGACGCTCACGGCTTCCCTCTCAGCTCCACCTCTTTGCCCATATTTGTATTTTCCAGGCAAGACGACGCGCATGACGCTGCCAACATGTTGACGGTAGGAACCGCCCACCGAGTTTCAATTCAGCTCTTCAGAAGCCTATGGGTGACGTCACGGAGGCTACATCCATCTCTTTATATATAGTCTATGATTTAATCCCAAAATACCAACCAAAGACCTTAAAAGGCAGTTGTGTTAAACTAAAAGAAAAAAAAGAAGCTTTAAAACTTGCTGGCGGGATTTGCCTCTGCAAAGACTTGAAAGCTGGTTCATGTTTTGCTATTCCAGACTCCAACCTCATTAAAATGATGTGATCTCAATAAGTTAAACACAAATAAATGTCAAAATACTTGATGATCAGAAGCATTGCTGTTAACAAAAGAGATGACCCACACAACCATGTGAAAGATAAAATCTTATTACTGTGATTAAATTAAACTGTGACCTGCTAAAGGAGACTTGGTGACAATCAGAGGTTTGATGGGTAGGTCCAGAGACGATAACATGGATTGTTTAAAGTAACTTCTCTAAATTTTTGGATGAATTCATGCTAAGATGTAATCCAGTTTTATTTGTTGGAGATTTTAATACTTATGTTTTCTGTCCTGAAAATCCTCTGATGAAGGACTTTTA
This sequence comes from Telmatherina bonti, assembly GCF_933228915.1. NCBI lineage: Eukaryota > Metazoa > Chordata > Actinopteri > Atheriniformes > Telmatherinidae > Telmatherina > Telmatherina bonti. Next base: position 32,671,903 of record NC_136621.1, read on the forward strand.
CATTTTGTCAACTAAATTTAATCCAGTCTGCAAATGGTCCCAATCAGCCACATGGACACACTCTGGACTTGCAGCATATCTGTTGTTAATCTGGGAATTGTTTTCTGATTATACACCAGTGGTGTTTGTTTTTGTTTCACTCGTTCAAACCGTCAAACCGTGCTCTCTAGTGCAACGTTGTCGTGCTCTTAAACCTTCAACTGTTGCTCAGTTCTTCACATTTTTTTTTTACTTATGAGGGCACCTCTCAGCCTTCGCTGTCACCCTCTACAGATAATCTAATTGCACAATTTTATTCAATCTGTCAAACAATTCTGAATTCTGCTGCTCCACTGAGAATAAGAGTCCAAAGTCCAGATCAGATACTTGCTTCGGTGACCAAACCCGTGTCGTTACATGGAAGTGCAGGAGAGCTGAAGAGAGGTGGAAAAGGAACAGGTTGGAACAAGCTGGCTTTACTAGCTGTAAGAGCTGCAAGAACAAAACTCTTCTCTAAAGTTAAGCTTTTTAACTCTCACAAGCCCCGTGTTCTTTTTGATACACCTAACTCTGTACTAAATGCACGTGAACACATCCAGCTGGAGGCCTTTAGGAAACTTTGTGAGAAATTTCTTCGCTTCTTTCACAAGAAGGTAAACAGTTCTGGGGCCCTAATTTCTCCAACCTTGTTCAATCTATCAGTCTTAACAATCTGTTTAGCTGTGTCTGCCTACACAAAGTCTACCCCCCCCCATTTTAGAGCAGGTGGTTTTTTTAATATGAAGCCATCTGAATCCTCTTTGGATGTTCTTCCACTAGGACTTCTTAAGGAGGCCTTGTCGACCTTCAGTGTCTCCTTTTTCACTGTTCTTAATAGTTCTCTAGCTTCCAGTGTAAAGCTGAAATATTTTAAACGTGTTGCTGTGCAGCGCCTGCTTAAAAAACAAACAGCTCAGCAGGACGCCACCATTTGTCCTACTGTAGACCTGTGTCTGAGCTGCCTTATTTTGTCCAAACTCCCGTAAAAAGTTGTTTATTCATGAAAAAATAACACAACAAAAACACCCTGCAAGGATTTCAGAATTTACTGCATAGTTATGGCAATATTAAAACAGCAAATTTATGAATATTTTCAAGCATATCTATTTGACAAAGGAAATTTTATATCTCTCAGTGATGAGTATTTGTCTCAACTTCAGAAAAAAAAACAAAAACCTCACATTTATTCTTTAACAAATAAGCAATTACAGCCAATGTTGCATTGCTTGTTACATCTCCTTGATGGATCTCTCCATGCAGTTATTGCATGTTTATTCCTCTCGGATTTGGCATGGATTGATGAACTATAACCATGTGACCAAGTAATTATGTAACTATGACCCAAACATGCCTAAATGCGCTGAACTGCTTCCATGTGACGAGATGATGAGCTGTTTTTATCGAACCTATGTACATTTTCAGTGGTATAGTTTCATTCTGACTGCAATAGACAATATTAATACAAATATATTTTAATTATTTTTGTCTGAGTCACCTTATTAAAGTATTAAACAAATTGTAACACATCAACTTCTTAAAACCAGAAATTTTCAATTAGCTACATTCAATCACAGAATATTGCAACATTTGAGCCATCCACACATCTTAATCACATCAGCTGATACTGACCCATGCGTTTTTTTTAAATGTAGCTTTCCCTGATAAGTATTTGACTGACATTGTGCAGATTATAGTGCTTTCTGGTACTGACATTTAAAAAAAAAACAAAAAAAAAAACACATTTTGATCCATCACATGTGCACAGACACAAACAGATGGACAGATTGACAGTTAGACAATCAGGGTGATGGACTATTGGCTAAACTAACAAGAAGATGGATAACTGGACAGAAAGACAGAAATGGGCAAAAACAGAGGCTAAAGAGAGGTTGGAATAAGCAAGGACAGACAGATGGACGGACAGTTTGATCAGACAGACAGAGAGACAGATGGTGCTTTTATTAGGAAAAGCAGGCTTTGACAGACTATCTGATGGGCAGACAGACATGCCAACATGCAGAAAATCTACTGGGACAGTCTAAATGGGCGGAAAAAGAACAGCTTTGACATTCTGATGAAGAAATGGGGCTTAGATGCCCGGGGCCAGGTGAAGAGAGGACGTTGTATCTCTGAAGACCATCAACATGAAGAAGGACTCAACTTAAAAGTGTGTATGCAGATGCGTGTGTTTGCTTGTACACTAGTGCGTGTGTATGAGTGTACATGTCTGTGTGTGTGTGTGTGTGTATCTAACACAGCTCCGGCCATTACAGAAGCACGGTTTAAAACTAGCTAACATGCTGGCAAAAACAAGGTGCTAAAAGACTCAAGGTACAAATGGCTGAGGATTTGTACACTCGCACATCCATCAGAACATAACATGCACATTAATGCATGTGTGCACACACACAGAGAGACACAAATACCCAGGGCAGAGGACAAAAGAGACATCTGTTCCAGTTTTATCCCCTTACCAGCAAAATGTTCCAGGGCAACAACTAACCTTATTGTAAAACTCTAAAAAATTCCACATGCAGCTCCCATAAGCCCACTATGAATGACAAATCATATTCATTTTGCTGATCAAAACCTCACCTGAGTACAATATGAAACGGCAAATTAAGCAATTAGAGTCATTGAGGAGCTGAAATGTTTTTTGCCTTTTACTCTTCAGAATTGTGCGTTAGTTTTGAAGCATGCTCCGATTAACTAAAAACATAAACATCCATTTGAAGGCTTTTAACAAGGAGCTGTGGAACTGTGTGTGGGGTATGTGTCTTTGTGTGTCTGTGTGTTTGTGTGTATGTGTGCCTAAAGTACCCCACAGGCCCTTAAGTGGTGTGTATTTATAGAGCATGTGTCTCTCTGAAGCCCAGAGGGTGGTTATATGAGCCCCTTCTAATGGCTAGAAGCGCAAGGAACATCCACAGTCATGTTTCCACAAAACAGACACACATGCATGCACACATGCATGCACGCTTATTGAAGTACACATACACGGGTATTTGATAAGGCAGTTAGGAGGGATGTTGTTCTGTCCTCTTTTGGATAAACTCAGACCTCTGTGGGTACAAGTCTGACCTTTTAAACATGAGTAAAACCCATGCAGGACAGTTCCATGCTATAAAAAAAAATATATGCATCAGCAGCACACTGCAGAGCTGATAAGATGCAGAATTCAATTTCATTTTATAATTTAATCTTGTACCTTCAGCTTTCATCCTTTAGAGTCAGTGGTGGAGCGTAAGTGGCTTTGGGCAGCATAAGCTGGGATGTAGGATGACATTAAACCAAAGTCCGTTTTGCATCACGTCTCCTCATCTGCAGCTTGAAAGATAACTGAAGCTGGTTCCTCTTGTCCCACAGCTAAACGGGTGTAGCCTGGGAAATGAGTTACCTCACAGGACACAATAACTGGGGTTTCTTCTGAAGCACTTCATTGCCAGTGACAACTTTAGAACCAGCACATCTGTACCAAGTTCTGTCCTTTTTTAGATATGGGCAGGGAATACTGGCAACAAGTTTCCTAAAAAAAAGTAGTAAAATAAAATAGAATAACATACTCCTTTTTGAAGTGTTCATTTATTTATTATTGTATTTATTTTTTGTTGTCATTATTGTAATGCTGTTCATCTATAATCCCTAGGAATGCCATGACTTGTGTGGAATCCAATGTAAGTAAACAAGAAGAAATGAGAACAGAAAAAAAATTAATTAGTAAAAAATAATAACAATTATTATTATTATTTATTATTATTATTATTATTATTATTATTATTATTATTATTATTATTAATAATAATAATAATAATAATAATAATAATAATAATAATTATTATTATTATTATTATTATTATTATTATTATTATATAATGCGTAAACATACTTTATTCTCATATTGCTCTTTACATTATTGCCTTTTTTTTTTTTTTTTTAATTCTGACATGTTCAATAATCACTGATTCTGATATCCCCACCTGTGACATTTTTGTGTCTTACATCTGTACATGGGCAGGAATGTGGAGAGCTGTAGGAGTGAGCAAGTTTGTCTTGTCTTGTTTTGTCTGTATCTTATATATTGTTTTGCGTATAATTTGGGTAATTGTTGATTATAATATATTGTTTTGTGTTTTTGGACCCCCTCGAAAACGAGATGGTACATCCAAAGGGGCATTCCATAAAATAAATGTCTCTAAATTTCTCTAAATTAGAACAAAAGGAAATACAGCAGGTTGCTCCAGACTTTTGCAGAAGAATACATAAAAGATACAAATAATCACAATTAACTGGCAGAAATATTAAATGGATAACTATTCTTATGCCCAAGAGAGTGATTATATTAATAATTTATCACCTGGCTACACTGAGGTTACGTACAGTAAATTAAGAAATAGAATGGCCATATGGCTTTGTTTGGGTCTGTACACAAGCCAGCCAGAATTCGTGTGCATGTGAGTGTGTGTGAGCGTTTGATCTGCGGATAGGCCAGGCTGCGCTGAAACAGCAGCAATTTAACTGATGCTTCCACCATATGGCTTGAGTGATAGCATTAGAGAACCTGCGCTGAACCTGAAAAGAGGCAGCGAAAGAAAGACGCTGGTAGGCTGGACCGCAGCTGGAGGGCAGGATTTGTAGAGCAGCCCCATTATGGTGCACTGGTATGCAAAATCTCCAGGCACACATACAAACAATGTGTGCACGTGTGAGCGTGTGTGTGTATGTGTGTGTGTGTGTGTGTGTGAAGACACATACAGTATAAGCTACGTAATGTCCCTACAAGCATACAGGCACGTAAATGCAAATTAACATTTGTGATCATCACACTGGCCTGCATTTGAGCATGTGCAGGTGTATGTGTGTGTCCAAGTGCATGCATACACATACACACACACACACACACACACACACACACACACGCGCAGGTACATAAGTGCAGACTTATCTTGTGTGTCTCAGCAATCTGGGTGATTTATTCCTTGAATACTGCAGTGTTTTGGGTGGGATCTTGGGGAATTCACGGCCATATGTCCTAATTTTCTACTCTTCATTTTTTTTTTCTCTACACAACACACACACATACACAGTCTCACTTTTAGATATATATCCATACACACAAATCGTCTCAAACCTATGTGCAGAGATTTATACACACAGACACGTGCACACTATTTTCAGCTTAAAGGGCAAGGGCAAAAGAAGAATGTGTGCAGGTTTGGGAGTGTGAGGTAGGGGGAATAAGGGCTATAAGGCAGACAGTCAGAATTTTCTGCTCCAGTTAGGAGGAAATTCTTGGCCTCTGCTTTGAGAGCCATTGGAAAAGTAGGATTAAAGTACAAAAGACGACAACACGGATGATGGTTTAGTGGGTTTTAAACTGGTGCAGTTGACTGATTATTGCAGAAAATACAACATGAATGTTGGGTGTGAAGCATTGTTTTTCATTATCATTATTATTTACTGTGTCAGCAAAACAAGTAGGGGATTAAAAAGGAGACAACAAAGTAGAGTTCAGACTGAGACAATGACTGACGTTATGAAGAGATGTGTGATCAATAGGATCTCAGGACACGAGTTTTGAGGTGTGCGTTTGAATATGTGCGTCTTTTCTTGCTTTACTGTGTTTTGAATAGAGTCTAAAAAGTCGAGGACCATTTAAGATCATTTTCTCTTCAAACTATTAATGTTTTTTAACTTCAGTACTTTGATGTGGTTTTTCTCTAACTTGGTTTGCTTTTCTAAAGAAATGTTTAATTCATACACAAGTCCTGAGTTCTGATCAATCATTGTATTGCCTCATATGTCATCTTGAAAATTCCCTTCTTTGTAAAGGTCTTACCATACTGTGGTTAGGGGTTATCTCTAAAGACTCCACTTCTCATCACATTCATATTTTTATTTCTGTTAAAACTGTTAAGATATAGGCAAGAAGGACATCAGGTGGTCATGTCAGTATCGTGGCATAGACCTCAAAGCATGAAGGTTGCTGGTTTGAGCCTCATCAGGGGTTGAACAGTGGTCTTTCTGTGTGGAGTTTGTTTGTTCTCCCTGTGTGTGTGATGGTGGTGGTGGTGAGGGGGGGTCTCTCTGGTTATTCTGCTTCCTCACACTAACACGATGTGTGTTAGATTAGTTGAGCACTTTTTACATGTAAGCTGCTTTGGATAAAAACAGCTGCCAAATGACTGCTGAATAATACTTCAGTTTGAATGAGATATTTTTATGTGGGCAGGACAAACAAATAAATGAATAACTGTAAGTCTAATTAATGCTAGTTAATGCTAGAAATAACTTGAAGCCTGCCCCCCCCCCACCTACCTAACTCCCAGTTGCTTTTCTATCCATGTTTTAAGCTGAATTCTCACATGTACTTGAGTCCTGAATGTCCTCAAGATGTTTCAGATTGGTAGTGTGTGTCACTGATCACAGACCTGTAGGCTGCTTTCTACCAGAACCCCATCACTGTGGACACGTTTACAACCTGGTTCCTGAAAACTGAGATGCTGTGTGAAATGGAAATAAAAATAAATGGAATTATTTGCAAAGACTTTTTTTTTTGCCAGCCAAACACAAATAGCATAGCAGATGTTGAAATTGAGACAGTTTATTATTTCAGAGAAAAACGGGTGCAGGGTGATGTGTGCCATTGTTTAGCATCACCTCTTTCAGCAGCTGTGTGTAAACATCTGGGGAAGGGGGAGACCAGTTCCTGGAGTTTTAAAAGAGAAAAGTTGTCCTAATCTTGCTGCTCCACATTATTGGGTCTTTGTTTCTGTTGGTGAATAATCTGGACTCCAAGCTGAGCTGGTCACATTTTCTATTGCAAAGCCATGTTGTTGTGATGGATGCAGTATGTGGTTCAGCAGAAATCTGGGTGGAAGTCTGGGTGTACTGATGGACTCAGACCTAAATTTAAAGAAAAAAAAAACACATTAAAGGAATCACAAAATCAACCTACTGTAACTTACTAATATATCATTGGACATGGGTAAAAGATCTGATGTCCCAGCAGGACCTGGAAAAGTTAGTCTACATGTTCTTCTTTAGTCAGTTTGATTATTGTAACATCATCTTCATATGTCTTCCTCAAAAAAGTCTTCACTGAGACCAAGAGAGTGGACCACATCAGACCAGCTCTGAGGTCTTTGCACTGGCTGCCTGTTCGTAAGTCGATAGACTTTAAAGTTCTGTGTGTTCTGGTCTATAAAGTTCTGAATGGTTTAGAACCAAAATACATCAGTGACCTCTTGATTCCAGTATGAACCCCATTCATCTGGATCCGGTCTTTTATCAGTTTCCAAAATCATAACCTGACACAGAGAAGCTGCATTCAGCTTCTATGCTCCACATGTCTGAAAGTCTCAGATGAGCAGAAACACTCTGTTTATTTAATGTTAAACGTTAAAGAGTACATGTTTTCAGCTGCCTTTGAATAGTTTTATTTAAAAGTCCAAATCTGCACTGTTTCTTTAATCTTGAACTATTAAACTTAATAATGTTTTAAATACTGGTTTTATCAAATGTTTTTTCCCTCTTCCCTTGTCTTTTTTTTTTTTTAGTAGTATTTTAAATTATCTTTATTATTTTCTATTGTTTCAATATTTCTCTAAAGCACTTTGAATCACCTTGTTGTTGAATTGTGCTATACAAATAAACTTGCCCTGTCTAGCATTGTAAATGTTCAAGGTCTACACTGAAGACTTGTCTGGATGGGAGCAGACGTTGCCATAAAGCCTCTACGTAGTTTTCAGCATTGACGTTGCCGTCATGCATGTGGAAACCTCCCTAAATCATTGGCACTAATGTAACCTGCAAACCATCAGACATGCAGGTTTTTGTACTGTCTGCTCATAACAAGCTGGATGGGCCTTCTCCTTATTAGTCACTGCACCAATGCGTCCATCTGACCACAAAACAATTTTTTTAAATTTTGTCTCATACCATCTTCTTGTTAGTTTGCAAACCAACAGATTCTATTTTTATTTACATTTTGCACAGCATCCCAATTTGGGGGGAATTGAGGTTGTAGAAACATGCAGTACTTGTTTAGACAGAATAAACATCACCACCTCCTTTTTTCAATCATATTTTCAAGAAAACGCAGTAATGTCCACAGAAATAATTTCTGCATCATGTGCTGCCTCCTGCAGACTCCAGAGAACTTTTCTCCCAGCATCCCTTCCCTCATCTATCCATTCAGGAGAGTCCATCTCCAGCAGAAAGTCTCCTGCTGTGATGGGCCTGTGTGAACAGCAGCTGTGGAAAAAGACTGGACCAAATTATTCTGACTTACTGAAGAATTTTCAGAGAACTTTAATCATGATTAAGAAATAAAAAAAAAACAACTTTGGATCTTTTTATTTTGGGATGTTTTATTCATGCAACTGGCCAATACTAAAGTAAGATAACACATTTTACCTTTAGGTTATTATATATGTATAAACACATTACAAATTTAACATCCATCCATTTTCTTAACCAATTATTCCAGTTCAGGATCGCGGGAAGCTGGAGCCTATCCCAGCAATCATTGAGCAAGAAGCAGGAAACAACCTGAACAGGTCACCAGTCCATCACAGTACAAATCTAACATGATTTCATAGATTACATACATAGCCATGATGAATTGTGGACCAGTTTGCAGGACCAGTTTGCAGGGTAGTCTTGTAGCCTTCATAATATTCTTCAGGTTGGTTATTCTCATATTATTTTACTCAGCTTTCCATTCTGCCATCATAAATGTGCATCCACAAACAGTGTACACATTTCTTTAATGACAAAAATTGTGGTGGGAATTGGTTTGAGGCAGAAAAAAACCAGAAGTAAACATCATGCAGGAGTACAGAGAGCACTAAATGTAAATAATGAACAGTCTTTTCCAGATTTCTCCTCTTCAAACACAGGCCACTGTGCTGGAGGTACTGGGAGGGCAGAGTGGAACCTGTGAGCATTAAGTTGTTTCTGAAAAGTCATCTTAATTGTGTGGACAATACTGTATATGTTCTTTTGTTAGATATCAGGAATATTGCTTACAGAGGAGAACAGAGACTTTTAAAGCAGTGAGAATCTGTTTGAATTTCCAAGTGTTTTTAATGAGCCTGCACCATGGATATGTTCCCAGTTTCACCCATGCCAGCTAAGACACAATCTAACTGCAGGAGAGGAGATGCAGAGATCTGATGATTATTACTGAAAACAGATGCAATTTTTAATGAAATGGTTTAAAATTCCAAGAGCACATCATCTTGAATGTGTTGTCCTCCCTTTCTCTGTGTTCTCTCCCTTCCCACTTTCACCTCCTGGACTTTCAAAACGGAACAAGTGACACACTCAGAGTGCAAGCTGTGGATGACAGTAAAGCGCAGAGATAAAAAAAAAAAAAAAAAAAAAAAGAGATGACTGAGAGGAAGAATGCTGGAAAATTGAGGATAAAAAAATGGCAGGGACACAACTGAAAAAGAAAAACAGACGGAAGGGAAGAAAGAAGAGGAGAATGTCGCAATTATTTCTCCTTATCTGTCTGAGTGTATTCAAATCTTCCCCAGTCCCTTTCGTCCTTCCCTGCCTGTGCCCCTTTCTTCTTTCCTTCCTTCAGAAGTCAGAAATCTCTAAGGAAGCTTGCTCATAAGTCCTAAATTATTTACCACCGCCACCCCGGCTGCAACACTTCGTCATTAATTTACCCAATGTCATATTTGCATGACACGTTGGACACCAAGTTGCTCCAGCCACACAGATAATACACACAGCACATCTCATGCATAAACATGCTCTCTAATATTACTATTCCCTGCAGAGTTGAAGCACTTAGGATGAACCACTAATGAGCCCCGATCTGACCTATATATCTAAATCATTGATGTACTTCTGCTATCAATTGTTGCAGCCATTATAATGAATCTTCCTGGTTTGTTATTACACACCACTACATAAGATGTGTGTGTGTGTGTGTTTTCCCCATTTGCCTTACAAGTAACTGAAACCACTTACCACTAACTTGAAAGAAAAAAAAAAAAAGCTTTAGTTTAGGGGTTGTTCATATTTAGTAAATTACACAAATAAATTTGTTAGAAATTCACAGTTGAGGCTCCGTCATGCTTCATAAATATTCTATGCTACTGTGGAGGACGGATACCCAGAAAATGAAAAGGTGTATGTGTGTTTGAGTGCCTCTCACATGGCCACTAAATATTCAGGCTTGAATTACATTGATTTTTGCGTTGCTCGGATGAAGAAGTACATTCCAATTCATTAAGATGCTTACATCAAATTCATACATTTATCATAAAAGGAGATATTAAAATCTTGATGGAAAGCTTTCAATAATACAATCATGTAATGAAGCAATAATTTGGAAAGCCAGAAGGGTCCTCTATAAAGTGTCAAAAGATCTTAATTTATTAATCAATAACCATGCAAAGTTCATTTCAGGCTCTTAAAAAATCCATGACTTAGCCTTGTATTTGTAAAAAGGAGAGATACCAGCTTGACTCTTAAACAGGATTTTAAGGGAAGAGGGAAAGCCATCATAGCTGCAGTCAACAGGAGACTCAAAACCTGTCACTCTTTGCACGTATGCTTTCTCACTTAGATATCAGAGTGATGGATACACCCTGTACTTTGAGACAATGAGTAGAAGCTGGTGTGATGGAGGGGCTGAAAGATAAGTGTTTGAGACATTCATTAATGAAACCGCAACACATTGCAAGGTTTTAACCATGGTGCATTCAGAGTGTGTGAGACGAATCCCAAAAACAGCAGCTTGAAGCCACATTTGAACTTGTTTGTATTGTTACTTTGCCTGGTGAAAAAGTGCTTTAAAGCAAGAATGCTTCCTGCAAATAGAGCCATAAGAAAGCGGCTTTATCCAAAACCTGGTTGTGATGTAGTTGTTGAGAGAGTGTGTATAAGTAATGGCCAGAGAATTATTGTAAAAGAGAGCTTGTTTGCATCTGAAAATGCTTGCCAGAGGTGATTAGGTTGCTCATAATCACCTATTAAACATCCATAGGCTCTGGCCCTTGGAAAAGTCTTATCTAAAGGGTAGATTTACTATCGCTTTGCCCCAGGAGCAATCTCAGTTTTGGTATAAATGAGGACTAATGAGGTGCAAAAGTAAATTAAAATGCACTGCTTGTTTGTTTGTTTCTTATAGCTGGTCCATTTGCATATGCGTCAATAAAAATTCACCTTCCGGTGTGCAACACTTAGAGAAGGGAATAGTTAGAGAAAATCTTTAGACTGCTTAATTAATGATTGTGGAATTAAACTGGATAAATATATATATAAGTTAGAGCCAGTGTAGCTGACACCAGCAAAATGTGCCTCTGCGTCTATAGTTTCTCCTCCGTAGCTACGGCACAAATTCAGGAAGAAGCTCCAAATATCCAGAAAAAAGCAATGCTCAAGATCTGAACAACACTGAAGGAAATACTTCTGCATATCCTCACTGCAATCTGGATCATGTGGGGGGCAGGTGTGCATTCTGCAGACCTTCACAGAGCATATGGTGGTGTCATAACCAAACACCACGCAGGCGCTGCACAAGTATAAATCCAGTTTAACTTAGGGCTATAAAGACGAGTTTATCTGCTTGATGTGACAATGACAGTCGCTTCAAGACTTAAATATTGTTCAATACTGCCAGGAAAACAGAGTTTGTCAAGTAAAAAAGTGTGTGGATTTATTGAAATGCTAAAAGAGCGCCCCATCATATTACAGCTGTCAAACCACATTATTCCTAATTGACAGGAGGAACTACAGCAACCTGGAACATCCTCTGGAAAAGAGTTCTGCAACAAAGGGTTTCTTTGCAAACAAAGACATGGTGGCAGAGTTTTTATAAATTAGATCAATTTTAGAACTTTATTTAGTGTGAGACTTATCCTACAATTTTGGAAATATGTAAATGAAACGGCTGATTTTGACACCAGCAACCTACTTAACATTATTAAACTGGAAAGGAAAATGTCCATTTACAAATTTTGCATCAACAACAAAGTGCATGATATATAAATGTAATGCATGCTGGCATGTTACAGAATTATAATATATACATAGTCATGCAAAGATTTTGGAGCCCATAAGTTGCTTTTGTGTCCATATTGTAAAACTTGCAGCATTTGGTGTTCATCGACCATGAACACCAAAAAAAGGAAAAACATTTAGTTTCTCTCCAACTTCCCTACACCATGAAATTCTTCTGTCTGTCAACAGTGAAATGTTTAAAAAAAAAAAAGGCTTTGTGGTGGGATATACAGACCTCTTTATGAGCTGCTGAACCAGAAAACTGAGCCTTTAAGGAGATAAAAATGGATACAGGCGATAAGACATGATCGAAGCATCAGGAGGAACTATTTGAAAGCTGTGGGATCTTAACTGCCTGACTATGTGGAGGATACTTTTTGTCAATGATAAAAATATTTCCAAATGTCACTTTGCACAGCTTTTTCACTGCATGTAACAAGTGCTGTGGAATGGGAATAAATCAGAAAGCTGTACAGCTGAATGAACAACACTAAAAATGACACACTTTGTTTTCTTAGCGTGCAAAATATGTAACAAAACATAACTTTGTTTAATTCCTCATCTGTCCAGTGAGGGAAAAAAAGACTATTTTTAACCTTGAGAATGTAAAGGTGGGCACATTTATAGCAAATAATAACAGTGGAGCAATTTAAAAACTGATGGTACAGAAAGTTTTCCTCTCCAGAGCACATAATAAACTGCTTGAATAAAGTTTGATTTGAGTAATTGTTTTTCTTTGCATCAGCCACTGCCAAAGCAGCTTTTAATTCTATAGGGGTTCTTAAAAACATGTAGACATGCAATTTTATTCCACTTTAAGTGTATGACAGAGGCTTTGCTGCAGCTTGTGTTAAGGTCATGTTTCTGGCCCTTAATGGGCAAGTATAAAACTTTCATATTCATGTACAGATAATTAACTAATTACACAATCTACAACATCCTGGTTTATTTGTGAAAAAAGGGTCCCGGTGAGACATTGTTAGTATTCACTGTTGGCTTTTTGCCTCCAAATCAATGAAAATTTTATATAAGTGCAATTTATTACCATTTTAGACAATTGTACTAATAAAATGCTGCATCTTGGCCACAATAGCAGTGAAATCAGGCCTCCTAAATCATTTGTGTATCACAGTATTGAGTGATTATCATTTTGTTTGACTAAGAATGATTGTCCATGTCTGCAAAAAGAATGTTTTTTTTTTTCTTTTTGTTAATCTGTCTAATCTCATGACAGTTCCCTTTCATTTGCCACTGCTAATTAATTCATTGTATCTCTGTCTAAAGAAGACATAATGAATTGCCAGAGAGAATTTTCTGAAATCCAACCCACTCAACTGCCTCAGGCTCTCCAAGACACCAGTCAATACAGCTGAGTGAGTGTTTGTGTGTCACAGAGGTGAAAATCTGCATTAATACCACAGAGGAGTTTTAGCTGATGCTGAAAAAATGCCAAAAGCTTCCTTACCGACAGTACACACGGATAAACAGAATTCACTGCACACTCATAGAAACGCATTTTACTACACAATGATGCACTTAATACAAACACTTAATCCTTCGCTGCTACCTATGATGAACACTGTGTTGCATCAGCTGATTTTTTTGTGTCTGAGTAATACAGTCTGCTTGCTGAGTTGCTGTGTGCTTGTAAACGTGTGGGCATAGATGTCACAGCAGGCGAAGAGGTGTTGATAACTTATTTGGCATTTTGACAGTGATAAAGGACATTTGTTACCCTAAGCAATACAGAAAAACACACATGCATGAAAGTAGATATTAATGTTTCGTTGTAACAGCCACTTTTTTACAGACTAAGTTTGAAGAGCTAAAATATGTTCTTTTATTCCTGCATTTCTGAGATAATTTCAAGGGCTGCATGGTACTTTAAGAAGGTATTCTCCTTCTCTATTGTCCTCTCTCTATCTTCTCACATTAGCCCACTCTGAACAAGATTTGTCACCCACGCAGATATTGACATGTGCAAAGACAATCACTTAGGCACGCTGTTATTATTACATTATTACATCTTCAGGACAGCAAAACAATTAAACAATTAAACAATTAAAAAGATGCTTCATAGATCACAGTCTTTTTTTTTTTTTCCATTGTGGCTAAAAAACAGGATGCAAACATATGAAGCTTTTTTTTTTATTAGTGTTGCTTGGATCCAGAGGGTTATGCCGGGTGCATATTTAGGGATTTCTGTGAGCAAGAAGGAATTGAAATATATTTTTCAAAGCATTATAAAATCAAGAGTGGCACCGCCAGATGAAACTGACACTGGTGACAAATGCACAGGGAGTCACTCACATTAGCCAACAGCCCACTCAAAAACTGGACATGCAACCTGCTGCACATTGGAGAAGCAAAGTGTGATGTGTTTACAGAGAAGGAAGAAAGCAATGGAAAAAAGTGAGGCCTGCAACATGAAAGAATGGTTCAACAGCACACGTTTTAGAGTAGTACAAGAATGAGGGACACTGTGGGGTTTTTAAAGCGTGAGTTCTGCCTGTATCCAACGTCCTGTCACTATTAGTGACATCAAACACTGTTGCTTTTCATTTATGTTTGTTTCAGTCAGGATTTACATTTCTTAGCTTATTTTTAATGTATTATTAATTTTTTTTCTTTAAAGGATAAGCTGCTTTTTTGCATTCTGGCAAAGGCGTCGAAAATTTTTGAAAAAGAGAAAAAAAAAAACTTTTTCTTTTTGATTTTGCATTTACACTTTTGTGTAGACATTCTTATGTCTGTGTTTTGTCCATTTCTTCTCTGTATTTCTTTTGATGGTCATCTGTCGGTGTGGTCCCTTATCCACCTCCCCTGCTGATTCTGATCTAAGATGAACCTTTTTCCGATTGGATCTATCTTGCTCCCAAGGGCAGGGTCTGGAAATAGGCTTATCTTCTGATTGGATCGTTAGCCCCTACGGGAAGGGTACAAGGGAGGTCAAAAAGAAAACCATGTTATTTTTTGGCAAGGCCACACAGGGGTCCTGCCTTAACACACACACAATCACAGAGACAGCAAACACATAAAATCTTCAGGAAGATGATCGTGAAGTATGATGGCCCCATGGAGAGTACAGCAAAGACATAAGAACAAAGTGGTCCAGAAAACACTGCCTACCCAGGATTTCTGGAGATCAATCAATGTGTTGCTTGGCTGGACACTAAGGAATATTGTGACAGGACAGCAATATGATTGTCAACAATATGATGTATATATATATATATATATATATATATATATATATATATATATATATATATATATATATATATATATATATATATATATATATATATATATGTATATATATTGACATTTATTATTATATTATTATAGTTTTGACATTTATTATTAATTGGATTTTTCTGTGTGTGTATCTGTTGTGTAGAGATACAAGAACCATAGAAAAACTAACTTAGTTGCCTAATTGAGACATTTCCTGTTTGTAGCAGAGTGATGTTTGTTGTTTAAAGAGCGCATTCATAGCTCACTGGGTGAGCTAGGAGTTAGGAGGTGAGGGCATGATTGCATAGCTGGCTTTTGAAAACGTATTGGTGATTTACGGTGTACATATTGTAAATATTTATTCAGTGTATATACCACTGCACTGCACTTTGGAGGGTTGGATTGTAAAATAAACCACCTCAAATGGAGCTATGACTACGCCACATATATATATATCTATATATATCTATATATATATCTATATATATATATATATATATATATATATATATATATATATATATATATATATATATATATATATATATATAAACTGAATTTCCCTTTGGGGATTAATAAAGTGTTTTTCATGCATTCATTTATTCTGCATCAGGATTAATTTTAAGGGTCTTTATAGTTTATAAGTGTCTTAATGGTCTTCGGCTTCCTTATTTATCTTACCTGTTTTCAATTTATGAGTGCTCGTGGAGCCTGTGGTCTTCTGGTACCAACCTTTGTTCCAAAAATTTGTATCAAAACTTCTGGCAAGGCCTCATTCCACTACCACAGCACCAATCTGTGGAACACCCTGCAGGGGACTGCTGAGGGTTGCAGAGATCCTTCCCACCCTTTAGTTACTACTGATTTTGTTTCATTTGTTTTAGTCTACTACATTTCATTTTGTTTGTTTTATTATTCTTTTATTAATTTATTTCTTTTATTTCTTTTTTTAAACTCAGCAACGTTCTTTTCTTTATTTAAATACTTAAATGTTTTTATTATGTTTTACCAAGGTGCTTTATTTTCATGAAGATTTATTACTTGTTTTAGGTATAATTGATCACTGTTGCTTTTTAGTTGTATTTTTCTTAATTCCAGTGTTTTTCTCAAGGGGTCCTTTATGCCTGGGGCCAGGTTTGCTTGAGCTGCAGGACAGTTGCCATGGGGATCACTCATCTTTTGCAGGTGAAGGAACCTACTCTGCAGCTCTAGGGCTACTGGGAGGGTCCTGGCTGGTCAAGATCTGAGTAGTTTCTGGGGCGACATTCTCTGTGGTTGTGGGTTGAGGTGGATCCCAGAGCGGACTCACCCGCAAGATATTGTTCCCTCACCCCAGCATCAAGCCAGATGTTCATTCCATCTACATTGTTATTTTCACATTCAGTCAAGAGACATAAATGATGGGTCAGATTTATATGTATGCATATTTAACGGTGGGGGTGGGGGGTTGTTATGTGAAATTTGTATGAATGTGTTTCTTGTTTATTATTTTAATTGGACCCCCATGAGCTGCAGCAAAACTGGAGGTATTCTGCCAATGGTCTGACACATAAAATATAAAACATTTTTAGTTCGTGTGTAAATGTGTGTGTGTGTGTGTGTGTGTGTGTGTGTGTGTGTGTGTGTGTGTGTGCGTGCGTGTGTGTGTGTGTGTGTGTGTGTGTGAGTGTGTGTGTGTGTGTGTGTGTGTGTGTGTGAGTGTGTGTGTGCGTGTGTGTGTGTGTGTGTGTGTGTGTGCGTGTGTGTGTGTGTGTGTGTGTGTGAGTGTGTGTGTGAGTGTGTGCGTGTGTGAGCGAGCAAGAGAGAGAGAGAGAAAAAGAAAGAAAGAAGAGGATTTGATGTGTGTTAAAATTGTTACTTTGGTGTGTGAAGGCTTGTTTGTTGTTAATATGTAAAAAAAAAAAAAAATTTCATTAAATGTGTGCATCTTTAAGTCATGACATCTGCATGCTTACACTGACCAACCATGTTTGTTTTCATGGACAGGAAACTCCATGCAGCTTTTATGAACATGTACAGAATAAACAAAACTCAAAATTCAGAAGAAAAAAAAAGGTTTAAGGGACAGAACTGACAGTGAAACATAGACCTAAAACATCATTCATTATAAAGAATTCAAAATAAAAAGCAGCTTATAATAATACTCAAACTCATTGAAACAGAACACTAACACTGTCAGGTCAAATAAAATGGAAAAAATGGCAAAAACATAAGTCCAGTGGAAAGAAATTGCCAATTCAAGTGGCAGGCGCTTTAAATCAGTCAATTGTGTAATTTATTTTTTAATCATCATTAGTCTTTTGCATGGCTGGCATCGCTCAGACCTCTCTCATCTTTTTTGAAAAAATGTCAAAATATTGCTATTAAAAAGATACAAATGATGTGACCTTGAAAATTTGTGCAAATTTAATAAGTTGGTACTGTCCTAATTTAAGTGGGCACTTGGGTTAGTTATCTCCTCTGCAATTTAAAATGCTTTCTGTAGCTATTGGCCACCTCACCATTGTCATGATTCATTCTCATTTTTTATTTCTGGGACGATCAAAGACCCGTGACAGTTACTGCAAATGTTGGCAAAATGACATTTAACAGTGGTGGACAAATTAATGTGTTTTGCTGCATATGCCCACAGATGCCTCTACCTCTTTGCCCATATAACCCAAACACATGCATGTATGCACAGTCAGTGTATGTAACACGTGTCTGAGAGGAGATAGAAATAGATCAAGCTGTGACTTGTCATAGCAGGGCTAAGCTATAATGATTGGAAGTGTCAGACGTGGAGAAGAGAGGCAAAGAGAAAGCAGGTTTAAAAAAAAAAACAGAAGGGCACTGAGGATGTGGGAGGAAGAAGCAGTGAGGAAGAGAAGAAGGTAACCTACAGGAACGGAATTACAATATATAGCAACTAAATTAACTTTACAAATGTAGCATATTTAAGAAAATGTTTTCGTTTTATAAGGAAATGTAAAAATTTAAAGCTAAAAGGTAAAGGTGTTGGTTACAGCACATTTTATCTCTCTGGTATCTCCAGGACTGCCTCAGCTGCACAAACATAAAACACACAGCATCAGTTGTTTCATCAGTCTGTTAAATAAGCTGTATAACTTTTTCACTCTTCAGACATGCATGCAAAATTGAAGAAAGAGCCACAATTTCCTTTTTAGTCAAGGCTGGACAACATTATTGTGGAGTTTGATATAAATATCAATGTTGCACAACATGTCACACTGCCACAAGAAGTAATGCAAAAGTGTCAGGAAGTTGTTTTTGTAAACAACAGGGGCTGGAAACAGGTAATATATATATATATATATATATATATATATATATATATATATATATATATATATATATATATATATATATATATATATATATATATCATACTTCTGCATATTTAGGTTTGTTGAGCAGTAAATGTTATATCTGTCAGAGTTCTACTATGTTACAGAAACACGATAGTTGTCAACTAAAGAAAAACATGATGTTTACACCTAATGTCATGTTTGCACCACCACCACAAAACTCTAAAAGCTGTGTCCAGCATATACCTCAAAAAGAATAAAATGAAGCCAAAAGAAAGAAAGAAAAACAAAAATAGATGAAAATAGTTGGAAAACTTGAAATATTTTTCTTCTAGCTTTTTAGGTAAAAGAGTTATGTTTGGGCATCATTGTTCAAGGTGAAATATTACCAATTTAAACACCACCGCACTATAAATATATATATGTGTGCATGTGTGTGTGTGTGTGTGTGTGTCTTTGTCTGTGTGTGTGCGTGCATGTGTGAGTGTAAATGTAGCAGCACTACTTCACACTAGGACAGACTTGAAGGTTTCACAGGCTGTTATAGAAAAGCAGCAGAAGGCGAGTAATTCCCAGATTTAGAAAGTACGGAGTAAACTTCTCTTAAAACCTTCATTTTTACCTTGAAAATCATTTTCCATATAAGTTATATAAAGCTTAAAGTATAATTCAAATTAACATCATCAGCATGTGAATCAGTGCAAGAAATTACAAAACAGTGTACAAAGACAAGGTAGGGTACAAGTTAACCCTGGACACTTATGTCCTGGGGCAATGGACAAAGGAATCTCCATTTAACCAAATGACAAGTCTGATTGTGAGACTTTGGCTCTATACTCAGCAAAAAACCTCATTTTCTAATACAATTATTTCAGTTTTCAGCCAAGTTTAATTTCTTCTTATGAAGCTGCCTTTTTCTTTGTGTGCGCTTTAAGTGTGCACATTGACAAGTAAAAGGTCCAGAAATCTTTTCAAAGCATCAGTATAGGAGGAAAACTGTTCAGTGTAAGGTGGCATTAAAGGCTGCAGACTTTAGATTTGTCAGACATTTTTTTGTTTCCTCCTCAAGTAGTCACTCTAGCTCCACTGGGTCTTTGGAAAAAAAAAAAACTGTGCCCAAACATAAAGCCCTTAGCTGTTAGCAGCACAACCTCTCTGATATTTAAATTACTTGATGTTCTGTTTTATTCTAATAACTTACCTCAAGGATGAGTCCTCTCACCTCTCTTGTTTAGCTTTCACACTAGCACGTACCAAAGCCAGTACAGGAGACTTAATTAAGTTTGCTGATAGCTCTTTGTGTCCCAACTGAAAAGAGAAGACCCTCATCATTTTTGATAAAATCCATCCTGGATGGATCTGAAATGAAAGAACTAATATCTGATTTCAGGAGGAATCCTGACTTTATTGATGGCCAGGCTGGTTGTTTGTTGTGGTACAAACATCTGGACACAGTGACTGACAACAAATTGACCTTTAAGTCTGTTGAAGATGCTTAATGAAAATGTTTTATTCTTGTTTTCTTACATTCTTTTGTCGGTCGCTGCAGAGGATTTATCACAAAACATCCACAGAATGCAGCGTATTGTCAAGTTGTGCTGCAAAATTGCAAACATACTTTTTCAATTCACTTCATAATTTATAAGGTCTGGATATTGAGGGTCCTTTAGGTTGCTGAAGTATAAACACATTTTCTTGCCAACTGTAGTGCCTTTTCTTCTTTCTTTCTATTTATTTTTATTCTTCTGATGGGGTTCAAGCCCTTTTCTTAGGATAAAGGCTTGTGCCAGACTGAATCAGAAAATCACTCTATTCTGCTGTAATCGGCTGTTCCCTTTATAGTAAGTCATAAAAAAAGGGTTCACAGCTTTTACCAGCTGATGCGCCGCTTGTAACTACCTACACTAACTAATGCGGTATCTTAGCAACTCGTGCAGCAAGTGCAGCAAATCAAGAATAGCTGTGGTTAGGTTCAGCAGTGTGGCTGACATAAGACATTATATAGTTATTCTAACCTAATTCATAGAACTATGGAAGGTTCACCATAGAAACATTTGGAAAAAGACAGGCATTTCTAGAAAAAAATATGGGTGCTTGGATGAAGC
This sequence comes from Telmatherina bonti, assembly GCF_933228915.1. Lineage (NCBI taxonomy): Eukaryota > Metazoa > Chordata > Actinopteri > Atheriniformes > Telmatherinidae > Telmatherina > Telmatherina bonti. The sequence continues at coordinate 32,692,595 of NC_136621.1, forward strand.
ACTTGTCTGAAAGTCATTAGCACAATTCAGTTAGTTGGAAACCAAGGAAAACCTTGCAAAGTCTGCCAGCAAAGAGGAGCCACCATTGCTGACTGTCATCACAACTACAATATGTAGCTTTCAGTTGAGGTGTCGATTGGAGCCTGACAGGATGACCTTGCAAATCTCATGTGAATCTATTGAATTCTCAAGTTAATGGAGATGCTTAATAGATAAGAGGCTTAACAGCTCTAGTTTAAAAGGTGAAGAATCAGTTTTTTTAGTGCCTGTTAAGCATCCTTTAATTGGTCAACAGCCAATAATATAAAAAAAAATAAAAATCCTGTTTGAGAGTAACAACTACATTTTTGTGGAACCCAAGCATATAACAAACAATTATGGCAAAGTCTTAAGGTCTTCTTCCCATCCTAATTCCCTTTAATGGCCACAGAAAATTTTATTTCTTTATATTCCTCATCTGATCATTGCAGAAAAATTTCCTATCAGTTGCTTTTGAGCGCAAGAAATCCAAAGTTTTCCATTTTCTGGCATCTTCCACTCAGATTTATTTGCCGGTCCGGATGCTGCTGCTTCAGTGTAATGGAACCTGTGATGTGCGAGCAACTCATCTCACTTTCAGATTCACTGACCCTTCATACAAACAAGTGAACCACAAGTGTTGGCTTCTGCAATCACACTGGCTGGTTTTCCTGTCAGGTAATTCACCTCCAAGCTCTTGCTACATATGTTTGGTTGATTATTATAGGGCTGGGAACAACATGGATACATTTAGCTCATGACAGATTGATCAAGCATCGCTCACGAGTCACAAAGCTGTGAAAGACGTCATGTATGTCACCAAATCCGATTTTTCAATAAGGAAAATGATCCGTATACTGTTATCAAGATGAGTGTGAAAATAATGTATGTTTAAAGTGTTCCTCTATAAAATAGTTTCTTAGCATTCATGGATGATTGAGACTCTCGGTTGCAACACTTAAGGCACATTCACACCAGCCCTTTTGATTCAAATCCTGGTCCATTTGGTCGGAAAGTCCACTTCGTTTGGGGAAGTCTGAATGTGCCAAACAAATTCTGATTTAGATCAAACAAGCAAACTTGGTCTGTTGTTCATCTTGGTCCATTTCAAGCAAACCAAATACGAGGACACAGACTGAAAAGTCACAAAAAAAAAAAAAAATCACTTCCTGCATTCGGCGTAGTATTGCATTGTGGGTAGGGATCACATTAAAGGTCCTCTGCCTCATTTATAAAACTTTGCATTGCAACAATGACTACGGGTGGCGTACGTACTGAAAACAGGAAATGCGGAGCAAAAAAATATCCCGATTTATAAAGCAGTACGCATGCACGTTTCGCTTTATAAATCAGGATCAACACTAAATTATACGCACGTGAGGGACCACCTTGTCACGCCCCACACGTTGGCTACAAAAGGTCAGGCGAACGCCCCTGATAAATATTAATCGATCTCATTTCCGTGACGGTTCAGCAGGGAAAAAAGCGAAAAACAGGAATTATCTGGAATGTTATTTAGAAATTCTAATAGATAAGGTTGCAAAATGTAAAAATATTTTATTTGGTGGAGACGGGATGGACAAACTTAATGAATAAGAATTCGCTACCTCTGAGGTGTTGCATCACTTCTAGACACTGCATAAAGCAGCAGCGCTTGGTTCCAACATGAGAGGATGATTGACAACACAATCATTCAGGTTGGATGATTGTGCAGGTGAACACTGGTGAAGCACTGATGTTCACCAGCAACAGCACTTGTTGCAGGTGAGCATGACACGTGGCATTTAGTAGCGCCTCCACTATCTGCACACATTTGCAGCTGTACAACAGGTTTCCTCCTGTGCATTGAGGCACCTCTGCCTGCACTTCACCTGCCCAATGGCCACTATACTGTAGCGTGTCTGGTTGTGGCACACATAGTTCTGGTACTCTGCACTGGAAAAAGGAGTGAGCAGCCTTGACCTGTCAATCACTTCCCTTTGGAAGGTGCCGGCTCGGCTCCAGGGTCTCCATGTTCATCCGTAGGGACAGATAAGCTACTGGGTGCCTTTACACATCTGGGTGCATTTTATATCCAACCATCACTTCATGTTTTGTACATCTGCAGGTGGAGGAAACACCCTGATCATAGCCTAATGATGGGCGACCACATCATTCATTCGTTCATTCATTCATTTTCCTAACCGCTTAATCCAATTAAGGGTCGCGGGGAAGCTGGAGCCTATCCCAGCAGTCTTTGGGCGAAAGGCAGGGTACACCCTGGACAGCTCGCCAGTCCATCGCAGGATGCGACCACCTCATTTTAATTGTAATTATTTATTTAGACGTTTATTATTATTGTTAGCTTCTGTATGACTTATTGACTGTGTGAAATGGCTTTTATAACACGTAGAACTGCTTTGTTTCAGAATACATTTTAGTGTTTAGAGTTTTACCGCCAATTCGTGTTTTTATACATCCCAAAAGTTGACTATAATTGGCATATGCCTGGTTTTGTGCATGAAACGGCTTTATAAATGAGGCCTCTGGTGTCCATACTGCTCCCACTGTTGAAGTGTATTTCTGCAGTATACTTACATAAAACAAAATTTTAAAAAAAAAATCCAAAACAGCAATAGTTTCATGCTCCATGTTTAGCTTGCAAGAGGAGGAAACAGGGTTTTCTTCTTCACACAGATCTCATCCTCTCTTTTGCTAAATTATAAGGCAGCACCACCTTCGGTGAGGATGGGAATATATTGTTCTAATGGTTTAGCTGCCACACAAATGCCCCACCTGATGTGAATGCACCCTCAGTGCTTTAAAGTCCCATACTAACAGAGATATTTGTGGTGGTTCATGTTGTGACAAAAAAGGCTGCATACATCATATACATTCATTTATGCCCATTTACGTTTAAAATGTACCTCCTCTAGCTTTAATAGAATGACCCATTATTGGAAAGAATGAAAATAAAACTTGCTTTTGCAGCCAAGCAAACAACTTTTCAAGCTGATTCACCCAGTCAGTTTGTTTACCTCAGCACTCTATGTTCTCCTCCAAATGTCTGCTGAGGATGTGTCAAGTTGGCCCCAGGCAGGCTGCCAGCTTACCTGCAGAAACTGTCTTATTTTCCATTGAAATAGAAATAAATAGCCATGGTGTCCACGGAAATGTTTCAGTCTGTGATGGATATCTCCCTCGGTCTATAACACTGACCTTACTACTTAACCTTCTTTTCTGCTGCTGTTTAGTGTCAGAGCAACAGAACTGCCCCATGCCCGGCCACACACACCATCAAATGTTGCAAACACACATGCAAAGTGCAAGCATTTTGGCATGCATAAGTGGACACACTAACACATTAAAAAATGCAGCCATGCATACCAGACACGTGATGACAGGTCTGATTGGATCTCACCTTCTCAGATGTGAGGCATGGGAAAAACAAGACAGATAGATGAGTGTATTCAGTAAGTTATTCAGTCTCATTTGACAGAATAACTGCTGAAGAGGCGCAAGAAAGAAGCGCAACTATTAATTTTTCACAAAGCAAATTTAGAATAGAAAGATCGTCGGTGAAGACTGACATAAAAGTGGAAGCTTGTATATTAAAAATGAGGCAGACAAACAAAATTCACAAAAGAGTGAGACAGAGGGAGAGGGCATGTGCTATTTGCTAACTCGAAGAAACAAAAGTCCACTTTTCAGACTGATGACAGGTAATCGATGAAGAGAACAGGAGAAAATATGATAACATGACAGAACACAAAGAGAGCACATACTGAGTCTGGACATGGATTTAATGGCGCACACACATACTCATGCTACAACACTCACACACAGAGATTTTTAAAGGTCATCAGCAAGTCTGCCTACCCAGAAGACAGCTGGCAATCAATAGCAGAAAGAAGACAGTAGAACAATAAGCTAGAAGGCTGTTATTTGGCTTTTTATAGTTATTTTGTTCTCTAAGAGACCAGAAAACTTGGTTGTTGTTTCAGTTGACCTTCAAATGGCATCAGCAGTCCAAAAAACATTACTTTTTTTTTTGTGTGTGCCTCCATGAGCAGATTGTAAAAATGAGATTATCACCTCTCGCTCTGGGTTTGACATTTTGTACTCTTTGTCTAATAAAGTATAATCTTCTGGAATTTGAATTTGGCCTTATCTCTCTCCATTTGTTGTCTGATCTTTGATTTTACTTGGATCCATGCCGTTCCTCTGACATCTATAGAACATGTAATGCTAATGCGTAAATCTATTGTCAGCCTAATGCCCCTTGAATCTGTGTCAACTGCCACTGCCGTCAGGGTTAGAAATATTTATTCGAGTGTCTACGCACGTGTGTGAAACAGTCTCAATGCTAAAGAGGCACTCATATCTAGTCTGGCAGCTACCCATGAAATGAGAGCACTCATCCATTTTGAGTGATACTTAATGAAACTAAAATGGGTTTACACAACTGTGTGTTTCCTTGGGAGAGCATGTTACAATGGGGTTATGCGCAAGCAAGAATGACTTTGTTCGAGTTTGTTGAGGTCTATTATTGTGGCTAAACCACAAATGTTTGTGTTCCTGTTGAGTTCATCACGTTTTGATGTGGTAATTTTGCAAAACTGACTACACCTGTTTCAAAGATATAAAAAGGCCAAGTGGTGTCCCAGGAAGCCTTGCAAGGACACATTTCAAGCAGCAGAGAAATATTAGTATGTAGCTGATATTTCACCCAGAGGAGTGAAGATAATATAAGTATCTCTGAGGGATTACTGACTTCTGTTGCAGCTGGTGGCTAAGTCTTTTCTACCTCAGGGCATGTAAAAGAAGCCTAAACTGGTCTCCTAGCATAAAGCTTTGTATGTTTGGGGAATGAATGTGGAGAGTGTTTGCAAGGAAAGTCTTGGTTAACTATATCTGCACACACAAACAATAAATGAGCGTGTATAACTTCAGTGTTTTCACAGACACACCCTCCCACTCCTTATCAAGCAAAGGTGACACAAACCAAGGTGGCTCCAGTAGTCATGCATAAAGTAATTCCAGTACTGCGTTATCACAGATGCACACATTCACATAGACAGAAAACAAGCCTTCTCGAGGACAGTCACGTATATGCTTGATAATCTATCTCCATTAGCCACAAGTTATGGTTTCTGATTAATAAGGGCCCAGACGATAAACACTCACACATACTGATAAAAAGTCTAGTTTTGACATTTTGTACAACATTAGCTCAGCATGACTGTCAACAATGTAATTAATGGAAATAAAGTAAATAAATATGGAAATAAAGTTGGATAACTTTTATTCATAATATTTCATTGAATTTATGTTTTGCATTTTCTTTTTCTCAATGTTTTTCCAAGGTTAAACATATCAAAAATAATACAGATATCAACAGCTAAGCTAGAAATGACAGAATCCCAGTTTATGAAAACATGTATGTACTATACAGATTTAACTGGGGAAGTTCAGGGACAGTAATTATTTAGCTATAGTCCAACGTAGCTGGCTGCCTTGTGTAGCTTGTCCTAGAGCAAAATAGAAAATAGGAGTTTAGTACAGAACTCTGCCGTAACTAGAGGAGCTGTATGTTGTTAGATGCTAAAGCTTAGCATCGCCTTATCTGTTACTGTTCTGACTCTGACCATGTATCAGACCAAGAAATTCATACACTTATAATTTCATTCATTCATTCATTTTCCAAACCGCTTATTCCAATTCAGGGTCGCGGGGAAGCTGGAGCCTATCCCAGCCGGCTTTGGGCGACAGGCAGGGTACACCCTGGACAGCTCGCCAGTCCATCGCAGGGCCACTTATAATTTATACATTAAAAACTAGGAGTATTTTAAATTTGAATGACAGGTATCTGATATCTAGCGGCAAAAAGGCAGTGTGCCTTAGCTTTAGCCCATCTACTTCTGGCAGCTGGTTGTCTCCCATTAACCCAAGTTAGCGCAGTTAGCTCTTAGCTACAGCCAGTTCGGAGTTTCTCTCAGCACCTCTTTGGCCTTTTTTGTATTTTCCTAGAGTGACGACAATGTGATGCTGACAAGATGGTGACTTGGGAAGACTCCATAGAGTTTCCATTCTGCTCCTCCGAAACCTACTGGCGATGTCATGGAGGCTCTGTCCATCTTTTTATATACAGCCTGGAGTACATACCCTAAAATAAATTTAGCATGAAATGCAGATTAGGGGTTTTTTTTTTTCCAACAATGCATTTTGGAATAGTATTTTGACAAATAAAATGAGATAATGAAGTTGATTTGATTATTCCTGGTTATCAGATTATGCTGGTCAACAATGAACAATGTATGGCTGATGACAGGTCCTTTTTGTGCTGCAATAAGGTAAAATCCATATTTGAAGATGCTTATAGGGTTGATTTCTGTTGCCATGGCTGTTTTAAATATCTGGTGAATTGTAAGTACACATGTAAATCTAGCTGTGGTGACATGATCTGTAGGTATCCCCTGTAAGATAGAAAGTAAACTATGCTTTTCTAAGTTTGGGTTGCTTGATGATATTTTTTTTTCATTGTTTAACATCACTTAGCATTTTACATAAAATATTAAGGTAATAAATCTTTATATAACCCTTTTTACACTGCTAAAAAATACACTAACACTCACTAGCATTTGGCTCTTCAGTGCAAGGGGATGTAGACTCAGTAGGTAAACATAAGTTGTGATTGGTTCTAGCTTAGCTTACGTTAACTAGAAAACAACACCTAGATGCAGATATTAATTTTCTCTTACCTTGCTCCAGTTGGAGAAACAAAATAGCTCACATTTTCTCTGTAGAAAAACATGTCTGCTGCTACGATGCCTTGCATGAAGGTTCTGATACTCCCACTGTGAAGGTACAGATGTTTGTGCTCCCATCAAAAGTAGTCAACTATCTAGATGAAGTTGGAAAGTGGCAATATCAGAAACCCAGCTTGTAATATGAAAATCTTGGATGGATGAAAACGTCACTGCAGTGGTAGGAAACACCACATTTAGCCGTTTTTTCCATACAGTTTTGTATGGAATAACTGCGACAGAAAGAAACATACAATACAGGGGAAGAGGTAAGTTAAAAGAGGTTGGTCTTCCAAGAGGCCAATTTTGGAAAATACGTGAGAAGATGAAGCAGCCATTATGTGTCATCAGTTTGACAGGTGAAGTAGCTTGTTAGCACATTTGTTTCTATGTTTATCCAACATCACAAAGGATGTGTTGCTTCTTTCATGTACAAAGTGGGGGAGTCTTTCCCTTTTTTAACAAGTTCTATCTATCTATCTATCTATCTAGTTTGCCTTCTTCCCCTTAATTCCCCTGCCATTCTCTTTAACTTACCCATACATCCAGCTAAACTGTTTTTAAGTTCACCTTTCATTATATAACCAGAAATAGATTTGAGTTTTTATTTAGAGAACCCCCAATGCAAGCTTCTCAACTCTACATGACACAGCCTCAAGACACAGCAATTTTGTTTCTGCCTGTGTCCAGTTTCATTCAATCCATACTTTTTTTTTCTCCCTGGTGACGTGCATGCACTGTCGTGTATATGGCATGTGTGTGAACCCATACATAGAAACAAAATGACACACACAATCAAGTGCGGGCAGCACACCTACACAAGACAACAGTGTATTATTTCCCTCGTGATTTTGAATGGCAGGGCTGAGTAGGAACATTGAACCAGATGCTCCTTAATCCTGTAATGAGAAAACCAGCCAACCACACATACAGCAGGCGCATACACTCGCACAGAGGCAATAATCTGTTCAACACAATGCCACTCTTTTAATCCTGATCCTTCTTTCCCTCATAATGATGACACTAAGACTCCCTCTACTCAATTGCAACTAATTATTTATCTGTTTATCTGGCTACACAGTGTGATACACAGATTGCCTTTGTGTTCCCGTCTGTTCCATTCTGACAGCAGGGGAAAAGATTGGTGGGCAGAGAAACAGACAGATGTAGGCTGACCTGGGATCAATCTGGTTGTATTTAGTAGGATTAAGTTCGGCAAAGAAAATGGCGCAAATTGTAAATTATGTTTATGCCTTCTGAAATAAAAAAAAAAGTTTATAATTCTAAGTGTTCATACTTGTATATATATATATATGTATATATATATATATATATATATATATATATATATATATATATATATATATATATATATATATATATATATATATATATATATATATATATATATATATAGATGTCTTTGCAATTTCATACATGGGAACTGCAACCTAACAAACAGACTCCTGTAACCAGGCAACTGATACGCTCCTAAATCTTTTAAAACCTCAGATACCAATGCCATTGTTTCAGAAAGTGCACACACAGAGTCACAGACAGACCGACACCCACGTGGATGCACACAGACACACAAATCCCTATGTGGCAAGTGTGGTATACCTAGAATATAAAAACACCATTTCTAAGCTGCAAAAACTTTAAAGCGTATTCTCTCCCTGACATGCTGGCATCCAGAAATAGATGACAGCAAGAGCACATCACACGCTTTGTTTAGGCCTAATGATTGAGACGGCTAGACATTGGACGGCTAGAGACACTGCACATATGCTAAGTGAAAGGGTAACAGGAGAAGGGGACATGGGGGAAGAGTGAGAAAGGGAGGTAATCACAGTTCCACCAAAACAGATATTTCTCTAGCATGCCTGGGCTAAAAATCGATAGCACTTCTCCTCCTGCTCTGTCACTAGGCCTGCTCAGAACAAACTTTAACACACACACACACACCAATTTGTGGACAGAAGGGAGACAAAGTGCACACACCGACAAATGCACACACGTGCACACATCAAATGGTACACAGATCACTGAAACATGCTCGGACACAGTCATGCCTGAGAGCCATCTAACTGCCACCAAAATATTTGATCAATATGGTGATATCAGTGTTTATGTTGTTCGCCTGCTTATTACTTCTTTTTATTCTCACCATCTTTTTCTTGCTTCCAGTAAAAACAGGGAGCACCCACTTTTATTAAAAATCTGACATATATTATTGTTAGTTTGTGAAGTACTCACGCACAAACGCACTCATGTAAACAGAGCATTTAGTGTGAACAGGAGTGAGTTTGATTCTGGTCAGCCAAATCTTAATATCAAAATTAGATGTGCACCATTTCTGTGTCTCTAGCTCTGCATTTGGACGTCTCGTCATGACAACCGAGCTCACGGAACAATGTGAAATAGCCACAAAAACTTAAAAATAATAAAAAATCTGCAACTTTGTAGGTTGGAGAGGTTTGAAGATGGAGCAACACACAACTAAGCCAAACAACCAATAAAACAAGGCATATCAAGTTTGAGACTCTCCAATAACATTTTAGGATTCTCTTTCAGACATTGCTTTCCTTTTGATGAATAACAAACTGCTTGGTCAAGGTTAGGCTTTAAAAAAATTCACTTGCCTCAACAATGTGTATTTACTGGTTTAATGAAAGGTATGAATTAAGTTAAGAGCCCTTCAGATGCTAGCAGTAGAAATGAATGATATGAAGAGAAACAAGAAAAAGCTGAGAGGTGTAAGAGGATCAGGGATGAAAGGGATGATGGAAGGATGGAGAAGGGAGAGAAAGGTTGGAAGAATGAACAGGCAAGGGAGATGGGTGAATGAATGGATGAGGAGCAAAAGGGTTGATGATGATGAAGAAGAGGATTGATAGATAGGAGGATAAATAGATGAAAGAATAAATGACTCGAGGGATAATGGGGAGTAAAGGATGAATAGATGAGGATGGATGGGTGGGCGGGTGGATGGATGGATGGAGATGAGGAAGGGGAGTCAAGAGGATGAGAAGAATAATGCAGAGTGTGTGAATCAGGCATCAGAAGGCTCACCAGGTGATTAAAGGTGTTGTCAAGGTGTGTTCTGGCTCCAGAGCCCCAACTGACATGTCAGCTTCATACAATTAAGATTAAGACATCCTGGTTTTAATAACTTCTCCAAACCAAAAACCCTTTTCCTGGATTACTAGCTGGTGACCCCCACTCCCTTTGGTATACACAAACACACTCTGGATACGCGAACCAAACTGAAGTACTTTATTTTGAAATGATGCATGAAAATTACACAGAATTAGTGTTTATCAACCCAAATACAAAGATTTTTGTGCTATGACAGTTTCATGTTTTTCCATAAGACTGAAGTGCTTTGATGTGTTCTCTAAATCAGGATGAGGATCAAGATAATACATTCAGAGCATGTACTCAAGTATGGAGAGGAAGAGTCCCCACTAAGACAGCAATAGAAGTGTGTCGCTTCACAAATGAACCCTCCTTGTGTTAATTATATGTACGTGACACCTTTGTGCATCTCTAGATTTGCATATGGACATGTACCGGTGTGTATGTGTTGTTTATGTTTTGTGTGTGTGTGTGTAAAGGGTGTGTGTGTGTCAGGATAATGGCTTGTTTGTTTATGTGCCGTTTGACACTGGTCCGCCCTCTCCTATTGATTAGCACTCCTGCCTCTCTTTTTAGATTTCCTCCCAGTTGGCTGGTTATGAAAACACTTTTGTTGGAGAGACAACCACTAAACCCAAAGACTTCAAATGCTAAGTGCTGGGATTTTGCAGGTGGACATAGCAGGGCACTCACTGTGTTTTTGGGTAGAAATTAGCTGTAAACATTAGTTAAGGTTTCAGTTATGAAGTACTTAAAGTGGCTCTATTGTGCACATTTCAATCTAATTTATTTTAATATGCAAGCCCAGAAGGGCAGGAAATAATCAAGCATTTTTCACAAACCCCTTTATTCATTTTGTATTGATCCTCTCCGATCAACCTCTGACAGAAACAAGTGAACAGAGAAAGCTCCGCCCCATGTCCTGTCTGCGGGGTGCGCTTGATTGGGCAACTGCTAGGAGTAGTTATACTGCGCATTGTAGGTGGGCGCTGCTTTCTTCTTGTTGAACGTGCACAACTTAGAGAAGATGATCAATCAGTGCATTAACATGGGAGTTTTAATTCCTCTTTAATTCCGCATAAAAGTTGATTCCGCTTTAAACTGATGAAAAACAACCATGTAAACACTTAACTCCTAATGCAAACTTTTATTCAGAATTAAACTTAATCCAATGGCTGGTTTATGCGCATTTTAATTCAGAACTATTAAATTAAGAGTTATTAATGTTAATAACTATTTAATTCCTCTGTCATGTAAATCCTAATTCCGCTCTAAGTTAATTCTGGTCGTTCTGTGTATGCTCGTTACCTGGTCCTGTCCCAATGACGCGCGTTGTTTTGCATCCCATGTTCGGTGGTCTGTCTTTCTTCTCCTTCTAAGTTGCTGCAAAAAGTGAAGTAGTATGCTCGAGTTGAGCTGGTACTTCAAAATTATAATAAAAATAGCAACAAACCTGGTACTTCTTATGTAGTTTTTACAAGTCACGACTGAAAAGACGAGAAGCAGGGAGTCAACTTTGTTTATTTCCGGTATACGTCATCCCTCACGTGCACCCTCTGTCCAATCAGAACACTTCCCAACTCGCCGCTCTAAAGAGGAAATAAGTGAGGACCAAGCGACAACCTCCGGCAGTTAAAAGTGAAGCCTATGCGGAAGTGCATAAAACTGCAGCTCCCCCTTCATCCGCTAGGGGCTGCAAAACAGAGCAAATCCCCATAGACTCCCATGTTAAAAAGACCAACTTCACAGCAGAAATAAACATGTTTACAGCCTGGTTCAAAAATCCATTTTCGGTTAATAGGTCAGGTTTACCTTCATGACAACTGTGGGGGGAGTGTATTTTTTTTCTAACTCATCCGTTTAAAAGTAATTTAATCTCAAAATTCAGCATATTTAGGGGATTGTCCTTTTTATTGACAGGTAATAATCCCCGGCCTCAAGTCAGAAGAACGTAGAACAGCCGTGGTTTTTAGCCGGTTAACAATGTTAAGCTTTAGCTTAGCTTTAGCCCGCTTACCTCCGTTAGCTGGTTAGCTCCCGTTATTTCAGGGTTAGCTCAGTTAGCTTTTAGCTACAGAAAGCTCGGAGTTCGCTAGATGTCACTCATCCACCATGATGCTCAAAGCCCCCCTCTAAACTCCACCTCTTTGCCCATATTTGTTTTTTCCAGGCTAGACGACGCGCATGACGCTGCCAAGATGGCGACGGTAGGAACTGCCCATCAAGCTTCAGTTCAGCTCTTCAGAAACCTATGAGTGACGTCACGGAGACTCCGTCCATCTCTTTATATACAATCTATGGTGAGGATGTGTTTCATATAAACGTTCATTCAGAATAAATTTTTTCATGTAAACTCTTAGGAGAATACGTTAATTCCAAATTATTTAATTCCAAATTATTCATTCCAAATTAAAAAAAACATCATGTAACCGTACCCATTGAGTCCCTCCCCCAGGATATCACTAAAATTTCAAAGTAGAAAAAAAATCCTCTCAAACCAATTGTTTCCGTCGCCATAGAAACCAAACATAGAAAGTGCTGGAAAACAAACATGCTTTTAAGTGATTAAAACAAACGGTGCCGCTCACATGTCCGATGAGTATTCAGCACTATAACACTGTAGAAAGCTCAGAAAACTAGAATTAACGCCATAGAGCCGCTTTAACACTCTTATGCCTTCCAATATGTCACATTTTTTTGCTCATTTCTTGGCTTGATTTTTTTCTTCTTATTCCAGTTATGTGCACATTCACATGCACATCCTGACGGCCATTCAGAAAGATCTGATGTAAAGTCAGATGTTTGTACGCCATCTGAGTCAGTGATATATTGCAACTTGTCTCACGAGTCTAAAACCCCCAGTGCAGCCAATAAATCTATTGAAACCATTAGCTGGTGGCTTGGGATTTAACCTCATCATTTAGAAACAGGGCGCACACACAAACACACAAACACACATACACACGCTTCTATTCCTTGTTTTAGATTCTAAATATTTCCAGTGTTGTTTGTTTCTGAAATCCCCTCGCTATCGGAGTGTGACTGACCTTTTTCCACTCTTTTACTCAGTTTCATACATAAAACCATGTGTTCACATGAAACCCACTGAAGTGCTAAATAGTGATTGTTGAAATCAAAAAAGGTATTCATCCTCCATCCATGAACAAAAGTAAAAAAGAAATCCCTGACTTCATAGCAACCCTCCTCTCTACTTACTCCTATCTCTATCTTTCCATCTTTTTTATTTCCTCACAGTGCTTACCTCTCTATCCTTTCTCGCTTCTTTCATCCCTCGAGGAGAAAGATCATATCTGCTCGGCCCACCCCCCTGCATCCCTGTCCTCTTGACCCAAGCGAAGGACAAAGCAGCCCAAGCCATCCAACTCAGCCAAGACCTAAAAGCTCAATAACAGTCCCTTTTGTTCTTTGTCCTTCACTGAAACAGGCCATCGTTGGACATTTTTCCTTTCACCCAAACTCTTTGTGCACCTCCAGGGCCTCATTTTTGCGAGTCATTAACATGTATTACCGTCACCTTTGCTTCTGGCTTCAAACTCATTTCCAGAACTCCATCTCTATCTATCACTGTTCCATAAAAAATAAAATAATGAAATAAAAAAAAAAAGAAAAATTCTGCATGAGATCATGTTCACATAATATAAGAAGGGTGAAAAATCAGTCCAGTGCTCATATGTAACACAGAAGGGATGAAGTGAGGAGTTTAAAAAAAGGACAATTACAAACCAGGGAACCCATCCAGCAGTAAAAACCCAGTGTGATGGTTTACTAGTGGAGATGAAGAGACTGAATATTCTGACTAAAGAAAGACAACCTGAAGGCTTATGAATTTTTAAGTGAACAGTGGAAAGAGACTGAGACATAAGAAACTGAGCTAAACTGAACCAGGCTGGCAAAATTTAGACTTCTATTATTTAAGGTGGTTTTTATAATACATTTATTTAATAACAAATCTATATGCTCGAGTGGGTCTTTATGTCATTTTTAAGAACAAAAACAAAAGATGGATTCATTTCTGTACTCAGCATTACATTCACAAAGTGAGAACATTAATTGCTGTAAACTACTGTATTTTTTTAAGGTAATACATCATCAGTAAGAATCAACGGTACAACAAATACAAAAATAAAATGGATTTTAGTTTATTGGTTTGTAATGTTGCCTTGTAATAAGAAACCTCCTGTATGAGATATCAGCTGTAGCCTGTCTGTCTGTAGCTTGCATGGTCTCATACGCAGTACTCTGGCTTGTTCATGTTGGAAAAATCATGATTGTACATAAACTTTGGATATGTTTAAACATGGTGGAACATTTTGGTCACATAAATGTACATTTGTTTTGTTTTTTTTCCAAACAGACAGGAATGTTCGAAAATACACCCATTTTTGAGGAACAGTCTTTGAGCGCTCCTATGTGAAAAGGCACATGGACCTTTTGGAAAGTATCCCTACACAATGATGATATGATTACACGTAATTGTAGATACATTCTTTGCTCAGTTAGCAATATCTACTCAGTAGAATGGAAATATGAATTGGATCTAGTTTTGAGGCTTGGTAATCCATGTTACAGTCATTAATTTTCAAAACTGCTTTTTTATTTTTTATTTATTTTTTTATTTATTTTTTTATGCTTTTTTTTTATTTATTTATTTATTTATTTTTATTTATGCATTATTAGGTTATAAACATTGCTCAACAAACTGAAGAGATTTTTAATCATGGTTCAGGTCAACATGTCTGTTAGACAAATAAAGATGCACAAGCTGCACAAGCTCACAGATCAGCAGTAATTTAAGCCACAACACCAGCAATGTGAACACACACTGGTTACATGGTTGTCTCAGACAACAGCAAAGTCATCATTTCATTTCAGACAGACGCATCTTCAAACCAGAACCCTGGAGTTTTTATTCACATCTGAGAACATTTTCAGCAGTTCAGTCTTTTTTGTTTTATTTATATTGAACGCTGCAGCACTGTAAAAATGCCCTTTCTGTACTGAGCATAGATCAGCAGTCACAGATCTGTCAGGATACCGATTGTTTTCACTTTCACAAGTGGACAAGGCAAACCTATTGAACCCAAAGAGCGGTAGTCTCATGTGGCTGACCTGGACACAGTCGATGTGCAGCAGTCTGAGCTGCATCACACTGCTGCTGCAAAATGACTGACATTCATTACACTGGGGATATTTCCTCCATTTAGTCCAGCATCAAGCAGACCAGTGGTTATGCCCCTCTGTGGCTCTGTCAGCCATGATTTTGTGCAGACATTAAATTTTTCTCTCATGTTTTTTTAGTTGTTTTGTGGGCCAAACAAGTTATAAAAGTGAAAAATGTGAGACAAAATTATAACTTTTTTGTTTGTTTAAAGACAGAAAGGAAGAGGTCTGTAATAAATAAAGAGAGGAGCTCATCTTTAATTCTGCTACAGAAGATGGGGGAGAGCTGATGCACTAAGAATATTCAATATCCTTTCTTCCCAGTCCAAGAACATATTAAGATTTAAGACTACTCACTCTCTTCAGTGCCAAATGAGATCTTTCTGGAAGCAGCACCAAACAAATAGATTTAAAGCCGTTCAGTTTGATTCGTCAAAGCAGTGTTTTACATAGTATCTGGCTACTGTTTTATAAGTTGATTATCTTGCAGTATGTCAAAAATGCAGAAGCTTAAAACATATCACAGACTGACTGACCTTAGTACAACTCAACTCAGACTCATTCATAAATGTATGTCTTATGGAACAGAATATTTCTGTGTCTCACAAACACAGTGGAAAAGATGCATTCCTGAACACAGAAACACTTTTTTTTTTCCTCACACACACGAAAAGAGTCAAATATACATGAAATGTAACTATGTGAAAATTTGTTGGCGAACACAAACATCCAGCACCATCTATGGAACTAAAAAAGCTGTACCATGCCACCTCACCTCTGACAACAGTAGGTCAACTGCATCTTTATTTCAGAAATCAGACCATTAATAATTCATAAGGGCCCATCAATATTTCAGTCATAAGCAGTCTTATTTCTGTCCTGCCTGTAACAGTAAATCATTAATGACCTATGGAACTCTTAAAAACAACACTGTAGAGACCGAGTGTATGTGTATGGGGTGTGTGTGTGGTGGGTGGGGTGTTGCATCGGTGAGTATGTGTCTGTTTCTCCATCCAGACATGTGAGCTGCTGACACTCGGCCCTTTAGTGTCCCCTCATCGCCATATCTCCTCCTCATCCTGCATGATTTGTGACACCTATCCTCAAATCATTTCTGCAACATTAATTTAACACTCGATGTGGTGCAGTCCATTCTGCTCATTTAGAGGAAATTAGTCTTGATTTTTAAACCGTGTCATTGCTTGTTTTCCAGACCCGCTGGATTACAGCTTTAAGATGAATGTTTTGGGTTTTTTTTTTTTTTTTTATGCATTTCCTGGAAAGGTAATGCTTTTCACTTTAAAGCTAGGTTAATAAAGAATGTCAAATCTGACTTTTGGCTGCATTTGCTGGGTTTCCATTGATGTTTTTGGATTCCCTTTGAGCGAAAAGAAATAAAACTAAATGAAATGTTCAGTTAAGTAGGTTTTCACCATTTTTGAGGAATAATTTATGTAAATGAGTGGGAATGAGAACAGATTTGTTGTCAGATATTTCCAGCCTTGGCTGGCTAACAATAAAGTCATGTGACTGACTGGTGTCTCAGATATCCCCTGAGATGTATTTATGGGGAAATGTCTTTCCATTTTCCTCTTAAGGATGTTTCTTGAAGTCTTTTTTCTCTCTCTCTTTTCAAAGTTTTCCTTCAGTCAGTTTGGACAACCAGCTTTTGCAGCACACGTCTAACTCACAGTGAAATAATGACGTTCAAGAGTTAAGAATACAGAACATTATATTTCAACTCTCTTACCTGACCAATTAACTTGCATGACACAGAAACACCCTTTTTGTGTAACAAAGCTGTGCACTGAAAGGACAAAGACTATGTATATTTAAAACAAGATTTCTTCAGAGATAAATGGTGCAAGGACCACCACCACAGGAAAGCCACACCAGCGTCACTAACACGAGAGCTTGCAAAATTTCTTCACAGCTCCCTGGTTTCATTGTCATTATTATTCACTGACCAGAATGGATGAGAGTAATAGCTGGTAAAATGGTCTGACTGTCAGAGAGCAAATTACTTTCATTTCAACGCGGTGCCATCAAGCAGCGAAAGCCAATGACATGTAAATAGCAGACAAAAAAAAAGAGAAGAGAAATGCACTTACACAGAAGCCATTGACATGTAAATACCAGTAGAGGGAGATGCAAGATGAAAGCAGAGAGGGGGGGGGGTAGAAAAAGACAGCCAAGCAGCTGAAGCCTTTTCAGTTCTTAAGTGCTATAATTGGTCCTCACTCTCATTCTGGTGTGATATAAATGAATAGGAGGGAACTTTGATTGATAGAATCTTGGATGAGGCTTTTGGTTCTGAGTATAAACTATGAAAAATGAAATTGGAAAGACTTCTGAGTATCCATCTCCTTCACAATATCTTTCCTCTCCAGCCAAGTGCAGTGCCACCCATGTGAAACAGAGCTGTACATGAGTCACATAATATCCTCTCTTTGCACCGAAATGGCTTCCTCAGCGTGTCAAGTTCTGTGCTCCAATGGCTGTCACTGTTGCATCTCAAGCCTGTGCTGTATGAGTGATGACAGGGAGCAACCAGCTTCCATTGGGATCTAATCAAATGTGAGGGCCCATGCGGGCTGCAGCCTGATAGAGAGGCGCTTTAACAGAGCTGCTCAAGGGAGACTCATCCATCAACCTGCAACCAACCAAAGAACACCGGGCTACCGCTGGCAATGATGGAGAGCCCACTGACTGACTCAATGGAGGTGTGCGTGAACGTCTGTCTGCACATGCGCGTACATGCATCAGTATGTAGGTGCAACAGATTATATGGGAGGAGATAACCGCGTTATCCCCTGTTTTCATGCAAATTTTAAAATGAGTTATGTCTGCAAGGCTGATATCGTTATTTCACATGAGATGGTGCTTTATATGGCAATGTGAAAGAGAAAGAAGTCCTTTTAAACACATACAAGCCTGGGCAAAAATAAAAGATTAAAAAAAAAAAAAAAAAAATGCAGCAACACTGAGGATGCTTGTTTAGCTGTGTTTATTTGTTTAGAGATTTCTGTAAATATTTAATGAAATAAATTAAATACACCTAAAAGATTAGATTAAATTAAGTTGTATTAATTTATTTGTTAAAATGTATGTATTTAGTTATGAGGTGGAGGGAAAGTTATCATTCTATTTAATCACGAGAAAAAAATGATGTAGCTGAAAAATCACAATAACTTTGTTGCGACTTTTCAAGGAAGCTTTAAACCTTTGAGGTGTCTGAATTATTAACAAAATTCGAGATCAGTTCCTCAGACCAGCCCTTTGACCATCCTCAGTCCATGCAGGGTTGCCCTCTCTTCAGCCTTCACTGAACCAAGTTTTCCATTTAGGTCTTAATGTTGGTTTATGTTTGACTTTTTAGTGTGTCAATCACATTTCCTTTAGCTAATTCCTGACAGTTTGGTCACAGATGGCGACTCTTCTTTCATTTGTTTATTTCTCTAGATTTTCTATTGAGCAGTTGCTGAGTGCTTGTTAGTCCTTCTGGTTGGTCCTGGGATGGATTGTTGGCCTGCCCAAGGTGTAGCTCACTTTTTGTCCAGTAGCTGCTGGAATATGATGCATTTATTTTCAATTTTCAAAGTTTCTTCATTCAGTTATTTATTATTTTTTATTCATTTACTTATAAATTTATTTATAAGTATAATAATAATAATAATTTATTGTCCTTGGGTGTCTTGAAAGGTGCTTTTTAAATAAAGGTTTTTGTTTGTTTTTTGTTCTATTTCATCTCCCTTGGTGTAGCTGGATGTTTCTCTTCCATAACCTTCCCATTTTGATTGTACATCCCTTCCAATTTAAGACACAGCTGATCACCTTTCACCCAAACTGCAAGTGGATCTATCTGCCTTATAAACATTGTTTTTCAAAATGGTTAAAATGATTTCTATTGACAGCAGGTCTTCTCTCTTTTAGAATCATGTGCGTGTTGAAACCTGTACAGCTTGTTGTTTTAGAAATGCATGTTCAGAATCTCTTCATTGACATACAAACAGTTTAGTTAGGCCTATTTTTTCTCTCTCTGATCTGACAGAATTGCTATTAGTATCATATCTGTCTTTTGGTCACAGATTTAAACAGTCAGCCAGTTGTCCTACTAGAGTATTGCATGTGTCGTGATTCCTCATGGCTGCCAGTTGTAAAAGTCCAGTGAGTTTTTTTTGTTGTTTTTTTTTTTCTCAGAGAAAACTTGCCTTTGAACTGTCAGCCATCTTTGCTTTTCTCTCTCCAACATATCAATCGTAACAATCAGAGGTAAAATTGTGGGTTTAAGAAAGTGTTTACAATTATTCCATAAATCAATAAACCCTTTTTAATAAAGCCCATAAAACGGATGAAAACATACTCTGAGAAAAAAGACTATGTAAAACTGTTTCTTCCTTTAACTTTGAGGAGAAAAGACACATTTATTTAAAGGTTAAAAAAAAAGAGAGAAAAAACCTAAAGAGAAATTAAATGAATGAAACTGATAAACATCAAATAATATAGCAAGTTCAAAATTTAGAGTGGTATAAAGGGTAAGTGTGTCTTTGTGCATCTTTATCAGCACAGACCCGTCTATGAGAGCAGTACGTAATCACAGAGCAGGTTAGATTTCTATCTCGCAAGTCCCTCTCTGTCTCTATCTTTCTATCTCAATGACAGGCTCTCCGTTGGAGACCTGCTGCAGGGGAAAGAATTCAGACAACATTAGAGAAACTTCTACATGTATTACCAGACACAAATACTTTGACAAATGCAATCTGATCTGTATGACTTTGTTTAGGGTAAAGTGTGTAAGTATAGGTTTAAGCAAAGGCTACATTAAACATTATAATTTTAATCAAGCCAGGACTTGACTTGTTTATTTAGAGGCTTTTTTTAATACTTGGTCACATTATCCTTCGCTGTGTCTCCGCAGCAACGTAGCTATAATTCCATCACATAATTAAATATTTGGCTGAAAACTCAAAAGCCTGATTTTCTTCAATTGAATTCCTAATTCCTCACAGATATGCTGCATCAGCTTACTCACTGGGGCCCTGGATGCTTGGAGATGGAGACCGGTGAGGATGGAAAAAGAAAGTGGGAAGACATCGTAGGAGTAGTGGTGGAAAAAAAGAAGAGAAGCAGAGAGGAGGGAGAGATATTTAGAGAGGAACAGAAAGTAAATCAGACGGAGGGAATTATCATTGAGAAGCTGAAAAGATGGAGATTGTTGTGCCAGGGCAACATTTGGCCAACCATCTCCTTCTGGGCATTGTCCAAACACTTAGAGATGAGTGACACACGCTGGCATCTGTCTGTTTGTGTGGTGTGTCAGTGCAGAGAGTGTGCGTGCGTGTTTATGAGTGTTTGGTCACTGGAGTTTTGAGATTATAGCTAGAGGTGAGGCCAAACTGACAACAGCTGGTGACACACAAACCACATGACATTGATTTATTTTTGATTCCAGCCTAATACCCTTTCCTAACCCCTTAACACTCAGCCACACTTGTACACACACACACGCGCAGTTATAAGTCAGCATGATTGATATAAAAGCTGTCATTCTCTCTCCCAGGCTGTCGGGCTTCTCTTATCTCCATGGCGACACAGTGACAGGGCTCCATCTATCCCAAACACCCTGACACACATATTCACGCACATGCACGCATACGTGCACAAGCTCACACACATAAATATGCATATGAATACACAATCAAACGCATGCGTAAATGTAAGGTCTGCATGCACAAATATAGCACATGCTAATTATATTTGCTTGCTGCAATTATTAATTACCTCCACTCGTCCCCTTCTGGCTTAATCTTATCTTTGAAGCTGCTCCACATGGATCATTTAACTTTCATTTGAAATCTTGCACACACACACACACATATATACATAAGCGGTGCTTGAAGGTCTCTGATGTTGAAGTCTTTTCCTCACCCAGAGACGGCCATATCCATCACTCTGAGTTTGGGTCTGAAGACTTTTGGCAGGGGGGGTGGGGGTATTTAAAAGGAGTTATAGATGTTGATGCACTGGAATAGAATAATAATTACAACTCAGTTTGGCTAATGAAGTCACATGCATGCTCACAACAGTTATTGCAAGTCTTTGCATCAGAAACTTCTTAAGGCGTGGAACTTTAGTCAACAGGTCCATCAGCTGTTGGCCAAAGCAGAGGAGCAGACAGAAATAATGAATGAAATGAGCCGGAGACTGAAAAAGAGTGGCAGAAGTGTGACAGCCAGAGCAGCTACAGTGGAATGCTACTGCACTCTACTGGTCATAAAAGTAACCTGCAAGGTTTGTCTCATGTTTTCTTGCTTTCTTTTTTTACACATTCACACACTTACACCCATCTCACGGAACAAGTTTTATTGACCTGTTTTTACCAAGCAGATGGAGACATTGGATGTATTAATTCTAGCCTCTCAGAACATGATACAATATGACTAATTCTGCCTTTCTGCCTCTCACTGAACTGGAAAAACGACCAAATAAATCAATACAAGATGAAGCTAAAAACTTTTTTTTAAAAATTAAGATAATAATATCTAGGGGTGTGGCGATATGCTTTTGTCCCGATTCAATTCCGATTCTCACAATTCTTCGATATTGCTGATTTTTGTAGATTAAAAACAAAATAAACTTTTTTTCCACGTCATTTTTCTTGACTTTAAATGAGGAAAAAACAACCCAGTAGCCAGACCATCACTCTGCTGCTATAATGTTTAAGAAGAAAAGTAAAAAGATCAATTAAAACAATAAAAATGACCAAAAGAAATTTATGATGGATTATTTTTATTTATTTGAAAAAAAAAATCGATTTTTTTGTTAAAAACAAAATTGATTTTCATTTAATTTAAATTTTCCCACCCCTAATAATATCCTCTAATAACTTGTATAAAGACTCTGTTGTACTTGAATTTTAGTTGTTTTGGAACATCCATGCCACACACACTATGTCTGTCTTGCTGTTTTAATCCTACTGTCTCATTAGAGAATTAATCCAATAAATGTTAGTTCCACAGTGTATTCTGTATGTATTAATTAAGACCTGAGATTAAGATTTTGCAGGTAAAAAAAATCTAATTGACAATTTGCATTACTTTCTTCTGCAATATTACCAGCTCAAAGATTTCATGCTCAAATAAATTATCTTGATAATCTTCTGATGACATAGTGTATGTTATCATGGTCAGTTTAACTTTGGGTTGACTGAGTGCAGAGAAAGACTTTCATCCCTGTTCAGCCATTTAGAAGAATTATTATGTGCTTCAGGGCACATCTATAGGTGGAACTCTTTGGAATACACAGTGACAGAGATGAATAAGCACCAAAGTTAAACTATTCTTTATTTAAGCTCATACAACCTAAGTCAACAATTTCAAAACTAGCACACACACAAGCTAATTCATTAACACACACAAGCTAATTCCGACATCCTCTTTCAGCCAAACTCTTCCATTTTGACTGTTGATGTCAGCAAGGAGGAGATTAAGACACACCCTGTGTTCAAACTATTGGCAAATTCATGGCTTAGATCTTCTGCAGAGTGAAGACTCGATGCCCCAGTATGGCAAAGGCCACTTAGTCCAACACAAAGTGTTTAATTGCTTCAGATGCTTCTCCTTTGGCATGGTACGGAAACATAGATAATAGGCACTTGGAAGATCTGAAGAGGGAGGTGTGTCTAAGAATGAATGGAGGATGTCATGAATGATGCCCACTGTGTTTTCAGATATCAGATTCCTCGTCAGCAGTCCAGCCCTCCATTTCCTCCACCCACCCCCCCTTGTCTCAGTTAACAGAGCAGTGCCCGATTTGACCACCAGCGGCAACAAAAGAAAACAACTGCAAGAATGTCAATTAAACATGCTGCAGAGGCTTTTGACTTTGTGTGTGTTTGTGTGTGTGCGAGAGAGAGAGAGAGGCTTGCAGGCCCCTGCAGCCAGTGTGAATAATTAACAGGGCCAGTGAGTGAAGTAAGGTACCAGGCAGGGTGTTTTGTTACCCCAGCCTCACTCAGCATGAGCATACAGCATGAGATAACCCCATCTATCCCCCTAACTAGTGTGCATGTGTGTGTGTGTGTGTGTGTGTGTGTGTGTGTGTGCGTGCAGCTGGCTACTTTAGTTGATTCTACCATTTGATACCTACAAAAGCCTCTTGCTGCTTGGTAACAATTCCCGACAGAAAGCTTATACATCCCCTATCAAAGTGAGACTGGCAGCAGCAAGTGCTGTAATCACCATAAGCCTCGTCATGAGCCTCAAAACGGCTAAATGTGTGTGTTCAATACGGCCTTACTGAGGTCCTGAAAAAATATGTATATATCAACTGTTAGTTTTGCTATTTTTGTTGATTTGCCTTTTTAAAATGCGAATCCCAAGATCGTATGAAATGGATTCATGTTGGGTTGGATTCCATGGGCTAAAGGGGAAAAGTCTGTTTTCATATACATGAAATTGAGAGCTTGACAACATTAAATGTTAATAAATGAAAAAAAAATCCCATGGAAAACACAGAAAAGGCAATTTGAAGATGTGATTAAAATCCAACTAAGTAGGCTAACAGAAGAAATGCAGTGAGAACTGCTGCATCTGTTAATCTGTAAAATAATAAAGTATAAAAGATAGAAGCAAATTTTCTTTTTCTTTTTTTTTTTTTACATATTTTATTCTGGACACACTGGACCCAGCCTGACAGCAAGCAGTGTTTAGATTGCAGATATGACTTTTTGGACTCTCTGGACCGTGTTTTAATTAGAAATGTATTCTACTTGCAATATCTAGGTGCACTTTCTACGGTTTAAAAAGCATGTACCATGACAATGTTTAAAATAAAAAAAAAGTTTCAATCACCCTTTGCAAACAAAATATGCATTTTTATTTAGCATTAGTATTTTGTTTACATTCTATTTACAACAGACACACATGAGAGGAAAAATTGAGGACTTGTGTCATTACAATGAAACAAATTTAAACAAAGTGGATAACTTGAGAGAGATAATGAGTGAAAAGGAATAAGAATAATAGAGTGCAACAAATGGGAGAGGTAACGAAAACGGTGCGGGGTGGGCGGCACAAGCAAGTGCACAAATGAAGACAGTATTCAAGTTGATGACATGCAAACATTGCAAAGACTAGACATATGAGACAGTAACTTATGTACAAGAAACTTAGAGGAACATTAAAGTATGGTGGATGGTTTTACCTGTGTGGACGGTTACATTAATACTGAAAAATACAACATATTTCTTTACATCCATTTTTATGCTTCAGACCCTGTTCATAGCTTTGGTAGCACCTGCAGATCTACCATGCCCAACAGCTGACAGTGTTATTGAAGATAATGATGTCAATTCAAGTATAACAGTCTCTTTGTTTTCAGCAGGGCTGGTTTGTGCTGTGCAAGTGTAATCCTAGCTCACAGAGGATGATAATGAGCTGTTTTTTTGTTTTGTTTTTTCAAATAAATTAAAAGGAAAACATGTTTGTTGGATATTCTCAGCTTTTTTATCTATTATGTGAACTTTTCATCAGTTTAATTCAGACTAACTGCTTTTTTTTCCCTGTAAGTGAGGCTGTGTTTAGTTGCTAAAAAAAATCACATGCTAGCAGGCTAAAATGCTGTTGTTATGTGGACCTTTAAAAGTTTATCTGTGCTAACTAACATGAAGAACAGTATGTGACAGAACAGTTTGACAGATTATCCAACTTCACACAAGTGTTGTGATGATAACATCATTATGTCCGTGTTTACTATCAACAAAGGACTCAATCCCCACATACCTCAGTGTGTACTTTTGACCATGCAGATAGTTTTAAGGAAAGGAAAGATTCCACTACAGGGATCACGGCCACTTTCACACATTACAGTTAATTCTATCCGGTTACCAATTTTCTGTTAGAACTACAGCATTATTTCTCTTCTTTTACCAATCAACCTACAATTGATTTTAACAGACATGGCAGCTGAATGATGGGTAGGAAACAAAGTAAAATAATTCTGATAAAGAAGTGACGGGACACAACTTAATCTCATTTGAAGAAAAGAACAAAGAATTTTTTGCATGTACAATGACTTCCGAAAACTAAAGGAGTTTTATATTCATCTCCATGGTGAAAACATTGCATTGCTTCACTCATACACTCTCCTAATGCAGTATGACGGTCCTAAACACTCAGGCACCAAACAAGCACACAGGCATGTATTCAAGCATACTGCATGCATGTTATGAAAAGGCCACATAGATAACATAAATCATTCATGCACAAGTTTAAAATAAATTAAATAAGGTCCATCAGTTTGTACATGAACCTAAACAGCTACATCAAACAAGATAACACAAGCATTGAAACATTGAGTGGAACGTACTACCTAAAGCATATCATTTAAATTAGCATTTGCAACATGTTAGAATTAATACATGTACACAAGTAATGAACATCGAAATCATAGATGAATGATACACAAAGTTGTGGAAATGGCAAATAGGTGATGAATATTTTTTTTTACTTTAATGAATAAATGAAGGATATCCGGCTGAAGATATGGGACTAAAGAAGGAACAGTCATAGATCTATAACACTCCAAATCATCCTTTAACACCTGACTGGATGAGTTGGGGCACATTTCCCATCTGGCTCTGCTCTCCCTACCAATACCAACTCCAGTGGTTACCATTACTGCTTGTAATACAATCACATTTTAACACAAATATGCCAAATGTAGTTTCTTTTATGTCAAAGTCTATGTTGATGCATGCAGTCACGGATCACACGCTGGTATTATCATGTGAAAAGCAAAATTCTTCATTTTCACAGTCTGAGTAACTCAGTGAATACTGTAGAAAACATCATGGTGGGAACTGGACTTGGGACATGCTTACAAAGACTGCTGCGATGAGTGTTTGCTTTAAAAGTTCCCACTATGAAGAACGATGTTGTGGAGATGTGAGCTCAGAGAAGGAAGTGTGAGTTTAAAGGCATACTGTCACACTGCTGATGTATGAAATAAATTAAAAACAAGATAAGGTTAAAATGTCCATCATTAGAGTGAATTTGTACAATAATAAATAGATTCATCTTCTATTTACAGTCTACCAGACATATGGAGTTTGCAGTTAAAAACATTAAATTCTAAATATTTGCAAAGCTGTTTGTTTTCACGCTTTGTTCTGGGGATGAGAGGCTGGCGTTCCAAGATTCCTTCTTCATTATCCTTCCACTTGTAGGGAAGACAAGACACCAGAGAGTGTGCAGGAGAGAAGATGCTCATATAGAAACAGCGTCCTCCTGTGTGTCTTCCCTGTGTTTCATCCTCGAAGACTTCTCAGTCTCATGCCGTATTGCTGTAACTGCTGGTGTTATAGTTTGTTTTTGTTAAATTTGCCTCATTGCACACATAAACATTCACCGACACACACACACACACACACACACACACACACACACACACACACACACACACACACACACACACATGCACACACATACACACACACAGATTTGGAGCACCTGATGTCTTGCTGTGTCCCCACACGATGCAGTGTATCCTCCGATAGCCTCGTGTTTGCTCTGAGTAGCAGTTGCCTCTTGACGCAGACCTAGGAACAGCCTTTTCTCAGAGCTTTTCTTAAAACCACCGAACCAAACCTAGAGCTGAGTCCTTTGGGCAACTTCTTCCTCAAGCCTGTTTGCCAGATCAAAGCATTAATTCATCTTCTTCTCGGATTTTAAGGAGCCATTGCGTTTGTGTTTCCCGTTGGCAATGCTCTCACTATGGCAGTGTCCGTTGGTCATGTTACCGTCATCCCTGACGACATCTCCTCTGCTGTGGTCCACGACCTTCCCCCTCAACAATCGTGCCAGCTTACGGAGGGCAAAGACCGTGAGAGCCAAGCCGGCGGCTACAGTGAAAATCACGTCCAACAGAAAGTACTGGTAGGGGGACACCTCGTATACAGCAGAGCGTAAGTGGTTGGCACCGTTGTGACGAAGGATGTAGCTGATCCAGAAGACGGCCCTGGTCACTGGATGACCAGGTTGATCTTTATGAATGTTAGAGAGAAGACGTGCTTTCTGGCGGTATCTATGTTTACAGAGAGGTGGGGAGAGGAAAAAAGTGTTAAGGAAATGCCAACACACACATCAAAGTCATGCTGAACAGGATGCAAAGGTGTGAAAATGTCAGAGAAGTCACGTCATGAATCGTGTCCAGGTGACACTGAAACAATAGTACTGGTACACAAACAATTAACGTGAAATACAAAACTTAAATCCAACCTGGTGTCTTTGATGATGCTGGTCAGGGCAACAAAGAGATCTTCCTCTGTCATGTACTTCCAGTGCAGCATGATGCCCATGCCTTTGGCTGCCACACGAGTCATAGTGTCGTAGTGGTCGCCAAAAAGGGGCACACCGACAACTGGCACCCCATGATACATGGCCTCGTAGATACTGTTCAGTCCCCCATGACTCAGAAAGGCCCTTGTATTCGGATGGCCTAGATGACGGGAATCATAG
This sequence comes from Telmatherina bonti, assembly GCF_933228915.1. Lineage (NCBI taxonomy): Eukaryota > Metazoa > Chordata > Actinopteri > Atheriniformes > Telmatherinidae > Telmatherina > Telmatherina bonti. Next base: position 32,720,235 of record NC_136621.1, read on the forward strand.
TAAAGTGTTTTCTTTGGAAGTTTACTTTTGACAGACCACTTCAGCAGTTATAGTAAGTTTTTCTATTTATTAGGAGTCGTAATGATCCGAGCTTCGTTTCTCTTCCTCATGTTAAAGGTTGATCATATGCCTCAGTGACCAGTAATGAAAGCTGGATGCTCTAAACAATATAAAAACACAATCTAAGTGTAATGTAATTTACATTCTTGCTTACAGATGGTGGTTTCTTTTTTTTGTTTTTTGTTCGGTTTTGTAATTATTGGATTTATTTGAGACTTCCTGAATTCTGAGAACCTGGCTGTTTGTGATCAGTGGCTTCAACAAAATAAAAATCAGACTCGGGTAGAGAATATTTATTGTGAGAGCTGGTGAGTGTGTGTGCTTGGGACTGCAAACATTTCAATGTTTGCAGTCTGAACTGAGTTTTATTACACTGATGTGGATTACAAAGCTGACTGTCACTGTCAGAACACTTAGACTCAACAGTGACTGTGGTCAACATGGTGGTGGAGAAGTAAACTCTGCCAAATGGCACAAGCACAGCACATTTATCCAGCTGAAAAAAACTGGAATTGGATAACAAGTGTGTAAAGGTTAAATTCTTTGAGTTTCTTTTCCTGTAGCTGATAAGTTAAGGTTGTGCTCAAGAGGGTTCTAGACAAATCATGTTTTAGGAAGTGATAGTGTACTGTGTTTCCTCTTATCTAATAACCTCTTATTTATGTAGAAGTGTCTATTGTCTTATTTCAAAACTTTGTGGATTTGATCAGTGAAAGCAGGTTAATTTTAACCAAGAGAATGAAGTTAAGCACTTTAACTTTCATATAAAATAATCATAATAACCAAAGTCGATACGTTGAGTTTGGAACAAAGCCGTAACAAAGCTAACAGCCTATAGCTTAAATGTTCAAGTTCTCACATTCAATGAAGAATAAACCTGGTATGTCCGTCTATGTGCTGACATTTCTTTAAGTTTGAAATTAATCTTTAAAATTGAAATGAATGACATGTACATAACAAGTGAGATTTCATACAGATTTGCTGATGTAAATAAAAAAAGGATGTTATAATTTTCTATCATTTAACTTACTGAACAAAATTGCTCACTTTTAGGTCACTTTCTCGTAGATTTTCTAAAGACCAAATTTTTTTCATTTACACAAGGAATATCTAACAAGAAAAACATAAGCTATGTCTAAAAACAAGCCTTGAACTGTTTTCAAGAAAAGTATTAGATTGGGATGTAAGGTGCGCAAGTGTTACAAAATACACTTGCTGTTTAGTTCATCTACTGTGTTGTATAACTGAGGAGAGAAGTGCACCACATCATGTGTTCTGTGATGTCCGTCTGATGTACTCACCCAACAAGTCATTCTGGGGCATCCAATCAACAAGCTTCGTGTTGTTGCCAAGATTACTAGGTGGCACACCAGAGAATCTAAGGAAAGAAAAGAAAACACTGAAACTGGAAACGAAAATGCAGATACATTATCTGAAGAGACACAATATCTGAAGAGTGTGCAAATAAAAACCTGTTTAATCTGAAGGATTCCTAATTTCTGTGGTTCTCTCATAAGATTCATTGGTGCTGACTGTAAGCACCTTACACACATATACACATATCAGTCTTAACTTTTTTTCCTTTTCTTGCTGCCACTTCACATCTGATATAAGAGGCTTTCTCAGTCCTAACAACCAAGTGACACGTGGAATGATTAAGGACGTCAGCACCTTGTAGGTTGTTGGGATCACACGCTGTCCCTCTTAGCTATCAAGATGTTTGGGGAGGAATGTCAAGACTAATTCCAGTAAGGTTTGATGAAAAGATTAACTGACTGAAGATGTCCAGTCTCGTTCCACTTTGATTTAGTCATTTAGCAAACATTTACATAAAGCAACTTATAAATGTTTATGTTAACAGGGTTACCGAGAGTTGGAAGGTTAAGTATCTACACAGAAGTTAACCAGTGAATTTCACCCACATTTTTCCATTTTAACACTAATCCAGCTAACAAGGTGCATGCTACTCTACTGATAGATAGAAACAAAGTGATTCCACTTTTTATCAAATCACATCTTTTTTTTTAAAATCAACTACAATAAAAAAAAAAAAGGACACTAGAGACAGCTGGACACTTGCAGATGACGGTCAGGCTGTTACATTTCTCAAAGCTGTTGTAGCAGCTTTATGGTCTACATCTACATAAAAACACACATACAAAAAAGGTTTGGAGACGGTATGACGAAGGTTAGATTGGGCCTTAAAAACAAATGCCATTGTTTGATGATGACTGAAAATCTAAACAAAACCCCTATATCTCTCAAACACATCTCCTTATACATCAAACTATTCCTATGATTGCAGCTTTTTCTTCTGCACTACATTTTTTTCTTCTAACCAAGCAATTACATGTGCAGCCTCATGCTAAGGTTTTACTAATCCAACAGCTACAGTTTGTTCAGATGATTTTTTTCCTTAAAGAGCTTCAAATTTATAGATGAGAAGTACTGTTCAACTGTATAAGTGCAACTTGACATTCACCTCTTGCTGCCAATGCTCAACATCTTGTGGACATAGAGGATGATGTAAATAATTTAACTAAGGTGGTAATCTATAGAGGAATAATGAATTCAGATCTCTTCTAACTGTCAGCTCAACTCATCTTTATTCAGAGAGCACTTTAAAACAACCCCGATTGGCCAAAGTGCTGCACACACACACATAACCACATAAAATAGTTAAAACACAGGACAATTTAGAATAGGTAAAGTCAGTGAAAATAAAACAAAATAGAAAACAAGAGCAGAAAAAACAAACCAGCCTGTCAAACTGATTTAAAAGCCAAAGAAAAAATATGTGTTTTAAGAGATGATTTAAATGTGGCAATAAGGTGGTTTGACTTCTTCTTTGTCTTTGTGACAATTAGAAACAGTTGATCTGCTGATCGAAGAGAACGGGAAGGAACATCTGGATGGAGCAGGTCAGACAGATAGGGGGGTGCAAGGCCGTAAAGACATTTAAAAACATCAAGAATGATTTTAAAATTCATTCTAAAACTAAACGGGAGCCAATGAAATGAAGATAAAACTGGAGTGATGTGCTCAACCAGCAGCGTTTTGAACCAGCTGAAGTCGAGTAAGTAACGACTGGCTGAAACCGACATAAAGTGCGTTGCAGTGGTCTGAGTGAGTTGTGATAAAAGCATGGATTAAAATTTCAAAGCGGTGAAAAGAAAGAAGAGGTTTAACTTTCGCTAATTGTCTCAAATGGAAAAAGTTGGACCTCACAACTAATTTGACTTGTGCATCAAATTTCAGTTCAATTCATTTTAGCTTTATTTGTATAGCGCCACTTCACAACAATGTCGTCACAGGGCGCTTCACTTCACGTACACATCATTTCAAGCCAATTGATACATAGCCTATAATAGAAACCAACTGATTGCATCGAATCATGACTTCAATCCAATCCCCCATCCTGAGCATGCACGAGGCGACAGTGGGAAGGAAAAAACTCCCATTTAACGGGAAGAAAACTTTTGGCAGAACCCGGCTCAGAGAGGGCAGCCATCTGCCTCGACTGGTTGGGGTGGAGAGGACAATTTAAGGTTATTGTCAAATTTCACACCCAAGTGTGTTGCTGTCTGTGTCAGATATTGGCTAAAAAGGACTTAAATCTATATGGGCTTCAGGGACATCACTTGGTCGGATACCCCTGACCTCTGTCTTTTTATCATTTAGGTGCAAAAAATTGAGGAAACTATGGAAAATACAGCAGTATCAAACATTTTTTCTGAGTACTTCTCAGTTTGGTTTTCTGATAGAAATTCAACATTTTAATTCAATTTTTGAAGGAGTGGATTTAGTTTGCTAAGTAGCTCCATATTATACTCAAGTTATTATTATTATTATTAAGTGCTTCAGAAATACCTTTTCAATAAAATTCTGTGTGAAGGACAAAATGACTTTTAAGACTCAAGAATCCAGAGTCCAAGGCTACGTTCACACAACAGGCTGAAGTTTTTGCGACCTGTAACCGATCTTTTCTTAACAGTCTGAACGACACAGATCTGATATTTTCGAATGCAACCCAGGCCGCTTGGGTATGTGGTCTTAAATCCGATATGTATCTGATCTTTTGCCATGTGACTTTAGTCTATACGGTCAGGTCGCATCAATCCGACCGACGCGTCATTGACACACGACAAACGTCATTATTCTGCGTTTGTTGTTTATGAACTCTTTATCCGAAATGCGCTTACATCCCTCTCCCACCAATCCTGACTGCAACTCCACACCCAAACGTTTCTCTCTACAGTTGTTGCTGCCACAGCTCCAAAAAAAGGCCTTGTCTCCTTAAAACGAACTCATTCACAATGTTGTGGCTACAAAACTTTTAACTTTTTTTTTTTTTTTTTTAACTTTTACGGTTGGACAAAACTTTTAAAATAGCAAATGCTCTGCTGCCATCCATATTTACTTCTGCAAACACAAAGATGTCACACGCACACTCACTGCATGTAGCCGTGTCTTCTACGTATGCGGGACACTTCTGGTACGCATGAGGTTCATACAGGAGATCACATACAAGTCACACTTGATCGGAAATGTGAACGGACTTTCAAAAAATTCGGATTTCACAAAAACATCCGATATGAGCAACAAGCCCTGCAGTCTGAACGTAGCCTAAAAGTTGCTCTGGTAAATGTGTGAATGGTTTTTTTCATTACAACCCCCATCTGTCCATCTCTGTCTACTTCCCTTCCTTAGTCACACTCTTTCATCTGAAGTCAACAAAGAGTCGTGTCATTGTACTGCCGTCAAAGCCTACATTTATGAGGCTATTTATCAGTGACACAATTTATTCAGCTCGGTCTCTGTCACTCTTCTCTTCCTCTACAATCTTCTAAATTTGGAAGAATCATAAAATCAGATTAATCTATTCAGTTTTGGCAAGACAATTGGACCTCCAGCTGTAAGTCTATGATCATTGTTTCAATTCATCTTTAGACCTGCTCAGACCCCTGCTTGTGACACCTGACTGAAATCTTGCTACGAGAGAACAATGTTTGTGAATGGAAGAAAGTGAAACTCTACCCACAGCATAGACTATTGCCTTACATTAGTGGATGCTTGTTATAAAATTCAGCTCACAGCCGGCCAGTACTCAAATGGTTAGGGCTACTTATTTGCCTCCTATACACCAGCTTCTAATATGGCAAAACTGATGCAAAACTAAAACTGTCCTCATGTTGCTTAATATGACGGCAAGCCTTGCTGAGTAAATAGGTTGACCATGGGAACATTGAGTTGTGCCTGTAATAAAAGATGTCACATTCTACTTAAAGCTTTGATCTTCCTCTCTAAGCTGACAATAAATCTGTTTTTGTCAGTGATGTGACTCATATCAGCTTGTACTTTATTATAACTCTGTATCCCTGGAATCACCAGGCATACAAGGTTCAATTTCCCTTATGAAGTTTAATTTCAATAAGCTTTCTTTTTATGTCATAAATCTTAATTGTTTAAATTTGTATAAAGATTTATAATAGACTCAAGAACAAAGGAATTTGTTTGATCCTCCTCAGAAAACAAATATGGACTTTGCTGCCGTGAACACATTCAATACAAAAAAATTGAAATATATATTATAGGAATGTTTACCATTTTTAGTGTGATATCACCATTCCTTTTGATTACCATTTTTTACTCTCTCAGGAACTGACAATGCTAATTTTTTTGGAGTTTCTTTCATTCAAATCTTTCATTGGTAATTTACATTTAGCTGGCGCATGACTTCTTCATAGTTGCAGGTTTCATTTATAGATAGCTTCTCCAAAAAGTCCCATTTTTGTACGGCATCAATCACTTTTGTCTTAATTCACACAAACCTTCAAGCTCATTGCCCCCAGTATCTACATTCACAAGTACCTCTGAACTTTATTCTATTGCTAGTTGAAGAAGAGTAATGATGACAACAGCACTTATTAAGATTACCTTAAGATAGGAGAAGATAAGGCAATGAGTATTGGTACAATGTGCCAATCTCATTGCTAAGAGTTGATGGTTACAACAAATCAGCAAAACAAAGATGTTGACAATAGCATTTCATATCCAAACAGCAACATACACATTGAAACAATGTTTGAGGCTAAAAAAAACAGAATTCAAAAACATTTGTAAAACATCTAAATGTAGTTTGACTACTTGCTTTGAAAAGTGACATAAGACATAATGTTCCAAGCATTTATACGCATGAATGTAGATCACCAAATAGAGATCAGCAATTGTTTGGTGGTGTTGTTTTTTTTTACAATTATGACCTCAGCTTTAACTGATTAGTGTGTTTGTTTTGGCAAAGGTCACCTCTGCATGCATTTCCACTTTCAAATATTAACCCGACAGCCTTATATGCCAGAAGAAGTAAGGTGTAGTGTCCACGGTTCTTCTCGCTGTTTGTAAATGAAAACACAGCAATGTGACTAACATGCTATAGGATTCTACACATCACTGGCATAGTGTTTGAAACGCTCTGAAACAGGATTCTCTTTTTAGAAATCAATGTGGGTCACTCTGGTAAATGAATCACAAGTTCTTGCATTTACAAAGATAAGAGTTAAGGATTAACAGGTTGGATGGTGGATTTTAAAAGCACTGTTAACCTAGTCCTCACATTTTTCCAACTTCATTTCCTTTCATTTTAAGCATTTGAAATCCAGTTAATGGGCAAATAAGTTGAGCTTAGACATCCATAGACAACTCTGCAAAAGGTCTCTAGCTGTTATAATTTACCCTAAACCTATCAACTTTGCCTGATAGTAACAAATTAACCCAGAAAGCGATACTGGGATTTATTGCAGGAATTTGTCTCCATCTTTAAAAAGAATTTATAAGAAAAGGAAAGTAAATTTAAGTAGAGAGATGATCTGGATTAAATATTTCTTTTTGTGAATCTGTATGATAAATTAAGTGAAATAGTATTGTCTTTTTTAAAATGTGATGCCATCACATTTTTGGGGGGGCCAGGTCTCTTGACATCAAAGCTGGGGTAGGTCATCTTTTTTTTTTTTTTTAACTCTGGGTGAAGTGGTCCCTCGTCCTGATAGCAGTCTATACATTTTGTAATCATTCACAATAAGAAATATAGTTTGACCCCTCAGTTTACTGTAAATCTGTAAAAACTCTGACCAATCCAAACATTTCAACCAAAATGGAGTTCTTATATTACTTCTTCTCCTGGCTCCCCTCCTCCCTACCTACCTTACCGTATGTACCCCAGCTTTAGGGAAATATCTTAGGGTGCATTCATATCAGGATAGTCTGCTAGAGTCGGCCCGACTGGGGACTCGGCTCAGTTGTAGGGGGGTGTATCCATTTAGACAGAAATTGCACTTACACTGCACTTTGGTCGAACGTGCCAATCCTTTACAATAATATATCCCCATTCCCACCAAAGGTGGCGCTGCGCTAGTGTTTAGCAAAATAGAGGACAAGACCCTGTGAAGAAGAAAACTCCATTCTGAGTTATACATGGAGACAACTATTGCTGTTTTGTTTTTTATTTTATCTTATGCAAATATAGAGCAGAAATACAATGTAACAATGACCGCAGTCTGAACAACAGGCGAGGCAGAGGACTCTTAACACGATCACTATGTATTTACCCACAATGCAATGCTACCTCAAATGCAGGAAGAGACTTTTTTTTGTAGTCCGCTTCCTGTATTTGGTCCACTTGAAATGTATCGAGACCTCTGTTTGTAGGCTGACCAAGTCCACTTATTTGGTCCAAATCGGGAATAGTTTGCCGCATTCACAGCTCCTCAAACAAAGCGGACTTTCTGAGCAAACGGACTCTGATTCGAATCAAAAAGGCTGATGTGAATGAGCCCTTAGTTCGTGTGACCTCAGATAATCCTCTATGGGTGGGACTTGACTCTGACCTCAACAAAAAGTCTGTTTCAGGAAGACAATGTGTAGCATTTATTTGACAATGTTCCATAGTAGCAGAATAGTTGATAATGGGGGTCCATGAGCTTTGACAATAAGATTCCTGCAAGAGCTCAGCTGTATATATGCTTAGCCTGAAAACCTTTGCACAATAGTCAGAGAAACAAATGTTAATGTGAGTTACCTCCAGACGACACGCTGAGGCAGCCTGGCCAAAGCTCCCGCCAGTTTATGAGCAATGTCATGGGAAAGGTACTTGACTCCAGCTCCAAATGACACAATAACAAAGCCATGCTCCGCTGTGTCATTGACCCAGGCCTCAAAATCCTACACAAAACAGAAAAAGAAAAAGTTTATCAATTTTATCTCAGAGTTGGCATACTTATTTGAGACTTAAGGTTTGCTTCTGGGTTCTAGCTTGATCACAATCATCCAAATTATAGAAAGTTTCAATAATTAATTACTTTGTGACTTGAAATATCTCAGCAACTTTAAATATATGCTGCTAATCATAGGTGTAATAACAAGGGCGGCTTTCCACTTCTATATATGTGAGTGATAGTTAGTAGATGAACATGCACAAAATCAGAATGTCCTCAAAGTCAAATGCAAGTGTTAAGAGTCTCTTTCATCTGTGTTTGTATCATACAAGTCAATTACTTTCCAATATTGTGATTACTTTCACAAGATATGCATATTTCACTTTATTGACAACTTATGGCACCGATTCAGCAGTTTAATCCAAACTCACGTTCTGCGGGATTTTCAGGTTTACAGATAAATCTGATTTAAACTTTTAAAAATAAGTTTACTAAAGAACATATTGTGCACGTTAATGGTGATACTGCAATCATTCTCTCAACTCAAACTTATTTGTAAAGCACTTTAACACAACAGAGCTAAAAAAAAAAAAAAAAAGGCTGAAAACAGAGCTATTTTAAAAGTAACTAAAATCATAAAAACATGCTAAAACACAAAATGCAATAAAAGAGCAAGATCATAAAAAAACAGGAAAGAACGACAATAAGAGTTATAAAAAAAAAAGGAGTCTCATGTTAGGTCAAAGGTCGGGTATAAAAAATGATTTTCAGACATGTTTTAAAAAAAGGAAAGTGATGAAGTTTCTCTAATGTGCACCAAAGTCTTTGTTCCCTCTGAGTTTCCACCTAAAGCTTGGTATCTTTTTTTATAAAGAAATAAAAAAATTAAAAATTTAAAAATTAAAAAAAAAAAAAAAAAAAAAAAAAAAAGCTTGGTATCTCCAGAAGGAGCTGATCAGCAATGAACAATGTCAGTATGTCAGTAAATGCAAATTTGCATTTGCAAGATTGTCACTTCTGTAAGGTTTTGTTTACTGTCCATATAATATGTTATTTATTCATTTACTTGATAAGGTCTGTGAAAACATTACCATAAATATTAAATATAAAGATTACTGTAAATGGGATAGTGATAGTTAGAAGGCTTTTTTTCATCTGCAGTGTCTAAACAACGGTTACTATGTCACCCTAAAAAACTAAATGTGTTATTTTCCACATAATGCATGTTGATCAATCAACAAATGGTGAAAACAAAGGGATAATTGTCACCTAAATCATCACAAATAATATCTCCCCCTTTAGTGGAGGGAGTGGTAACTTAGGTGGGCTTGGGTATGGAGAACCCCAGGCTGGCAACGGAGAACTGCTGCGGGCCCTCAGCAACTTTAACCTCTGCATTACTAAGTCTTTTTTAGAGCGCAGAATTGAAATTATTTCATGAACACTGACATAGTCACAGCATTCATAAGCATAAAAAAAAACAAAATACAACAAATACACAAAGAACGGGTTATTGTTTCCTACTTGAGGTTGGATTACATACTTAGGAAAGGTCAGCAGGGAAATAGTAACCATCTCATTGGAAAACAAAGACCTCAAGATCACTGGGAGTCAAGATCCGGGAGTGCAGGCGGGCTAGTTTAGCACCTCATCTCTTTCATGACAGTCACACTGTTAGAATGAGGTTTAACATAAGTGGCAGTGTGTAATGCTCGTAAACTTGTACTCATGTTGTGCAACTCTATCATACCTTCAAAAGTTAGCAGTTTATTCATGTGCTAATATAAAAACAAGTCCAAATTATTCCTAAAGATGAAGCATTCATGATTTTTAAGAAGATTTTCTGATTTTAATTTACCAGACCACAGGACAAATTTTTAGGTCATGTCTGTCAGTTTTATTTTATAAGAGTTCATTAAACCTAAAAGGTTTTGAAATAAACTAGGGATGTGAAATTTTCATAAATCTAAGAATGAAATCTTCAGTATTTAATGTAAATTACTGATTTAGCCATATCAGTAGTAGCTTATCAGTATAAGGTTATTTGTTTTCCTTTTTAAGTTTAACTTGCATTTATTTATGCAGCTACAAACTGTGTTCACTTCTAATGGTTTTAATAAGTGTTTGATGGATTTTATGAAATGATTAATATGGCATTTATTGAAGATTATGACACCCATCAGTTCCCTGCTAATTTATACTAAAGAACCAAATTTTTTAATCTCTTAACTTTTTGATCTCAAACTTTAACAGTTAAATACTTCCCCATATTTATTTTAAGGAGACAGAGCACATCTTGAATTATTTATTTAATAAAACCCAATTATATTACTGACCTGCTGAGGATTAACAAGTAGTAACTAGTTGTAAAATTACTTAAAGTGCATAACATTGTTATAAATACACAAACTTTCTGCATTTTTTTTTCCCCAATCCAAACATTTTTTTGTCAAAAAGATTTTAATGGTAATTCAAACTTAGTAGCAATGAAAAGAAAAGAAAAAAATCTTATCTTTTGTCACTGGTGTTTAAATATCAGCATGTTGGAATAATTAAGATAGAAGGAAGGATACTAAAGAGGCTTTTAGCAGCGCTGACATAATCAAAATTAGAGAAAGACAGCACCCAGACACATGTCCCTGAGAGCAAAAGACTTAGTATATATTATTTCCCTGCAAACCTGTTACTTGAAACTGTGGTTGTTGGATCAAATCGTGATCTTAACATGATCCAAAATGCTTTTCACTTTGCAGAAGAAGGCATTACAAAGTGAGATTGTAATTTAGCATTTCTGTTTTTTAAGAATTGGTTTTGGGTTTTTTTTTATCACAGATGTATGCAAAAGGTGTCAAGATTGGATGTCCAAAAGAAATACATATTTCAAAATGTAAAGTAAGGTCATAGTGGATGAAGACTTATCAGGGAGCAGCCATGTTTAAGTGACAGAAGCACAGGAAAAGTAGAGGCTGATGGTCCAGCTGCAGCAGTTAAGGTCGGACCTGGCACAGAGCAATCTCATGGGCACACAGGGCTCTGTGTCCCAGTAGCACAACACTACTGTCCCTACAACGCAGCCTTAGTGACCCCATAAAAGAGTCCCAGTGTCCCCAGAGTTTTATCCAGAACAATGACCTCCTTCTCCATCCACTTCCATTATAACTCCCTCCACACAACATGGTACAATGCTCCCTATTGGCTGGACTGGCATTCCTAAAACCTCCAGCAGCAGATACCGACAGCCCGCCCGCTCAGTGTCCAAACGCTCGACTAACCCCCATCACTACCCGCCTCTGCTCTTCATGACTCCCCTCCCTGTCCGCTCAAAATCTACCCATTCAGCCTAAAGCCATCCTCACCACAGCCTCGTCTATAAAGGCTTGCTTTGTAACACGATGCCATAATAAGATGTACAGAATGATAAAAGACAATGGGAACTAGTAAGAGTGGAAAAAAAGGCACTGAAACTAAACTAGACAGTGATTCGCATAAAATATAAAGACATGAGAAAGCAGCGAGACAAACTAATCAAGACTGAAATAGTTTTGATTATAGAGTAACTGTGTAAGTAATGCTGAAAACAGCTTTTTAACAATCAATATACTCTTTGTTAACTAAATGATGTGGCATTACTTTAATGACATATTACAGTCTTTTACATCTATCACGACCTTGGAATATGATACTATTTTTTCTGCAACAATATAAGAAATCATTTGTTTCTGCTGTCATTTGTAACCTTGGATGAGAAAAACCAGCTGATAAATATATAAACTAGCTATAAATATCTACGTATAAAACCAGATATAGAGCCAAAAGTAGTCTCAAATGGTATTAAGATTTTTAAAAAAGAACAATTTCAGAGGATAAAAAAAAAGTTTTCCACAGTAAGAGAAGGACTTAGGCAATATTATGGCTCTCCATCCAGCACGGGAGACCAAAAATTTGCATAATGGCATAGTCAAACTCGGTTCCCTTGACTTCAGCATTGTGTTTTAGTGCAAGTGTTCAAATCTAAAAGTTCTCTGTAGATGTGGGCACTCAGTGGCACCTGCAACTAGTCCTTATGCTCATATCTGTTAGATGTTCATTTGAATAAGGTATCCTATGCTTGAATAAGCCATCTGAAGCACAATAGAAAGGTTAAGGAATCAAGGATGATGGACAGAATTTGTATTGGGCAAGATAAATTTTAAAACATGTAGTTAATAAGAGATTTTGCTGTTATCGTTTAGAAATGCTCCAATTATTTACTCACTCAGATGGATTGTGTTCATTTTTTCATGTTCATCCACTGTGTTCATGGAAACTTTCCCTAAAAAACCCTTTTTGCATGTCTTGCCAACTCTTAGTACTGACCTGTGGTAGGGGGTTGGGGGGTTTCGTGAGGATGCCTCCTATGTAGACCACATGTGGAAGGGTGGGTCTGGGGAACTCCAGAGCCATGTCAGTGCATAGCATCCACAGCCTGCTCCCCTGCACCAGATCAGCCATGGCCACTTGAGGCTTTACTCCATGTTTCTTCATAATCCGGTCATATTTTGGTAATGCAATGTAATGGACTCCAAAGCGCTGCACCAGGTAAACGACTGTGTTTGTGATCCTCTGCATTAAGGACATGCGGTCTGTCAGCAACGAGTTGAATTCAGGTACATATGATAACGGCGCTGGAGCTCCCACTTCTGCAGGGTACCACAGGCCTGTGCTGAACACAGCATATTGCACACCTAGAATATGAGCTATCACAAAACCACACATTTCATTGGGGTCCACAAGCAGCAGGTCAAACTTAGCTTCTTTCAGTCGATTCATTACTTCAGCACTGCCGACAACGGCATCACAGTTCTGGGAATAGTGGTCAAGAATGTCAAACAGTTCCAGAAATGTCAAACGGCCTGAGAAGATGTTGCTAACTTTGGACTGGAGGAAACTGTCAGCTGTGCTGCTGTTAAAGATCCCTGGGTAGCGCTGCAGATGGTAGTAAGGAGAGGGAGGGACCTCACGGCCCTCAGAAACTAGAAAGTGGGTCTCGTGGCCCTCTTGGTGAAGAGCTGTTGCCAGCGTCTTGAAGATGTAGAGGTGTGATTCAAACATGATAGGTGGGACCACAACCACTTTAGCAGCCCATGTTGCACTGGAGCCCCAGGTGAGGAGGCCGAGGAAGAGCAGCAGCGATGATGGTAGTAACATGGCTGAAATAATGGTTAAAAAAAAGACAGAAAACATAATTATGTTAATAAAAATATTCAAACTCATTCAAAGCAATAACTACTCAGGTTATGCCACTCACTGTAACCTGCTTTGGATAAATGCATTGACCAAAATAATATAAGGTAACAGACAAAAACAAAATAATGTAATAAAGACACAACTGTCTGATTTTTGTCATTATACTACGATATGGAATAATGCTAACAGGTCATGTAGAGCTGTATAAAATATTGTTTAAGTGTCATAATTGCAGTGTCAATGTTCGCAACTACTACACTGCAGGCCTGTAATGTACAAGGCAAATGAGCTCAACATTTTCTCATCAATTTACCTGACACAAAGGTTTGTTTATTGTCAATGGAAATACACAAACCATTGTGGTAAAACACAATTCACGTCTGCACATAATACAAGAAAACATATACTTAAGACCAAGCGCACTAAAAGCAAGAAATGATTACAATAAAATTAACTCTCAAGTACTGATATTTACCAAAAGAGGTAAGATCAGTGCAAGTCATCTGCTGAAAATTTCTGTATTTTTTCATATTGTAATATATATCACAGGGTTACAAAAACAATCTTCGGAACTGGGACCAAATCAATGACGCAATTATCCACTGTCTTATATTGCTGTGAAGTCTCGTGTTGCCAGATTTAAACCAGAGGCACCTAGAGACTGCAAGCCTCTGCCAAGCCACTGTAATGTTTTTTTCCCAATGATTGTGTTATTTTTGAGTTACAAGCTCTAATGCAAAACTATCCCTATCTCCTCATGATAAATAATCCTTTCAAATAAACTTGAGTCCAGACAGTGATCTAGATCACCCCCAAACTCAAAACACTTTTTCATCATAGGATTTCTGAGATTTCCAGAAACTTTTATCCAAATCCAAGAGACAGACAGACCAACACAAGTGAATACATGATCTTGACCTTGGCAACCATAACAACCCTTAGCTAGGGTGTTCATTGTTTACTGAACAAGACACTTAGCAAAAAAAAAAAAAAAATAGCAGAAACTAATAGCATATCCACTTCTAGCCATACATATGAAACATGTTATGGCATCAACATTACAAAGAAGTCCTTTCATATATATTAGGCAGTCAGAAAACACAAAGTCTCTGTATTTGTTTATAAATTGTTAACCTCAACTTTTTTTTTCATGTATTTCAATTTCCACCCTTTATACCTTCTCACTATGTGCTCGACCATCACTGACATGGCGTGGGTTGTACCAACGTCACTCTAAACCTCCTTCTGCTCTATTCACAAACACAAAGAACCATTATTGTGTCACCATGTCCTAGCCTGTGCCCTATGTGTCTACTGTCAATCCCTGTTTCTCTCACTTGGATTAATGATCAACATCGAAATATATTTTTTTATGAAAGGCCATAAATTACCTGGTTTTATTCCCAATATGCACTGACTACCCTATGGTGTCCTTCCACAAGTTGTTCCACCATAGGTAATGTGCATTTCACTGAGTGAGTGGCAAAGTGTTTATGGCTTTGGACTGGGTGAAGGATGAAAAAAAGACCACAACATCATCATGTTTAAAATACCAGGATGATTCCTTGATATTTTATGCAGCATTAACACAATGTTCCAGCACATATATGAACATTTAAAAGTTCTTCATAGCAGTATTTGAGGAGTTACATATTTTTACACCAGCTATTTAAACTACCTGCCATAGCATGTGTGATTTTCTATCTTCATGTGCAAGACTAAAAACCTACCCTGAGCAGTCATACCTTCTCATGGAGAATGAGCTGTCCTAAATGGGTGGAGGTAGATAGTTATCTGTGGTGATCAATATAACATAGAACTTTTAACACTTTTCAAAAGCGGATGTTGAAAACTCTCCCGATAACATAACCATTTTGCGTTAATCAATATCAAATTGCAAGGTTCTTCTTGTTTCTGCTGGACTACTGACTGATAGCATCTCAGCAGGATTATAAAATGCATCAGCCACCTGTTAGCTCAGTGTGGAGTTTCTCTCTGCAAACAGCCGGGGCCCTCTGAGGACTCAAGGTGGCTGCCATTTTGTTTAGCACTGTCCGGAGTATATTGTTACGAACACTTCAAAGTCCAGACTGTTGATGGTAGCCATAGAAACCAGCCACTGTCTGCAGAGGACTCTGAAGTGTCATGACTTACATTACTAACAATGGAGTCTGGTTACCTTGTGCACAACGACAGCTGTATGTGATTAAGAAAATTAATGCATAAGAAATCACTTTGTGATCTGTGTGAGGAAAAGCTACAGGTTCATGTAAAAGTTTATGAGGAAAGGGCCCATTTTAATGATCTATATCATCATCTAGAACTAAATTGTGTAAATGAGGATATGTATGAAAGATTAAGATTACAACTAAACGCTTATTTTCATATGTTTGTGGCATTACTTAGGGGAGGAGCAGGTGAAAATTTGATGTGAATAATTGTAAGTTAACAAATTACTTAACAAAAACTGTAATTACGATGTTCATTTATATGAAACACGTCATATTAAGATATAAGTTTTGTGACATTATGATTGTGATACTGGTATTTAGCATATCGTTCTACTTCCATAGGACAGATTAAGTCCGATCATTGTGGGTTTTTTCTTCTTTTGCTTAATAATAGGCCATCTTTTTGTCAAGATACATGAGCAATATTAATGGCTTTGTCAGTCTGTCAAAGCTATGGCATTTAGTCCTTCAAAACATGGGCACTTTTGCTTTTTGCATTAATGTTGCTCATTCTTCATTCTGGCAGGTCTGTGACATTGATCCAAAAAGCTACATCCATATTTGCCATTCACAAAAGACTCTTCACCATGCAAAGTCACATGAAACTTTCTCTATAGAATCACACTTTTCTCACAACAGCATGTAGTATCACCATAGTGGTGTTATGGGTCTCAGGACCTGGTCTGTCCTTTTCCCAGAGAGTGTGTGTGTGTGCATTCAGGTGTGGCTTTCTTCTAGATCCCCTGACACAGATGTCTCTCATCAACCCATCACAGCTGCCACTCATCAACCCATTACTCTAGCAGTATATCTTCCTGAGTTCAACCTGCAATCAATGCTAGATTGTTCACACCATTTCGTGGTATCTGGTCTGGTGAGCGTGGTTAAGATTTTGTCTTGTTTGAGGATACCTGTTGAACATATGTGTTTTTGCCTGTTACAGAGAATCCTGTTAGATTTTGTTCCCACTGTTTTTGGATTACCATCTCGTTTCCAGTTCTGTGCCAATTTTATTCTTCCACTACGGTTTCCCATCTGCTCCTTGGGTCCAAACACTGCCCCTTCTGTGACAAGTATAGTTTCATTCCAAGTACCTGGTGTTTGTACAGAATATCAGCAATGGATGGAGGCAAGTGAAGGTATCCCAGTTCTACATGTTTCAATTGTGGGGTTTAATTGCAATGAAATGAAAAATACTTTATTAATCAATGATATTGCCACATGAGCAACTGAAGAAACTTTCATTTAACGCATAACAAAAAACTGAGTTACTGAAAACAGAGTGAGTCACACAGGGGCCAAAAGCATAACTGCTGCCTAAACCTTTAAACACTTTAACATGTACTTATAAATATATGTAAAACTAATTAAAGCATTTTTTAGACTGTCTTTGGATAAAGCTTTATTTTGTAGGCATGAATGATAGTGGAATGCATCATTCGTTTAAATGAGATGCACGATTTTAACATAAGATGTGAGCAATTCTTAGTGTCCCTTTAACTAGTTTTTTGTGTGTTGCCACGATTAAGATCTGTGATTATGGCTATTGATAAGACTACTATAAAAAAATTGGATACTTGCTCTCCAACTAATATCAAGCATCTGTCAATAGTCAAAATGTTTGCCTTCCTCCCACTTTCACTGCTTTCATGTCTTGCATTTTAATGCCGCTAAAATATCCTAACAATTTTACTGTAGTTCCCTAATAGTTTTTCTCACTTTTCCAGTTATAAACTGTGAATTAAGAGACAAAACCTTAAAAAAAAAATGTTCGAACCAGTAGTCGCACATTTACTAGTGGAATACCGCGTGTTTAAATCAAGCGGCAACCTCTGGCGGTTTAACGTGAAGCCTATGCGGAAGTGCATAAAACTGCAGTTCCCCCCCTTTCATCCACTAGGGGCTCCAAAACAGAGCAAATCCCCACAGACTTCCATGTTAAAAAGACCAACATCATAGCAGAAATAAACATGTTTACAGCCTGGTTCAAAAATACGTTTTTGGTTAAATAGGTCAGGTTTACCTTCATGACAACTGTGGGGGGGGGGGAAGTGAATTTTTTTTTTTTACTCCTCCATTTAAAAGTAATTTAATCTCAAAACTGGTCATATTTAGGGGGCGTGTCCTTTTGATTGATAGGTACTCGATCTCCCGCTTCAAGTAAGAAGAAGGTAGAACAACTGCGGTTTTCAGCCGGTTAACGTGACTTAGCTTTAGCCCGCTTACCTCCATTAGCTGGTTAGCTCCTGTTAGCTCTTGGCTACAGGCAGCTTGGAGTTCGCGTAATGTCAATCATCCATCCCCACGCCCACAGCCCCCCCTCTCAGCTCTACTTCTTGGCTCATATTTGTATTTTTCAGGCAAGACGACACGCATGCCCCTGCCAAGATGGCAATGGTAGGAAGTGCCCACCAAGCTTCATTTCAGCTCTTCAGAAGCTATAGGTGACGTCACAGACGCTCCATCCATCTTTTTATAGACAGTCTATGGTTTAAATGCCTCCATGACAACTATCAGGCACTCTGATTTAGTGTAGCATGATAACATGCTAATGTGAAATGTTACCTTACGTTATCGGTTATGAGAAGTGGAGGTATAAACTGACTTCCTTACGTCTTGGTCTTCCGGTAAAATGTATTGGTTTTACACAGGTCACACTATAAAATATGTTCAATTTTCTATTATTAATATTGGTCCAAAAACTTTAGTTAGGTTTTGGGTTTTTTCTTTTCCTTTTTTTTTTTTTTGCTCTGTTCTTTGGATTTCTCACGCTGTCAAATCAAACCTACTTTGAATGTAACACAGCATGTAAGCACATACTGCAGAGGTTATAACTGTCTGCATGACATCTGAACAGAACATATTTTTTGTGGATTAATTGAAACATTGGAGAATATACTTTGCATCAATTACTTTGTTTTAAGGTTGCTTGATTAATCGTTTCTGCCGCCTTCCTTTATTTTACTTTGTAAAATATTGTTTTACTTGGCTGAAATGCTGAGAAAAAGCTTATCACTAAGTAGAATTATTGTAAAGCATTGAAAGGCACATTTGGATGAAAATCAGGCAATTGGTGCTTTTGACATCACCAAACCTTATGTTGGCTTCAACAAACAATTAACTGCAGGCCACTATTTTGATCCTTCATAAGAAAATAATTCAAACTCACACCACAACTTTACAGAATTTGTATTCTCCATATGCCACCTCCACCATGCTTTATAAAGTTCAGATGGATAAATTTTGTGTAATCTTGCTGACAAGTACATAAACAGCAATAAAAACATAACTCTACCAAGCCCCTTTGTCTCCTTAAATCATCTTAAATTAATTGGCTTCTATTATAGCTCTCTGTTGCGTATCACTGAAATCTAATGAAATCCAAAGACTTTTCATTAGTTCAGCATTCCATAATAGTTATTATACAGTCATTACAACTCTTATCTGCACATGCTTTTTTCCTTGATTCAGCACAGCAGGATGAGCTGCCTTGCTGCTCTCACAGTGGGGGTTTAATTTCCTCACTGCACTCTGTTTTTATGGGGTGAGATGTGGTGTCTGAGATATATTAGGTCAAGTACAAGTCGACTCAGGCTGTTTAATTTGTCTTGCATCTTTTAAGTGTGGTAAGAAATCCAACAGGAGTTCTTGAAGGGTTAGTCTGGCTTGTCAACGTTAGCAACATTTGAATTTTAAATGATTAAAGACAAAAGCTGCATACAGATAAAATGGGCTTGGATATCATGGCCATGTTGCCTTCATGGACATTCCCACTGCCAACTGCAGATACAAGGCAGGTTCAGGTTTACAACCTGCCAAAAGCTGTAAAATGGGATTACATTGAGAATTGTAGCAGTTAACATTCTTTCCCAATCATCATGTTAAACATTGATAATGAAGTCTAACATACCAGCACATAGTGAGGTCAAGACGCTCAATATCAGTGAAAGGTACAAAAATATGCCCACGATATGTATGAGAGAAAAGCTGAACAAAATTTAAGTGCAATGAGGACTGAAAAGTATACTTTAAACGTTTATATAAGAGAAAGCATGACAGCAGCTAGGGTCTTCAGCCTAAATAATAATTCCGAATGAAGGTTTACATGAAACACGTCCTCAATTCATTCCTCTTTAGAGCACCGGGTTGGGAAGGGTTCTGATTGGGCAAAAGGTGCATGTGACATATACCAGAAATAAACAGTTAGCTCCCTGCTCCTCATCTTTTCAGTCGTAACTTGTAAAAACTACATAAGTACCAGTTTCACTGCTGTTTTTATTGTAAAATGTGAAGTACCAGCTCAACAAGAGCATACTACTTCACTTTTTGCAGCAACTGAAAGGAAAAGAAAGATAGACCACTGAAAATGGGAGGCTAAACAACATGCGTCATTTGGCGCGTCAAGGTAACGAGCATGTGCAGAAAGACCAGAATTAACTTAGAGTGGAATTAAGGTTTACATGACAGAGGAATTCGATAGTTTGGAATTAAAATGTGAATAAACCAGCCACTTACATCAGAATTGAGTTTAATTCCAAATAGAAATTTGCATTATAGGAATTAAGTTTTTACATGGTCGTTTTTCATCAGTTTAAAGCGGAATTAACTTTTATTCGGAATTAAAACTCCCATGTAAACGTAGCAATTGTTTATAATGACAACATGGTCTCTCTGTATGCCCTTACCACTTAAAGCTTCATCAGCATTTGACACAAGGCTACACATAGCAGATAAGCCTAAATATATACTCATTGAAAAGTCATAACAACATGGTTTTCCACATTGAAGCAAAATGAATATCATTGTGAAATAAACAACTATTTATTCAACTCTATGATCCGTTCAGTTATCACCCCCCCTTTTGTAATTATTGACAAAGAATTTCATGCCTTTATCTTCACCTTTGGACATTTTTGTCATACATCCACTCTTTGCCTCCGACACACCAGAGTAACCAAAACACAAACAGGTTTAACAGGCTTTGTGTTTCCAATAGATATAATACCAAAGATAAAAGGATAAAACAAGGAATACTGTGGCATAGCTTACAGGTTTCCAGTTGTAATGTCTTATTAACAAAATGTACTGGAAATAAAGGAGCATGAGTAAATGTGACAAAGGCAGCAAAAAAAGAAAGAAAACCCAAGCAAAAGCTTAAGTGTGTACTTTAGATTTTTCCATAGAGTAAAGGGGTGTGGTGAAAATATCTGATTGCTTAAATGATGAAAACTGTTTTTTGTATGGTCTTAAAAATGTGAGTCAGAATTTCAGAGATCTCAGCTAAAGTAGATTAATCCTCTCAACTTATGAGTGCATTTGGTAAATACACACCTCATGTCACATGCAGACGGTTGAGGTCTGAAGCAATACCAAACAATTAAATTAATCTCAACAAACATTCAAGTCAGACTGACTGAATGTGTGGTAATGACATACTGAATCATGTCTGTTTTATTTATTTCTCAAAGCAGATTGCATATTTTGGTTATTTGTTGTTTTATTTTTAATTTTTTGTTTTGTTTAATTTTCTCTCAACATCAGGTGATCACCTTGGCAGGTGCAAGATGACTTGCTCAACAGGTGTACTTGTGATGTTACAGGTATGTAAATGCAGCAGCAGCGTTGGATAACTTATTAAAATAGTCTATCATTTCACGATAATGTTCAGAAATACGCAACCAAATCTAATTGGAAATTCGTTATATTAAGTATTTTCAAAAGAACTAAAGTATTAAAATTCTTCATTAGTTAATTTACAAATATTTAATGACGATTCCGTGATCGGTCAAGATGACGTTATGCGGTAGGGCTATTTCGTGAAGGACTTGAACGCACCACACCAACCCGGTTCCACCTGAGTGTCGGTCAGGTTTCGGCTTTCGAAATTCACGATAGCAAAACCTTAACCATCTCCCGTTACTATTTTAAATTGCCCAAGTGAAAAAGAAAAGTACCAGGGAAGATTTTTGTTGGGTTAACCAGGATGTGTGATACACCTGTCGTGAAAGGCGCTCAGTCCGACTGCTGAATGGCCTTACCTTGAGACTTGCAGAAAAGTAGAATGTGAAATTGCAGATGTCCTGTCTTCCCTAGAGGGGATTTAAAGTGTAAAATTAAAAGAAAAAAAAAGAAAAGCAATTGACTTTTGGGGACAAAAAAAAGGAGTGTAAAGTTAAAATGGGTCCCCGGGAATTAAATACGACCTAGGAGGCATGAAACTCGCAGTCCCTTTGGCAGGGCTGGTGAAAGGCGGGGCTAGAGGTGTTGCAAGAGGGAAAGAAGGGGAGTGGTACAGGAGACTGATAGAGAGGTTACATGACTCAGGCACAATAAGGGTGGGAAGTGTGCATATAACAACTTAGTTGCTTTCCCTGTGACAACACATGTTGAAACGGTTAATTTTCAGATGAGAGTACTGGTCGCTGGAAAGTCTTGTTCAGTGCATCGTAATACAGAGGTGAAGCTGTGTTGGCTTTCTTTATCCCTCCACGCGCCTCTCATTGCGTTACATATTGGAGGAAAGGGAAATGGGTGCTATGCTGTTTTTGAAAAGGAAAATTCCATATATTAGACAAGACCAGAGACTGGACATTGTAATGTGCCTGAAAGTAAATATTTCTTATGGTTGTCTTTATTTTATGGTTTTTGGTTTTTTTTTCCAGCACAAGTGAATCCTTTTTGGCAATCTTTCTTGTTTTTTTCTGTACATAGTCTTTAGAAACAACTCTTCAGACTTCTTGAACTTTCCAAAGGTCAAGAAGTCTGAAGTCCCCCATCCTCCAAACAACCCAGGTATCAATCTGATGGGATGTGTAGGCATCATCAGAAAGAAAGTCCAAGTCACAAACACTTATCCCCACAAAACGACTAAACAACTGGTTAAAGTGGAGTTCATTTTTAATACTATTAAGTCAATTGCACCAGTTTTCTTTAAGTCAGTACTGGGTATCTTCTCATTTAGTCAAGCAAACTGGTTTGTAAAGCTTCTGAAAATGGTGAAGACGCCTGCCACAGGTGCTACTAAAGATTACAAAAGTAGACATTTTTCTGTCAAGCAACTAATAATTTCCCCTTTGTACCTTTTTTAAGCTATTCAGCAGTTTCTTTGGTAACATACTTTGGAGGAAAATCCTTATTAGTAAAGTGATAACTGGTTACTACAGACAGGTCTATGAAGAAGAATGTACGATATAAAAACTTACGTCAAACTTATTACGTCATGACAGTGAAAATTGCTTATTGAGATTAAATCAATATTCACATTTAAGAAAATATTGTTTAATGTGACGTAACAAGATGACTGGAAACTATGCAATGACTGTTGAATCAACGGTGATTTTAGTGGACTTATTTCTCTGTTTCATCCCCTGACATTTGGTGTTTGTGTGTATGTATGTGTGCAAACTGATGATGGAAAATGCGAGGGTAAAGTTTCTTAACTGTACTACTTTGTCCTACTAAAATGTCTCACTGAACAGAAAAGATAAGTACCTTTACTGTCTTCATTAACTTTAAATCTCATCAAACTGTTCTGTCGACTCATTTTATCACACTCCCTACACCAGGTATTTGAGCTTAGACATGTTATATTTTCCACTTTAAAAAGTCCAATTGTACTGATAATAATGTAGGTCGGTTTCATTTTTTACTAATACAAATAAAACACCACAGACTGTACTACTGGTAGAAGCAGAGAAAGGAGTTGTGTTGGAGCAGTTGACGGGAGAGGGGGCAGTGTTAACTTCCCACCTGCAAACAGTCAAGAAAAACAAAGATGGCCATCAGGTATTAAAGAGGAGGAGATGTAGAATTTAAGGGGTGAGTATGTTGCCATTGTGCTGGCAGTGGAGTTTAACTGTCACACAATAAGTCCCTCTGTTTACATGGCAAACACATATATGCAAGTACACTAAAACATGGGGAGAATGCTAAGTAGTTTGGTGGGGGCATTGCAGAGTGAGGCCACGATGCGCATAGTTATAGACAACTGGATGTTTCTTCTCTAACAGTGATCCATTTATCTTCACACACACACACACACACACACTTTTACTATGCATTCACTGCCCTCTTCATTCTATTTCCTGAGCCCTGAGTCATCACAATGCGCAGCTCAGCTATTGGCTACAGGGTCTGACCATCCGTCTAGTTTTCCAATCCAGGGATCCCCAGTCCTAGTCCTTGAGGACCAGTGTCCTGCAGGTTTTCCAAGTGTCTCTTGTCTCAATGTGTATTTTGCAGACATGTGCAAAGCTTGTCTTAGTCTGAGTCAGGTGTGTTCCAGCAGGAACACTTGGAAAACCTGCAGGACACCGGTCCTTGAGGACCAGGGTTGGGTATTCGTGCTTCAATCCATTACAGGCCTGTATGTGAACTTGGAGTGTATGTGAGTCTGTGATCTGGTTCCAGTCTTCACTCTTGCTTGTCATCCTCTTTTAGGTACAATTTTCTCTTTTCTCTCTTTCACCCCCCCTCATTCTGACACTATTGTCTTTCTACCTGCCCCTCCCCTCTCCTTCATTGCCTTTCTCCGCAGATATCAGGTGTGTTACTTGAGCCCCATATCAATAGTTTATCACACTGGGACATCCAATCTACAGAACATGGCTAAACCGTCCTGCAGAGAGTTGCAGTGGTCATTTTGTGTCTGTGTTGGTGTGTGAAAAACAGAAAAGAGCAAGGCAGAATAAAGGATCTGAACATGTGATGATGAAGCAAAGCGGCTTGGAGCTGGTAATAAGAATTAAAAGTATGTGAAGTTATGTGAAGAAAGAAAAACAAAAAAAATTTACTTTTCTGGGTTGTACATGTCTGTAACTTTGGGTATGAAAAATAAAAGTAGAGAGTAAACACTGTCTGGAAACTTTTTTTTTTTTTTTTTTTTTTTTTTTTTAAATGCAGTGGAAAAAAGGTTCATCTCACGTACTGCCATCTAGAGGACAAACAACAACATTGCAGTTAATTGAGCGCTTGTCTTGATATGTATGTTTAAAAATGAAAAACAGAAGTATTGGTGAACTAATTCTCACAAATATATCAAATAAAAAGAAAACTTAAAATTAAACAAATAAAATTGTCTTGCTGTTTGTTATACAGGTAATACCACCCTCCTTCTCTCTCGCTCTTCCTGTTGAAAGCTTAACTTTCATGGCCTTAAGCTCCACAAGAGCTTTTGTCCAAATTAATCAGTTCTTTAATTACCACTCAGTAAATTCTCATTTATGATATTAAAGTGGCACATTTTGATGTTGAACAAGGTGTTATTGGAGTACAAGGTGTCATGGCTCTGCTGATCCTGGGTGCGGTGTGTTTGTGTGTGTCTTCATTTGCAGGTGGAGCTCCTGGTGACTGGCAGCAAGTTGCAACGCAGACAACTTCAATCATCCTGTTACTGTCTTAACATATTTGCTCCAGTTGTATCACTTGCATCTGCAAGATTGTTGTTTGCACTTCTGTGAAATCCTTCCTGCTGACCTGCTACTCCAGTGTCCCAGCTGCTTCTGGCTGCTCACCTGCCAACCTGCCCTGCCACTTATCTGTTATTCAACCTCCAATAAACTCCAAAGTTGCTTGTCTGTTTTTGTGTCTTATCTTCCTGTATGACACCAGGAGGGTAGCAAGATATAGAGGAAGGGTGTGTTTTAGGAAAAAAAAAAAAAGGAAAAAAATGTCTTGTTTCTTACAGTTAAGCCAGAGGAAAAAAGAAAAACAAATCCATCCATCCATTTATTCACAACATTCAAACAGTAGAGTTGCACATGTAGTTTACAAAGTTTGTTAGATGTTGTTTGGCCAACACACTGCTCTGTTCTTCCTGAACTTTCACAGATGCACGTCTCAGGTGCTTACAGTCTTTAGGAAAATTAAATCACCGATATGTAATTGGGTTTTTCACACAATGGAGAATAACCTTGCTTGTGGCTGTAAAGAAGCCGGGACTCTGATGATGAAAAATGAGAGGTAGGTTTACTCTTTTGTTTGCAAGTGGGTTTTGCCTACATGAAGGTCTCCAAGTAAGTTTTCACTTCTGCTTTTATTTGTGAGATAATTGGATTTTTATGGGCCTTTAATATTTTGTAAATACTCAGCATAGATGCTTTGAAAGGTTCAAGTAATGAAATCATAATGTATGCCAGTGTTGTAATTATTTACACCACATCTCTGAGGTTAAAAGTTAAAGAAATTAGATGGCAATTTCTGTTATTTAGCGTGCAGCAGAAAAATATTGTGGGTTTATTGTCGGTTGAACGATGTTTACTTCCTGAGAATTGTATGGTGCAGGTTTACGGGGCTGCCACCAGGTTAGAAACTTGGTTGGATGTTAAAAAAAAAAGCTTATCAAGGACATTTTGTACGTGCTAAACTAAAGCTCAGGAGGACTCCTCCTTTCTGAAAGACTGATTCAGGGATTTCTTTGAGTACAATTACATAATTCAAAGCTTTGGAAAATTCTCACTGATCTGCTTTCATAGACAAGCCTTTATGTAAACTGGCTGTGATCAACTGGTTTTTCCAGCAATTATTACAAAATACACTCAGCTCTGTTAAGATCAGGCAAATCAATAATTTTTTTTTTTCATTTTAGAAATCATGGAACCACCTCTGACCTCCGTGCCTTTGGCCCCTCACATTTGCAACCTCTGTCTCCTCCTTGACGATAGCCTCTCCTTTCAGCAACGCATGAACTACATGACCAGAACTGCCGTCTTCCACATGAAGAACATCACCCATATCTGTCCGTCTCTTCCCTTTTCTGCAGTTGAAACCCTCATCCATGTTTTAGTCAACAATTGACAACGTTAATAGTATCCTGCACAGCTCATCACACACTTTAAAATTGTGCCACTTGTCTCCTCAGTCACGCCTCCTCCTGCAAAAGATTTACATATGTCTATGTAAATAAATTACATGTCAAATTACATCCTACGTTTATCACAACATGGGTTTGTTGTGACAGAGTCAAGGCGCCAAACTGGTCTTCCTGCAGGTAAAACCGGCTGCATATGTAAATATTTGGAGTTTTATGAAACACGTACCGTTCTGCTATTGTGACTAAAGTGTGCAAATTTTTAGGTATTACTTTAATACTTTAAAATTTACACTAAGAGAAAAACATAAAGCCAGAGAAAAATGTTTATTTGCATTTTTCCATGTTTTGGACACAAATAATCAGAATAAATGTTTTTAGTAAATGGCTGAGATATAAGTTAATGATAACATAACAGTGAAATGGTGGGAATCTGAAACAGTAGTTATATAGGAAACACTTCATTTGGGTTTTACACACCCAAAGCAACTGGTAGGGATAGTCATTGCAAGTTTACCTCAACCAGATGGTACACCAGGACCTTAAGGGGTTAAGTGCAAAACTAGTATAAGATCTAACTATTGAGCTTCCTCACTCTTCAGCATCACTCACTCTGATTGGTCAGAAGAGGTCTGGACGCGCTGACGTTGCGGTAACGTATTGTGTCATTTCCTGTTTCCCTAGCGTGTGTCACTGCGGATTGCTACGAGCCGTTGGCTCCTTTAACTTCTTTCTAACTTCTATCTATTGTTAACCAACCACTCACTTTAGCGCACAATATCTTCCCAAACCACTGTTCTATATATTGCATTTATTTTTGGGATCTTTGGCTTTCTGTTTACTGACTTAAACAGCTCAAGCACTCGGTTTTAGCATGGCTGCTAACTCTCTTCCCACACCATTAGCCCCCATTAGCCAGTGCGGAGCTACCAGCCAGGGCAGCCATCCCGAGCCGTCCCTCAGCAGTTCCCGCGCAGCCGGGAGCCGAGGCGGGCTGGACGACGGTCAGGCGGAAGCGTAGCCCCAAACCAAAACCCACTGGCCACCACCGACCTGTTCACGTTTCTAACAGATTTTCCCCGCTCGGTGACACACCCGCTGAGGCAGAAACCCTGATTATAGGTAGTTCCATAGTCAGAAACGTGGCTCTAGAGACACCGGGGACCATAGTCAAATGCATTCCTGGGGCCAGAGCGGGCGACGTCGAATCGTATTTGAAACTGCTGGCTAAGGCTAAACGTAAATACCGTAAGATTGTAATTCACGTCGGCGGTAACGACACCCGGTTACGCCAATCGGAGGTCACTAAAATTAATGTTGCTTCGGTGTGTAACTTTGCCAAGAGCATGTCGGACTCCGTAGTTTTCTCTGGTCCCTTGCCAAATTTAATCAGCGATGACATGTGTGGTATACTGAATATTATTGGAAACATTTAGTTATGTTTTATATATTTTATACGCTACACCAGTAGAGGGCGAACTCGCCTTAATGTTACTTTGTTGTAGGCGGTGTTATGCTGAGAACCGCAGAACAAGCTATGCCAAAGGAAAAAACTGTGCTTGTAATGTGTGCACCCGCCGAGTAAAGTTGAGAAAAAACTTGAGATGTGTTGCACCTTTATTTCGGCCACGATGTAACATCTTTTTGGCGACGAGGACAAACAGGATGGCACAGTAAGGACGTGGCTGTCGGGCTAAAGACTTTATAAGGGGGGAGAGCACCGTAAGTTACAGAAAAGATGGCGACCATCGGCACTCTAGCAGCGTTTGATGCTAAAAATCAAAGCTGGGAAGAATACTGTGAAATAATGGATCAGTTTTTTGAGGCCAATGAGATTGATAACGGGGATAAGCAGAGAGCTATACTCCTCAGTGTAGTCGGCGCATCTACATACAGTTTAATACGGAATCTCCTCAGCCCGAGTAAACCAAAAGAGAAGACTTACACAGAGCTGGTATCGTTGCTGAAAAACCACTTCGACCCAAAGCCAAGTGAAATCGTCCAGAGGTACAAGTTTGATTCCCGCAGTCATAAGCCAAATGAATCAGTCGTGGATTATGTAGCAGAACTGCGCAGGCTTGCACAGGACTGTAATTATGCCAACACGTTGGAGCAAAAGTTGAGAGATAGGATCGTATGTGGAATTAATGACGACCGTATCCAAAGACGACTCCTAGCAGAAGCAGATTTAACATGTGAAAAAGCCTTGTCCATTGCAGTAGCTGCTGAAACCGCCAATAAAAATGCACATGACCTCCAAAATCCAAGCGCAACTGTGAAGTGCTTCAAGATAAACAAAGGCACGCATCAGGGAGGCGCGTTCAAGAGCGGCAGTGTTCCAGAGTGTTACCGGTGCAAAGGACAACACAAGGCATCAGAATGTAAGTTCAAACAAGAGAAATGTCATGCATGCGGAAAAGTGGGCCAAATTGCCAAAGCTTGTCGAAACAAAACCAAGCAAAAAGGAAATGCTAAACCTGGTGTTAAAAAGGAGCAAGCTCGTTCAGGCTATCGTTCACATAATGTTAAAGAAAGGCAAGAGGAAAGCAACTCGGATAGTTCTGATGAAGATCCTTTCACATTACAAACAATGAAGTTCCAGCTAGGGCGCATGAGTGAAATGCCCCTAAGAAAAGTTGAGCCATACACTGAGAGTATGAAACTAAATGGCAAAAGAGTGACTTTTGAGATTGATACCGGCTGCAGTCTCACCGTGTGAGTGAAAAGACATTTAAAACAATGTGGAAATCAAGCAAAACCCCCAACATTAAACCAGTGAGAATCAAGTTGGAGACTTATACAGGGCATCCAGTGACAGTTGTGGGAGCAGCTCAAGTCCAGGTCAAGTACCATAAGCAAAGAGCCAAACTATCCCTAGTGGTCGTAAAAGGCGATGGACCTACTTTGCTAGGCCGAGGCTGGCTGGAGGACATTCAACTGGACTGGACAGAAATAAAAGCCAGAGACAAAGCTCGTCAAGTACATAGTATTCACTCTGAGAGAGATAAAGAGGCAAATGTGACTTTACAAGAAGTGCTATGCAAACATGAAGAAGTTTTCAAGGAGGAGCTGGGCACGTTGAAAGGCACCAAAGCTACCATCCACGTGAAAGAAAACGCAGTTCCACGCTTCTTCCGCCCCAGATCAATTCCTTATGCTATGAGAGCTAAAGTGGATGAGGAAATTGACAGACTTTTAGAAGAGGACATCATCACCCCTGTGAAATATTCAGAATGGGCAGCTCCGGTAGTACCCATCCTGAAACCAGTGGGCACAGTCAGATTGTGTGGAGATTACAAACTAACAGTAAATACAGTGTCCTCACTCGAGCAATATCCAATACTCAGAGTAGATGACTTGTTCAATGCACTTGCTAAAGGAAAGCAGTTTTCCAAGTTAGACATGAGTCATGCTTATCAACAAATACTCATGGATGAAAAGTCCAAGAAATACCTCACAGTGAACACGCACAGAGGATTATTCACCTACAACAGACTACCGTTCGGTGTGGCCTCCGCTCCGGCCATATTTCAAAGGACGATGGAGAGTCTTTTAAGTGGAATTCCTCTGGTCGCAGTGTATTTGGATGACATTTTGGTCAGCGGAGTGAACAAAGCTGATCACATCAGGAACTTGGACATTGTGCTTAAAAGACTGAAAGAGGCTGGACTACGTCTCAGAAGAAACAAGTGTACCTTTCTTCAGGATGAAGTGGAGTACTTAGGGTACAGAGTAGATGCACAAGGATTACACCCAGTGGAGAAAAAGGTCAAAGCAATCCAGGATGCTCCCGCCCCAACAAATGTTACAGAGCTCAAGTCATTTTTGGGACTGTTAAACTATTACAACAAGTTCCTTCCGAACCTTGCAACTAGGTTGGCGCCATTACATGAGCTCTTGAGACATGATGTTCGATGGAAATGGAATAAAGAGCGAGAAGAAGCCTTTCAAAACGCAAAAGACATGCTCAACACATCCAATGTTTTGGTGCCCTACTCAGCGGACAGAGAGCTGGTTTTGTCATGTGATGCTTCGCCTTATGGAGTAGGTGCAGTATTATCACACGTCATGGAAGATGGAAGTGAGAGACCAATTGGGTTTGTTTCCCGTACTTTACAACCTGCAGAGACAAGATACTCACAGTTGGATAAAGAAGGGCTCGCAATCATATTTGGGATTGAAAAATTCCACAAATATTTGTACGGACGAAACTTTGTGATTTATACAGATCACAAGCCACTGATTTATCTGTTTAACGAAAAGAAGCCAATTCCCCAAATGGGATCGCCAAGAGTGCAAAGGTGGGCTGTGAAACTCAGCGCATACAAGTACAACATAGTCTACAAACCAGGCAAACATCACGCAAATGCAGACGCATTGAGCAGATTGCCAGTCCCGGTCAAACTAAGAAAGGAGGAGAGGACTGAGCAAGTTCTAATGATGGACATTTTGGATGAGACATTGATACAAGCGAGTCAAATAAAGCAGTGGACCGCTAAAGACACTGTTTTATCACAAGTACATGAATACATCCTCAAAGGGTGGCCTGCAGATTATGATCCAAACCTCAAAGCTTTCCACCAGAGAAAAATGGAGCTAAGTGTAAGAGATGGCTGTGTTCTCTGGGGAGCTCGAGTTGTAATCCCTACAAAAGGAAGAGAAAGGATGCTCAAACTATTGCATCAAACTCACACAGGAATGACTAAAATGAAAGGACTGGCCAGAGCGTACATGTGGTGGCCAGGAATGGATCAAGATGTAGAAAGAACTGTTCAGGCATGTCATGAGTGTCAGGCACATCAAAAAGCACCTGCCCCTGCACCACTGCACCCGTGGGAATGGCCTGAGTCACCATGGTCAAGAATTCATGTGGACTACGCTGGACCATTCCTTGGAGAAATGTTTCTCGTGATTGTGGATGCTCATTCAAAGTGGCTGGACGTGTATCCAACAAACTCTTGCACCTCCCAAGTCACTATTGAAAAACTCAGACAAAGCTTCAGTATTTTTGGAATACCAAAAATGCTTGTGTCCGATAATGGGACTTGCTTCTCAAGTGCAAAGTTTGAAGTGTTCATGAAGCAAAAAGATCCGCCCCGTTTCACCCATCATCAAATGGACTAGCGGAGAGAGCTGTTCAAACCTTTAAAGAGGGGATGAAAAAGATGAAAGATGGGACAATCCAAACAAGATTGTCAAGATTCTTATTTAGCTACAGGATCACACCTCATGCAACGACAGGCTTGTCACCTGCAGAACTCATGAGGTAACGCAGACTGAGGTCAGCGCTGGATTTGGTTGTTCCGGACGTAAAAACCAAAGTGCAACAAAAACAACTGAAACAGAAAGTGAATCATGACACACACAGCAAAGAAAGAGGATTTACATCTGGAGATGATGTACTCATCAGGAACTATTCTTATGGACCAAAATGGATTCCTGGTGTTATCCAAGACTGTTCAGGACCTCTTTCTTACACTGTTAATGTTGGTACTGGTCAAGTTGTGAAAAGGCATGTAGATCAGGTCAGAGCTAGATTACCTGATCCCGAGCTAAAGGTTGAGAAAGAGAGGGCGTTGTTTCCAGACACTACATCTAATGTTACTTTACCGGAAATGAACAAACCGCTAATGTTAGAACAACCGAGTTCTAGTTCAGAGGTAGAGCCAGGGATACCCCCTGCTCCAGGTATTCAGGCAGAGAAAGTTTTACCCACAGAGCCAGAAATGAGACGTTCTCATAGAGAGAGACATGCACCTGTGCACCTTAAAGATTTTGTTTACTAGAATGCTAATAGTTCATTTATATTGCTTAGTCTTGAGCTAAGTCATTTTCAGTTTGTTATTATAATATGTATGCTACACTTAAAAAAAATTGTTAGTTACCCCAGACAAGTTTTTGCTTAAAGGTGGGGGAGATGTGGTATACTGAATATTATTGGAAACATTTAGTTATGTTTTATATATTTTATACACTACACCAGTAGAGGGCGAACTCGCCTTAATGTTACTTTGTTGTAGGCGGTGTTATGCTGAGAACCGCAGAACAAGCTATGCCAAAGGAAAAAACTGTGCTTGTAATGTGTGCACCCGCCGAGTAAAGTTGAGAAAAAACTTGAGATGTGTTGCACCTTTATTTCGGCCACGATGTAACAACATGTTTAGCCGCATGTCATCCTTCAACCGCTGGTTGTCTAGGTGGTGTCCCGATAACAACGTGGGTTTTATAGATAATTGGAGCGCTTTTTGGGGAAAGCCTGGTCTTATTAGGAGAGATGGCATCCATCCCACGTTGGAAGGAGCCGCTCTCTTATCTAGCAATATGGACTCTTTTATTAGTCAGCTAAATTGACAACTCAGGGTTGGGACCAGGAGGCAGAATTGTAGTCCTACACACTTTTCTGCAGCTTCCCACCTGCCGCCGCCCACCCAAAACCCCATTCCGACCTTATACAACTTCCCAGCAGTAAGAATTAAACAACACAAAAACACTTCTGGGGTTAATCGTGAAAACCTCATAAAAATAAAAACAATGGATCTAATAAAATCTGAAAATAAGACAATAAAGTGTGGCCTACTGAATATTAGATCCCTCCCAAATAAGTCTTTATTAGTCAATGACTTGATAGGTGATCAGCACATTGATTTATTCTGTCTTACGGAAACCTGGTTACAGCAAGAGGATTATGTTAGTATTAATGAAGCTACGCCAGCTAACTATTTAAACTTTCACATTCCTAGAACTACAGGCAGAGGAGGAGGTGGTGCAGCTATTTTTAAGTCAGAATTTTTAATTAATCCTAAGCACAAAACTAACTATAAATCCTTTGAATTCCTGACATTAAATTTATCTAATCCAAAATGGAATTCAGAGAAACCGCTCCTTTTAGCATTAGTGTATCGCCCACCTTGACCTTACTCCGAGTTTCTGACCGAATTCTCTGATCTCTTGTCTGAGTTAGTGCTGACTACTGATAAGGTCATTGTACTAGGTGATTTTAATATTCACGTTGACGTTGAAAATGATAGTTTAAACATTTCCTTTAGCTCTATTCTAAACTCAATTGGGTTTTCACAAAATGTCAATGGAGCCACTCACTCTCATGGTCACACTCTTGATCTTGTTCTAACATATGGTATTGAGACTGATAAGCTCAAAGTATTTCCTCAAAACCCTGTCTTGTCCGATCACTTCTTGTTAACCTTTGAATTCACTTTATTTGATTACTCACTGACCAAAAATAAATTCTACTATAGTAGATGTTTATCAGACAATAATATTACAAAATTTAAACAATCAATTGAATCAATTTTTTCACATCTACCATGTGTTAGCATGACTGAGAGTCCCCCTTTAAGCCTTACTCCTGCTCAGATTGATCAACATGCTGATACTATAACAGCTT
The DNA here is from genome assembly GCF_933228915.1 of Telmatherina bonti. Taxonomy (NCBI): domain Eukaryota; kingdom Metazoa; phylum Chordata; class Actinopteri; order Atheriniformes; family Telmatherinidae; genus Telmatherina; species Telmatherina bonti. The sequence continues at coordinate 32,754,174 of NC_136621.1, forward strand.
CAATGCGTACAACCTTGGATAATGTTGCTCCCCTAAAGAAGAAGAAATTAGGTAAGATTATGAAGGCTCCCTGGTTTAATTCCCAGCTTCGAGCTCTAAAACAGGCATCAAGGCATTTGGAAAACAGATGGCGTTCATCAGGACTAGAGGAGTCTCACTTAACCTGGAAAGAAAGTTTAAGCGTATACAAAAAAGCCTTACGTACGGCAAGAACAGCTTATTATTCATCATTGATAGAGGAAAACAAAAACAACCCTCGGTTTCTTTTCAGCACTGTAGCTAGGCTTACTAGGAGCTGGAGCGCTGTGGAGCCATGTATTCCTTTCTCACTTAGCTGTGATGATTTCATGTATTTTTTCAGGAATAAAATTGACACTATTAGAGATCAAATTCACAATACTCTTCCTTCCACCTATAATGTTGAGCCTGTTGTGGTCTCCGAAGCATCCTTAGAACCAGGATCTGACTTGTCTAAATAGTTTCTGTCCTGTCCAACCCTCTGAATTAACTAAAATAATAGCTTCATCTAAACCATCCACCTGTATCTTAGACCCTCTCCCAACGAGCCTCTTTAAGGACATTTTCCCTTTAATTAATACATCACTACTAAATCTTATCAATATGTCTTTAGTGACAGGATATGTACCACAATCATTTAAAACTGCTGTAATCAAGCCTTTACTTAAAAAGCAATCTCTGGATCCAGAGGTGATAGCAAATTATAGACCTATATCTAACCTCCCGTTTATGTCCAAAATTCTGGAGAAAATAGTTTCAGCTCAGCTACATGCCCACCTGAGCAGAAATAATTTATGCGAGGAGTTTCAGTCAGGATTTAGAGCTCATCATAGTACTGAGACGGCATTGGTGAAAGTTACTAATGACCTTCTTATGGCCTCAGACAAAGGACTTGTGTCCGTACTTATCTTGCTTGATCTTAGTGCTGCATTTGATACAGTCGATCATAACATTCTGTTACAAAGACTAGAACAGGTGATTGGAATTACAGGTACAGCGTTAAGCTGGTTTAAATCATATTTATCTGATAGACTTCAGTTTGTTCATGTAAATGACAAGTCCTCCTCCCAAACTACAGTAAGTCATGGAGTTCCTCAAGGTTCTGTACTTGGACCAATACTCTTCACGCTATATATGCTCCCTTTAGGCAAAATTATTAGACAGCATGGAATAAACTTTCATTGTTATGCAGATGATACTCAACTATACTTATCCTTTAAACCAGATTAAACAAATCAGCCCAATAGGCTACAAAATTGTCTCATAGACATAAAGACTTGGATGTCTAGAAATTAAATCCTCTTAAACTCAGATAAGACTGAAGTAATTCTCGTTGGATCTGAAAAACTCAGAGCTAAATTTTCCGGTTTTGTAATGAACCTGGATGGCATTACTTTAGCTTCCAGTGCTACAGTGAGAAACCTTGGAGTAATATTTGACCCTGACCTGTCCTTTGGCCCACATATTAAGCAGGTTACTAAAACAGCCTTCTTTCATTTACGTAATATAGCCAAAATTAGGGACATTCTGTCTCGGAGTGATGCAGAAAAACTGGTTCACGCTTTTGTTACTTCGAGACTAGATTACTGTAACTCTCTATTACTGGGCTGTCCTAAATATGCCCTGAAAAGCCTTCAGCTGATCCAGAATTCTGCAGCCAGAGTCCTGACCAGAACCAGCAGGAGAGATCATATTTCTCCAGTTTTAGCCTCTCTTCATTGGCTGCCTGTTGAATCTAGAATAGAATTTAAAATCCTTCTCCTTACATATAAAGCCCTCCACAACCAGGCACCACTATATATCAAAGACCTCATTGTTCCTTATATACCAAGTAGAGTACTTCGTTCGCAAACTGCAGGCTTACTTGTGGTTCCTAGAGTCTCAAAGAGCCGAGCAGGAGGCAGAGCCTTTGGTTATCAGGCCCCTCTCTTATGGAATAAGCTCCCAGTTAGTGTTAGGGAAGCAGACACCCTCCCCACCTTTAAGACTAGGCTGAAGACTTATCTTTTTGATAAGTCCTATAGCTAGGGATGGTTAGCATCCCTTAGTTATGCTGCTATAGGTTTAGACTGCTGAGGGACATTTCCTGATACACTGAGCTTCTTTCTTTTTCTCTTTATCTCTTTCTTTAACCCCCCCCCCCCCCCCCCCCCCATAACAGTGTTGCATCATTAACATGTATGTCTCCTGTCTCAGCAGGTCTCCCTGGCCGGGAGTAGCAGTTCCTGTTGTCTGTTGTCTTTCTGTCCTCTTCCCCCCACACAGCAGAGGCAGATGGCTGCCTGTCCTGAGCCGGGTTCTGCCGGAGGTTTCCTTCCTGTTAAAAGGGAGTTTTTTCCTTCCCACTGTTGCCAGTGTGCTTGCTCCGGATGGGAGATTGAGTTGGACTCAACTCAATCTGCTGGTTTCCTTATATAGGCTATTATGAATTGGCCTTCATTATGTTTTCCCCTCTGTCTGTAAAGTGTCTTGAGATGGCATTGCCGTGATTTGACGCTATATAAATAAAGTTGAATTGAATTTAATTGAATCTGAGATTTTGAATCTCAAGATGAGAGGAATAAATGATCTGTTCTGTAAATAGGACACTAGGTGCTTGTCGTCATGACGCCATGGTATGATGACCTGGTCAGGACACGAATGAACAATAAATATGAATGAACTGAGTCATGAATGAACAAAGTCATTTTGGATGGAACTCGTGGAACGTAACCAAGACAGATGTGGTGCCAGATTCTTTTCATAGCCTTGAGCAGGGTGTTGATTCATTACAAGGCCAGAAGACATGTAAAGGCTGATAAGGGGGGAAAAAAAAAAGGGCGTGTGTGTGTGTTTGGGTGTGTGTATGTGTTAACTTTACCAGCTTGAATCTTAATCAAATGGACTGTTTTACAACAAAATAAAAATGAATGAATAAAAATAAAATAAATAAAAAATAAACTGACTAGATCAAACTTTTTTCCTTCCATCATTACATTCACGCCAGAAAGAAAATTGGCCAAACCAGAGCTGAGGCTGTTGAAGCATCTTGTAACTTGAGTCTTAGGTGAAGTGCATCACAGCTGCAGTGAGTGTTTCATATTTAACAGACATAGAAGGTCAAAAAAGGCAATGTTGTTGTAGCTGTCTGAATCAAGGTCCCTGCAGTTACAGAAAGGACTTAAGTGAGCTAAATGAAGAGAAAGCTGTCACCTCTTCACATCAAGTGGCGTGGAAGTCCCAATGTGAAAAATGATGGGTTTATAAACTTCATGCTTATGATTACACAACTGATTATCTTCAGTACAAATACAGTGATATGCAGTCTGCTTACGTGTTGCGACTGCCTCCTCAGTAGGTCAGACGTTGCATTATACTATCAACATGCATTCATTATCCCAACTGAGGAAGGGAAGCTGGAGTCCATCCCAGTAATGAAAGGCAGGGTACACCCTGGACAGCTCGCCAGTCCATCGCAGGGCCACACAGAGACAAACAACCACTCACACTCACTCCTATGGGCAATTTAGAGTAACAAATTGACCCACAGGTGTCAAACTCCGGTCCTCGAGGGCCGGTATCCTGCAGGTTTTTGTTGCCTCCACGCTCCAACACACCTGATTGAAATTCATAAATAGGTTGACAAGAAGCTGCTGGATCTATTTGATTTGAATCAGCTGAGCTGGTAGAGGGAGACAACAAAACCCTGCTGGATACGGGCCCTTGAGGACTGGAGTTTGACACCTGTGGGTTTGTCTTTGGATGGTGGGAAGAAGCCGGAGTACCCGGAGAGAACCCACATATACGCGGGGAGAACATGCAAACTCCACACAGAAAGGCCACTGTCTAAGCCTCGTCCCAGCGACCTTCATGCTGTGAGGCCACAGTGCTAACCACCATGCCACCTTGCAAACAATCAAACCAGTTTATTACACAAAGTCACCAGTCAAAACCTGAGATTTAAGAAATCTCACTTGAACCGTGTACACTAAAACTCTCTTGTTTAGTTTTGCTTCACTTTATCAGAGTTGACCTTCACATATATTATGCTCACATATTGTACTTTGATAGAGCTACAGCTGCATTATTTCAAACATTCATTCATTCATTCATTCATTCATTTTCTAAACCGCTTAATCCAATCCAGGGTCGCGGGGAAGCTGGAGCCCATCCCAGCTGGCTTTGGGCGACAGGCAGGGTACACCCTGGACAGCTCGCCAGTCCATCGCAGGTATTTCAAACATTCCTTCTGAAAATGTTTGGGGTTTTTTTTTAGATTAACCTAAAACTCTTTTGTTTGTGCTATGTGTCATTTTCACTCATTCTGCACTAGAGATAAACAACTGAGCTAAACTCACAAACTCTCTTCAATGACTCCAAAAGTATTCAAAATGGCCTTGTGGTTGCAGTGATTTACACTTTAATATGGGTATGTATTTTCATTCAGGTGCTTAGAGTCGGCACGGGGGTAAAAGGGTTTAACAATATAGAAAAGAAAGAAAAAAGGTCAGTTAGAAAACGAAACAAGTGTTTTATTATTGTTTTCTCTGTTAAGGTATAATTACAGCAGGTGTGGCATATAATGTCAGGCCAACAAATTGTGGAGCAACTACATGTAAAATTGGGTAGACTTTGAATATTCCATTAACAGATGATTCAGCAAACCCAAATACTTCTCTGTGCAAAAGGACCATGGTCAAAGATCAATGTGTGTGTGTGTGTGTAATCATGCCTGTCCAGCAGCACTGTGTTAAAGACTGTGGTGATGCTGGAAATCACCACATAGGCTGAGAAATCATTGTCTCTGCACACAGCTTACTGCACCGTTCTAAATGGCTTTATAAAAGAAAGAAATCATTTGCTTTACTAAGAAAATTGAGTTTTTGAACATGTGAACTAAAACTTGATCACAGAACATGCTGTCACCAAAATGTAAATTGCTTTTTAGGGCCACTAACAGGATAAAAACTAATTTCTACTCAACTGTTTAGTAGAAATGTCTGGTCAATGTAAACCAGTCCAGTCATGTATTTTGACGAAGCAGTTTTTGGTCGTCTTTGTTTTATATCAAGCAAAAGATGGCGATTCCTTTTGATTGCTGAAGTCATACCAGGAAGTGGCTCTCTAACTAATATTCTGTCTAATTAGTTAACACACAAGTGAAGGTTTTAAAATGAGACAATACTATAAAGACTGGGTATTTTCCTCCATGCAGTTAGCAATACAAAACCTGTTACGTGCTGTAATTTCACAAATGAGGGCTTTGGAGGATGAAGGATGTAACATCTAATTTTCTGCCAGTGTAACACAATATTACTCTCATTATTTATTTCAGGAATAACAATTATACTAACAAGAGTATGGTTTTAGGCAAAGGCATTTCACTACAACTTGACCAAGCACCCCAGTTACAATTCCTGTTGTCTCAATTTCTCTCAAATCAGACTGAGGTGTTCAGTGTAATGTGTCCTAGTGACCACAAGGGGGCAATCAAATCCTTATTACCAGTAAGTTTGCTCTCATTGGTTGGCACAATGATGAAGCAACTGAAGGATGAGAATCAATCCAATGGTCTTTTTAAAAAAATAAAATTAAATTAAAAAAAAAAAAAAAAAAAATAATATATATATATATATATATATATATATATATTTATTTAAATTTATTTCAAGAGCTTGTCAAAGACATTTTTGTATTTGTTCACTATTACAGCATCCAGGACTTCAGATAATTATTCTATTCTATTCTACAGTCATTTAGCAGACGCTTTTATCCAAAGCAACTTACATATGAGTGAGAACAACACAAGCACGAAATCAAACAGTAGAGAACATCGTAGGAAGGTGCTGGTGGACTGTCCAGTTGGACGCAGATCCTTGAAGTGCTACAGGCTTTTTTTGTTTTGTTTTGTTTTGTTTTGTTTTGTTTGTTTGTTTGTTTTTGTTTACTCCCTTCCCACCCCATAATACCACTTATGTTATAATACAAAGAATTAATACTGAACTGGGCGAGGTTCTCCAACTTTCCAATAAATATAGCTAAGCCTTGAAGTGCTCATTGAAGAGCTGAGTCTTCAGCTTGCTCTTAAAACATCAATTATAATTTCAAAAATTTACATTCCCCATCATTTTGAATTGCATTATAAAATTTATAAAAATCAGAGCTTCTGTCATGATAATAATAATAATAATAATAATAATAATAATAATAATAATAATAATAATAATAATAATAATAAAAAATAATAATAATAATTGGTCAATTTTATATTATTTTGGTGATTAAATAAATTTTTTAAAAAAACAAAAAACAGGTGTATAATCTTGTCCAATGTTTTTAAAAAGAACTTTGACCATTATGACGAGGTCATAAACAGTCCTTGGAATATCACATACATGAGTTTGAGGTCAAAACATTTTTTTTTACAATCTCTATCTTGCTCTTTCTCACACCCCTCCCCATGTTTCTCTTTCCTCTCCTTCTTTTTGTCCCTCATGCTAGCATGTTTGCTCTGTAATCAGTCTTCCCAGCGATGGCCATTTTGTTTCAGTCTACTTATCTCCTGTTCTCAGTTTCCCTCTCTGTCATTACTCTCCTATTAGCTTTTCATCCTGGGGCTAAAACACTGACCTTATAGTCACAGCTATGCTCAAAACGTCTGCTTTGCAAGATAGCCCTCCCATCAACTCCCTGCCCCCCACCCCCCCAACTCCTCATGCTTTGTCTCCATTGCTCAAAATAAATTTATTTACATCCATAAGCATGCATCTTCTGCACAAAATACTTGCAATGTTGCACAGGGATAAATCATATCCAGTCAAACACTCAACATGACATCGGAAGGAATACCATGAAATGGGCAAACAAGTATGTTTAATTTTATTCCGTTATTTTTGAGTGAAAAGCATGCATATTATACATGTTATCACTGACTGATTAACAACTGGTCAGGTGTCCTTGTAATCCATCTGCACTGTAACATTGAGGCTACTTAACAACAGGAGATGAGGGCCATTGCAAAACCTTCAACGTGCTCCTCTTGACCTTCTTCACAGTGGATGATGAGGCAAATTTAGCATCATTATCCTGTTGTGAAAGTTGTTCTTTTCATTTTCAGCTTTTTCTACAAATGATCTGATGTCTGCTTTGAAAGTTTGTCTGCATTCTGTTGAACTCCCTCTTCCTATCTTCATTCCTGGCACCATTTACCTCAACACAAGCCCATAGCATGAATAATGCACTGTTGTGCCGAACAGTTACAGATATTTATCTTTGCTCATCTACAGGACTTTTTTCTGAAATACACCAGGCTTGTTTGAGGTCATTTGCAAACTTGATGCTGAATTTTATGGCAAAGAATAAACATTTAATCCTAATACTCCTCCGCAGAGCTCATATTTGTTGATGTGACACAGAATGATAGAAGTTTTGATTTTCTATGGCAGAGTTGTCACCATCAATATACTGTGTAGTAGAGTATTGATAAAGCTTTAAGATCTTTACTTTTGCCTCTGCTATCAGTGAGCAAAGAGTCAACTGAGTGAGGCTAACTATGGGTCGGAGTTCTTGCTACAGTTTCTCTTGATTCCCTCCAAAATACGAACTTTACTTCAGACATAACACAGAGTTTTGTAAAAGCAATTACTGTAATATGAGCTTATACATTTGCAAATGACCTTCGTGTACATCAAGCTGCTTGTGGTTTTGCTTCATTTAACCCTATAAAGCCAAACGTATCATATTTGATGCATACAGTTTCTGAGACATTTTGCATCACTTATTGGTAGAAACTACACTCAAAACCCTGTTGTACACCATATAATACTGGTCTCCTGACTTCTGTTGGACACCAGAAAGCAGAAGATTACACTACAATAATTTGGACATACCATTATTATCACATGGTAAAAAAATGTAGCAAATATTCATAATTACATTCAATTTGTTCCTTAATTTTCCATAAACTGCAGCTTTTAAAGCAATATAATGAATAAATAAAACAACAAAGTTAAAACAGTCAACCAAGTCCTCTTCTTTCACGTCTCTGCAGAAACGTTCCAAAGTTAAGCAATCTCATCCCAAGATCCTTTTATCGATCTATTGAAGGCTCTGATTGGTGTGCAAACTATTTTGACTCCCTGGATGATTGTCAGCTAATTGGATTTCAGCTTTGTTGACTTGAGTGATCAATACTGACTGCTCGCGGCTTACAAATGAGCAGCTGGTGTTGGTAACAGCATTTGAGATGTGCGATATTTCTGAAGAATAACTGCACCAACAAATCTAATTTTCTTTAATAGGACAAAAAGCCTTTATTATAAGTTCTTTTGAAGTATCTGAACTTTTCATTTCCTTTCCATTCTGCTTTCAAACAAAACAAATGCTGAAATGTTTTTGTCTTTAGAAGTTGTTATTATAAGTCAGATTTAGCTTATTCTTATCTATATGTGATGACATCGACTTTCCTCAGGAATGCCACTACTCAAATCCTAAGAAAGCTGAAGTAGGAATACCCGTATATGTACTATATCATATATTCTGAGCACTAAATGGGTCTGGTCAGGAAAGCCAAATGGCCTGAAATTTACCCAACCAGCACTGTTTAGAAGAGCTGGATTATGACCCGAGTATCAGACTTCACCTCCCAACTCCTCCTCTTTCAGCCTGAAAAGGCCCCAACAAGGTTTTCAGCTTGTGAAAATCCTATTCAGTTAGTTGACATGAACCATCAGCAAACATCTGCCAGGTACTATTTCATTTTTCCACATTTTTCGCAGGGTAATATTTTGTTCAACACAAACTGATTTTGCAGTAACACAAATACAGGGGACACATTTACCGTAATTTCTCAGCACAGTTTCATATCTTCATCACTTTCTAAACTCCTCACCTGACCTCCCATTTTCCTCTCATTTTCTCCCTCCCTCCATGCCGGTGAGCAGGTGCACAGTAACAGAATCACTGAGCTGTGAAATCTCTGCTCCTTGAGACACATTTCACGCACACACAAACACACAGCTTCTACCATGTAACCCAGTCGTTTTTGCCCTATTTTTTCCAGCTCCTCCTTTACCATCTCTCTACCTGAGCAAAGATTCAGACAGTGTGTGTGTGTGTTTTATGAATGTATGACTGCTTGAAAACAAATAATAGACAAAAAACATTTGTCCCACAACTTGAAAAAATGTTTGCAGAGATTCATTAAATGACAACAGAAGCATGTGTTTGTATGTGTGTGTGAAAAGACTGTGTGCCTCCGCTGCATATGTCTCTGACCACATCTACATCTTTAATGTCTCATGCTGAATAATGTATAAGCCTCCTGGGCTTGGAGACGTGCACACGCACCACTTGTGCGATCATAAATGTCATCAAATACAAGTACATCTTTAGACAGGAACCTGAAATGAAATATTTTGTTCTAATGCGTGTGGGTTAAGGGTGTAACGCTAAGATCAAAGCAGACCAAAACCTCCTGCACTTGAGGCCACAATAGCTTTTTCTACTACAAGCTTCCTGTTGACATGCTGCAAACTTCCTGTTGGAACAAGCAGGAAGTTCTCATAAAACATTAGCTGGTCGTGTATATACACCGGTGTATGTGTGCGCTAATGCTGATGACCGTTCAGCCTCTGACTTGCTATCGCCACTTGATACACTCTTGTGTGTCTCTCAGCTGCAGTCATGCATGCTTCATAGTTCTAATTTGACTTTCAAATGTCTGCACTCTGTCATCTTTTCTGCATGCCCACACACTTTTGCCTTTTCCACAGCCTCTCATGAAAATGAAGATGTGAAGCAAAAGTCAAGGTTGGTTTCCACAGCAACTCTGCTTAATGATGCCGTGACCCACCTGACCTGCTGACCTCTCTCCTTTACAGCCTGGTAATAATACCCTTGAAATTAGTGTCCCTCTTCAGATTAGCAAAGGGTTTTTTTTTTCTTCCTTTCTTTTCATTTGTATCCATAAAATGGTGTGTGAAGAAGAGGAAACTCTTGGAGACTTTCATTTAAATGCTTAAGGTGATTCACCCACCAACACTTTTTTTTTTTAATAATAAAGACCACATATATACAAATATATATATACAAATATATCTGTATATAAATACATATTTATCTTCATCTTAACCACAAACTAAAAGTGCACTGATTACAAAATTCCCCTTTTTAAAATACCCTCAGTCACACACACACACACACACACACACACACCTTAGCCACCCTGAGCAATCTTTTTTGGCTTTGGTTCCACCCACCATCACAAATCATCCACAGTGGACCATTTAGGGGCAAGAAAACATCAACAGTCGTCAACTAACCTCTGCCTGTAATGTGAATCAATCTCTCATGATGACTCACCTCTGAACAAACAAAGCTGGTCAGTTCTCATGTGATTTGCTATAAATACTAGGGAAAAAAAACAAGAAAAAAAAAGAAAAAAAGTATATATATATATATATATATATATATATATATATATATATATATATATATATATATATATATATATATATTTCCAAGCGATTGGCACATAATGTATCCCTCTGCAGAAATAAAAAAAATCTTGTGCATATTTTTCTTAGTTCAGAAGCAATTTGTTTGTTTATTTTATTGCGTTTAGACACTTGGAGCGCTTGAATAACTATTATTGTCTGTTGATTTTATTTTTCTTACGTAATTAGTGGGATTTATGTTTAATATCAGCAACCACTACACTGTTTCTTCTGCACTTGAAGCAGGGGGAAAAAGAGAGGAGAAAAAAAAAAAACTAAAAAAAAAAACTGACAGTGCGTCGGGCCCGCGCACGGTGCCATGCGCGTTCCCGCTCTGTGCTGCGCACAGACAGCCGGTGCGGTGAGACAGAGGGAGGAGAGGGCTGCTGCTTCTACTAGTGACAGAAAACGGCAGCGAGCACATCCAGTCTGGGGAGCAGCTGATGCGACAAGGTAGGAGGAAAATAAGAGCTGTTGTTCACACGAAGCTGCCTTTTTATTTTTTTTAAAATCACAGACTAGACGACTTCTTTTCCTTTGACTCTTTTTCCTTTTAACGCGATTCCGGTGTCCTACAACCTGATCCGATGTCCTCTCTCCATGCTGTTGTTTTGTGCCCGCAGATGCTGAGCGTCGCCTTGCTGTGTGTGTGTGCCGTCGCCTCGGCTCTCTCCGACAACGGCAATTTTTTGGATGATAAGTGGCTCACCGGGAGATGGGATAAATTCCGAGATGTAAGTAATGTTTCTGGATTATATTTAGGCTTTTATCCCCCCCACCCCCCACCATATTATCTCATTTACAGCCCCCCCTCCCACCTCCCTTTCCTCCCCGCAGCCACACTCATTGGTTTGTGATCATGCGCTCCTCGTTTTGTCGTTATGTCCGAGCGACGCGTCACGAGGTCCGCTCTGATGTTTGTCACACGTTCATCAACCGCTCCACTGAGGCAAGAAATGCACTAACAGAAGAAGAATGTACCTTGGCATTATCTATTTCCCTCCCCCGTGATGGCAGCCCCCCTTACTTAGCCAAGGCCTCCGCGACACAACGCTGCTTGTGAGACACCAGAGTCCACCCTTAGAAATGGGGGGCTAATTATGGACAGGTAGCAGGATGCACTGCTGTCACGAGTTGCAGACAAATTAGTGCAGATTCGACACAAAGCATCCCTCCATTCTGAACGTAAACTTACAAAAGGAAGCTGAGCAAAAATGGCAAGAAAAAGCATGTGACCAAGTCCCAAAATGATGCAAAGATTGCATAAACTAGAACAAGACCTCGTGCGCTGACTCATGGATCTCTATGGGATTATTAAATGAATATTAAAAGCAACCTCTCCCATTAGGCCTACCTGTAGCCTACATATACCCCCCGAGTGATTTTGTCTTTGTTGCACCAGTGAAACGGTGATTTAGTCTGATTATTCTGCTGCTGAGCCCTCATTTGCCGACTGTGTCAGCCACCATTAACCTGGGATGTTAAGGCCACTTAGGGCAGTAATGCTGGTGTTGACTGTCATGGATAATGCTCTGACCATGTGGTCCTGCTGCCCTGTAGCTGCAAGTAATTACTCCATTATAGGTTGTTATGCTTTGCTGTGTAGAAAGGCTACTTAAATTCATTAAGACTGTAAGTGAGAAGATGCTTCATTTTCACAGTGGTGTGTGTGTGTGTGTGTGTGTGTGTGTGTGTGTGTGTGTTTGTGTGTGTGTGTGTGTGTCATGACAAATATTTTGGTTTCAACTAATGCTTTGAGATGTTTCAGCAAGCCATGAAGTAGGCATGTGCTGTATCTTACAGACTAGAGACTGTGGAAATCACTATTGTAATGCACCACGTGGTTGTCTTTTGCTTAAAAAAGATATATTGCCTGTAGCAACAGATTAAATGGCTCCACACAACCAGAACAGATTTGTGCAGGCTGCAACTTGTACTCTCTCTTTCTCTTTCTCTCTCTCTCTCTTTTTCACACACACACACACACACACAAATCACAAAAATAAGTACACTTGCACACACATGCAAACTCATAAATGTTTACCAATGGGCTTTTTTTTTAAAAACTTTTACGTGATTTTTACATGATTTGCAAAGGATGGAACAAAACCAAACAACAACCGGTTTATCATGCTGCAGCTCCAAAAAGAACACTTCACTGTGGTCTCACTAACTGGTGTCAACTCAGTTGGAGTTTTGTTGGATATTAGGAGAACCAAGTGCGCTTTCTTCCTTTTATTTTTTTCTTTTTTGTTTTGGTCTTTGATGCCTCTGCCAGTGACACTGAAGCCTGTGAGATCTTTGGTCCAGGTTGACCCCTGCGATACACCTCAGGTCCAGAATTGGATTATGCAAATGAAGTGTCAGAAAGGAAAGGTTAGAGAGGAAGTGTGATTGGATATGTGCCTGTGCTGTTTAAGATTAGCTCACTTCCGGAGCTACAGGGAGTCAAAGATTGGGTTAAAAGAGTGTGGAGTGTTTTCATACATAGGTAGGTAGATAGATAGAATAGATAGTGAGAGAAAGAGAGAGAGAGAAAGAGAAAGAGAGCGAGAGGGGAATAAGTGTAGGTGAGCTGACAGCTTTGTGCACATTCACTTCTGTGTTTTAACCTTGAGGCTCAGCCACGAGAGGTTGAGGTGGGGCGCTGTTTATATATAAGTGTCTTTCATTTCCTCTTTCAGGGCTGTGTCTCGGATTGCTTCTCTGCGTAGGGATTATTTTTTATTTCTTTCACCATCTTTCATGCAACAGAGCATCAGCGCATTGCATGCAAGTGTCAATAGAACAGCAACTGAGACCTTATTCAGCTCCTACTTTGCATGTTTTGTGGACAACTGAAGTAGACATCAGTCTTTTGTCACAGATGTTAATCTCCCTGCCTAAATAAAAGCTTGCTGGAACCTTTTTTATTTGGTAGAGCAAGTTGACATTTCAACAAAATAAGAGCTTATTGCACAAGCGACCTGTTAATTGGTACAATTAATAATCATGTAGATGAACGTAAGGGTGGTCACTGTTCCTTAGACAGATTTACCAATCAGTCTACATGGGTTGTATGTGGCAGTGATGCCAGTCTGAACATACACTATGCTCACATTATTATTATTTAGTCACAACTTAAGGGTCAGTTGGCAGAAGAAAGCTGCAGCTGATCGTCGTGACACATTCGGCACAACCTATAAACACACTGGTGATGTCAACTATACTTCTGTGTCACAAAACCTGCACAGCTGTTCCTTTCAGGAACTGATCAACATTAAGTAAAGAGAGTTTTCTTTTTTTTTTTTTTTCTCAGATGAACTGGTGCCAACTTATTTCCATCTCAGAGTTTTCAGCTCATTAAGGCTTACTTATTAGGTTGCAAAAGATTGCATCATAGTTGCATAACAGGAGTACCATAGCGAATGCTAGCCTCACCTACAGACAAAGAGTTAAACAGGTGAGAGAATATCAATGTTATATGGAAAGTTCTTCTAAATAATAACATAAACTGATGAAATAACATAATGTACCCTTCATTTAATTCTCACAAAGCTAAATAACTTCAATATACAAGCTAGTTTATCTGAATTAAGCACCTTATTATGTATGTGATTACCATTAACGCTGCTATGCATAGACATATAATGTGGCAGATAACTGAGTTTGACATAAATCTGCAGATATCCATGTGCTGTTAGGCTTTTGGATTTTTTTTTTCTCTTTGGAAGACTGCATGCAAATCAGCTTGTGTTCATTGAAAACGCAAAATCCTTCACTCTGCGTGGGGTGAGCTCAACACTGACGGATGCCTATGTGCTACCATATTGAGCCCTTAAGTGTTGCGTGAACCATTTATCATGCTGTGCCAGAAAATCGGAGCAATTTCAAAATACTCGTTCTCTTCTTATATCCTCTTCTCCTATACAGGAGGCAGCATGACATATAAGCAGTGCAGAAGATCTTTGCAGGCCAAAGGAAGCATCAAGCCTAAAGTGTAGCTTGTCAAAATCCCTCAATGCTCCTGACTGACGATTACTACAAGCGTCAACTTTTTTTTTTTTTTTTTTTTTATGAGACCAAAATTATATATACAGCCTTTATATTCTTCAAGATATACTTCATTTATTTTGGGGATGTAATTTTGGACATCAGACGAAAAAAATAAACCTAAAAAGGAGATCAAGAGGGTAAAGTCACATTAGCACGGGCTTTCAAAGTAAGCAGAGCAGCCATCCTTTTGCACTGATGTTAAACATGGCTGCATTTATTTGCATCGTAAAATCTAACAATAAGCAACAAACCTGAAAAAAATACCAACATACAGTCCAAGTTCAGTAAAAAAAAAAAAAAAAGCATTTAGGCCATAGTTTGGGATAAAAGTTTAATTTGCAATTAAATCTGTAAATGTTATTTATGCAAACAATATGCAATGCATTCACAACGGTTTTTACATCTTCCCCAAACCACACTTTTATCAACATTCTTTGCCAAACCTTGCTGTGGTATAATTTCACATTCATATTTTAGGCATGTCCTGCAGCTTTCATCTCCCACTAAGAGCCATAAGTGGGTCTCATGCTAAGTGCACCAGATAAAATCTTGGCTGCTGATTTACTGAAAGTCCTGTTAGGATGGTTAAAGAGGCCCGAGGCGGTCTTTGCTGCGCCGGTGCCATCTCAGTATTTTTTTTTTTTAAACATTGCTGGCCCTTGCCTACCTAACAGCGTAAGCAAAACACTGAGATAAGCAGAGGAAGACTATTTTAAATGGCGGCGATGAATGATCCCCGATGACAGACGCTTAATTGCATGATGTACTGTGAGAGTGAAATAATGTCTTGTTAAGACCGGTCTCATTAGAGGAGATTATACCTTTTCATCCTCTCCTTACTCTTTGTGTCTTCTTTAATAGTGTGTGTCTGCGCTGTGCTGTTTGTGTTGTGGAGTGTGACTGATGGAGGGAAGGTGCAGAGCTGGAGGCCCTTTCCACTTCAAAGCACCTAAGCGTAGATTTGTGCGTGTTTGTGAGAGCATGCATGCGACAAGCTTGAGCAAGACAAGCAGAGCCTGTACAGTGATAACATGCATATATCTCTTCTGTCGGACATCGACGTGAAAGCGGCGGAGAGAGAAGGGGGGAGAAAGCCATTAGGGTGTAGTTAGGAGGGCTGAAATCACATCTGTGAAAACCTGAAGTAAAGGTGAGAAAGTGTTTGTCTGAAACAGCGAGTCACCTGGATTTATTCCTGTGGAAACGGTGAAAAACATTCGATATGCGTATGCACAGCAGCGAATTTGGATATAAGCCAGTGGCGCCAAGCGTACCCACCGTTGTGTTTGTGTGTTTGCACATACCAGGACAAAAGACCGCCTTAAATGTGAGCAGACAGAGGAATATAAGGGGAGTGAATGGATAAGGTTGGAGAGCTTGTAATTTCAGAGTGTACTTCGTAAACCGCTGGACTTATTGCTGAATATTAAGATTTTTTTTTTGTGTGCATTTTCTTTTATATAAAAGAAGACGGCTGGTTGCACCCCTAGTTATGTACATTCATTCACTTACTTGATGTGCTGACAGATTCATGCACATCGCATGCTGTGATGATAAATCTGTTTATAAAGCTGTCTGTGTGTGTTCATAGAAGTGCATTTGTGTGTGTTTACATGCGTCTGTTGATTCCATTAAGGAATCAGACCGCAAGCACTTTTGTTGTCTTCACTGGTCTGGAGTGCCTGGCCCCCATAATGCAACATTTCTCATTATTCAGCCTCTACAGTCTCTGCACTGCTAGAAGGGACAAACAGACTGACTCTCGGTTTAAGGTAGCCATTTTTAATAGCTCCAAAGGTAGACGGAGAGAGAATGTGATGGGCGTGAGGAGTCTGTGATGACGCAGAGGGTTAGACGGATCAGCAGCGTAGGACAGAGAGAGGACATTAATTGGAGTTGAGAAAGAGTGAGAGTTGACCCTGTTCACCCCACTTCAAGCGAGGGAGTGACACAGAGGGAGGTACCCTGACAATTACAGTCATGCTCTTTTGAAAATATCTGAGGTTTTTTGGGGCATCCTGTGCAAACTCTCTCACTGCTTTATTCTAGAAGGATATATTCTAACTCAATTGCACTGATATCAGTTGTTTTACATTGTTTTTATTGTTTCCGAAACTGAGAGATCTCACAAATTGGTTTGGTTAATACATGCGGGATGGATATTTACCACATCAGATATGTTTTTTTTTGTCTGATCAACCTGAGATCAGAACAACAGAACAGTAATGGCTTTGTTAGTGCACAGGTAGGGCTGTGATGATACGCTTTTGTCCCGATTCGATTCGATTCCGATTTTTTTGGGTGCCGATTCGATTTAAATTTTCACAATTCATGGATATTGCGGATTTTTGTCTATTAATAACTTAAAAAAATGTACAAAACTTTTTTCTCGTCATTTTTCTTGATTTCAATTAGGAAAAAAACAACACAGTAGTCAGGTCATCATTCGGCTGCTATAATGCCAAAGAAAACAAGTAAAAAGATAAATAAAAACAATAAAACTGACAAAAAAAAAAATTATAATTAATTATACTTATTTATTTGAAAAAAAAAGATTTTTAATCTAAAAAAAAAAAAAGATTTTAAAATTGTGAAGCAAAAAATCCTGATATTCCATTTTTCAATTCAATTTTCCCACCCCTAGTGCACAGCTTAGTACTATGTAGTTTTATGGTGAAGATTTCATTTATTAGAATTTATTTAAACTGCCTCCTGCAAAGATTCAGCCACCAGTGCTCATAAAAATTGGGATAACTGTCCCTATAATGCTAAGTGGGAGATGAAAAATATATACTTTTAAACAAATGACTGAATAGTTTTAAAGCAAGTCAGTTCTTTTTTACCAAAAGCTTACAAGCAGATAAAAGCTCGTCTGCCACTTTATAACCGGTTTCTAATCAGCTAATCATGTGGCAGAAACTCAGTGCATTTAGCCATATAGACATGGATGACTTGCTGAATTTCAAACAGAGTTTCATACTGTGAAAGAAAAGAGATTTAAGTGACTTTGAAGGTTGTTGGTGTAAATTAGGATGGTCTGAGTATTTCTGAAACTGTTTTTCTGTTTTTTACACAACCATCTCTAGAGTTTATGTATTAACAGTTCAAAATAGTGGCAGGGGAAATAAAGAAACTTTATTCTGACTTTTCATGGCATTATAAAGACCTTTTAGCCATAAAGTATTACCATCACATTGACTTTTAATACTCACATAGCCCAACTAAATTTTAAATTAAATGTACAGAAATATATTGAGCAATGTTTCAACAAGGTCGATATTGATGATGATCACCCAATATAACTGCATTCCTGCTATTAGGTCATCATACTTTTCTACTTACTTCCTATTTAGTTTCTTATTTTATTGCTTTTCTATCCTCAGTAGTTAGGTATTAGGAGTATGTTGCCCAGATCAATTATTATGCACATGGTTTAGTGCATAATACAAAATTCACAATTAGGTAGCTACAAAAATATACATGGTATATCACTTGTGTTTTTATTCATTCCTGACATTTCATATAAAAAAAAAAACCCTCTACAAATGGTCTAAGAAAATTGCAAATAAAAAAATACCAATGTGCTACTATCTCATATTTTATAATCATAATATGTTTTTGACAAATGGGCAAATGGACCTGTTGCATATTTTCTTATGAGACTAGTAGATTGTCAACAGGGTAAAAAAAAAAATGTATGGAGACAGAAAAAAAAAGACCAAATTATCCACAGAAGACTTTAGAAAAACAAGCAGTTATCCAGAAACAAATGGACTTGTAAGGCCTTCATAATCCAGAGCTACAAGATGTTCAAGAAACGCACCAATCATGGAATAGAATCCACAACTTCAAGAACTAACATTCAACCTCTGCTTCAAGACAGATTGAAGATCTAAAGTTTAATGCACATCTGCGTAGTGGTATAGTGGTTAGCCCCAGAGGGTGGTGGGATGTTTCTTTGTGGAGTTCTCCCTGTGTATGAGTGGTACTCGGGCTTCCTCCAGTTAGGTGAATTGGTTACTCTAATGTTGACTGTCTGTGATGAACTGGCGACATGTCTAGGGTGTAGCCTGCCTCCTGTCCAATGATTGGCTCCAGCTTCCTGTAAGCCTGAGGACCAAGTGGTTAAGAAATGGATGGATGGAAGTTTAATGCATGTTGATGATGTGAATCCACCCATGCTAGATTACTGATGGAGGAGTGAGGGTTATAATAAATCAGACGACTGCTGCACCTTTTTAGGTTGAAGATGTGCTGAAAACTCAACATTCAAACCTGCTGCCAGGAGTTTTTCAATAATAAAACAAACCTTGATTACTACAGTTTGCCTAACAATTGTGAACATACTGTGCTTCGCAGATAAAAACCAATGCAACACAATAATCTGAAGAATAACATTACCCACTGTACTCACAATATGTAACAATAATAGCAAACATCTGCTCTGCCCAGTGAATAGAAAGTGGCAACTCATGCATACAGCAACATAAATGACTGACTTACACCATTTTTGGGGGGGATTGCTTTAACCTCGATCCTAATTTTAAACTAAAATGAGCATTTCCAGACAGTGTGACTTTGTAAACATATGCATGCCGCTAAAAACAATGAGTAGTACAGGTGTATACACACACACACACACACACACACACACACTTAAAAGCTGTTATTAAATTCTTTGGGGAATGTCAAAGTGGAGGGCTTGAATAAAATCAATGAATTAAAGAGAGTGTTGTATAATGCAAGGTCACTACGAATCTGAGGTATGCATCGTGGGCATGTTGTGGTTACACGTTTACATCCAGGAAATAAATGCAAATCAGTTCTTCTGGAGGCAGAAAAAAACCCAGCGATATGCGCAAGCGTGACTGAACGTTAATGATGAAAACAGCAGGCGGGAGACAGGTAGATAACAAGGAAAGGCTATCAGGTTTAGAGGAAACACAGCAGTGTTGGTCGTGGAAAGCAGTCTGTGAGATGTCTAAAGTCACACTGAGTGAAACAACGCACAGCTCACTATTTGTTAAGCTCCTTTTACATTTGCATCATAAGCCCGCACCTGCTGGGAGTTTCTCCGGCTTGTCTCTCTATTAAAAGCCGGCAAATCACTCACCTCTGTGCGTTCCGTATTTAGACTGCAGGATCACATTCACAAGCAATGAACTGAGTCACTACCGCAGGGAGGATTTTAACCGTGGAAAGCATTTTGTCCCAGGAGACCTATGACATTTTAAAGTGTTATATAACTTAGAAATAACTAATATGAGTTATTTGGGTTTTTTTTTTTTTTACATGAAAGAGCAGTAGAGGGGAAAAAATGTGCAGCAGTGCACATATTAAGGGGAAAATACAGTATTTATCAGTCTGGAAACACTTTGGCAGCAGCAAAAATGATGAGCGTGTTAACAATCCTGCGCAGCAGACGGAAAGCCTCACATTTCTAACTGACAGAAAAAGCTGTCATCGTAAGTTTCTATAATAATGCCACTTAAATATGGCTAGTTTCTGGTAAAGGTGCTTTTTACTTCACAGTCCAAAGATCAGAGCCGGTGGATGTCACACAGGTGTACAAGCAACTTGCATCAAGACACGAAGAACAGAAATGTAAACCAGATTGAACTTTTAGGGCTCCCCATCTCATAAGACCCGTAGTGACTCTTTTTTTTTAGGTATTTTTAGCCAAAGATGTGGTTTTCTTCTGAGGAATATGTTGCAGATTGCATTCTGCCGTTTTCTAACACAATGTGAGAGTCACTCTCCTAAGTCCCTTTTCACACTGGACAAAAAGACCCACTAACACCCTAGTAACATCTGTCTTTTGTTTTCTGTGGTGAAGGGTACAATCAACTCTCAGCCACAATTGAAATGACTCCACAGGAGTTGCAGATATCTGTCACTTTGCCAGTCAGCGGCAAAGTCAACAAAACACAGTGGTGGAAGTGCTAATTTTCACCGCATGCGCTGCGCTCAGAGCTGTGACAATGAGAAACTGCGTCAAAAATAAGCTTAAAAGACATTTATCACTGAAAGCATCTCACACAGAAGCTCTGAAGCTAGCAAGAATAAAAAAAAAAATGGATAAAAAGAGACACAATGGATCCAGTTTACCAGTCAGCAGGGTAGCTGGTGGGACACTCTCATTAGCACCGTGTGAGAATGATTCCATTATTTTATTAATTTTTTTTTTTTTTTTAAAGACATACTTAGAAATTGTTGCTGCCCAGAGTCTGTAGTTTAAGTTTGGCTATTCATGGGAACAATAAATGCAGTAATTGCTGTAGATGCCAGTTCAGCAAATCGGCTCATTTTAATGGATGTAAGATTGCAAAAGCCAGCAGACTCAAAGAGAGGACCCCCCCCCCCACACACACACACACACACACACACCGTTCTCTTCATAAAATCATAAAATCATTGCTTATCCCAGTATTTAAAAGCATGTAAATGCACGTCTTATTTGACCCTCATTCTGTCTGGTTTGTTGCAATCTTGGACTTGGATTGCATTACGTTGCACAATCAAGCACATTATTTTAATCATTTGCAGTTGTTGCATTGTCTTATGTTGCAAAACTAAAGGCTAGACTGTTCTGTTATCTCCTCTCTCTGCTGCAAGTTGTTCAGAATTATCGAATCAAATCAAATCAAAATTTATTTATAGAGCACTTTATCATATATAAAATGCAACTCATAACGCTTTACATCAAAAACGTGATGAACAAGCTCCCTCCCATCTCCGTCCTTCTTCATTTCCCATCCTTTCCAAATCTACATGACCATGAATCTAACCTTGTAGCACATGAATAAACATAGTTATATAGACACATATGGACATAAACATACCCTCACAAACACAACAGACACACGTACACACTCATTTAGGCCCATGTACATAAATATGGACATTGGAAGAACAATACACAGTCAAACACACCTTTTATCCACTGGACTGCAGGCAGCTGCTGTCATTATGATGCTTCTTCCACACATCTATTTTTTTATTTTTTATTTTATTAAGACTATTAAGACCTGTAACCTTGTGTGTGTGTGTGTGTGTGTGTGTGCTTCTTTTATAATTTAAGGTGTATATTTGAAAACTATTCAAATTAATTTGTGATTCTCTGTCTTTGTGTTGCTTTCTGACAAAGGAAGTTGAGGTTTGTATGTCTTTATGCTGTTTTGCTCTGAAAGAACCAATAGTCACATGTTTCATATTTAAAGGTATTATTTGACTAACATTTTCTTTTTTTTCTTTTTTTTTTCTTTTCTTCATTGTTTAACTTCAGGAGCCTGGAACATGGACTCCATCCAAGCCTTTCGATCAAGGTGGGTGTGAATAAAATAAATAAATAAATAAATAACACCTGAATGCTACCACAGTGCCCAGAGCTGTTCCTGTTCAACCGTTTGAATTTGTTGTTGCAAAAAATACAGACAGAAAAACTGAACATGTTGACTCGAAGCACACATTCTCACCAGCCAGTTGTGTTTCTGATACTGGTGATGAGTTTTGGTTGATATGTAAATCCTGCTGGGGAGTTCAGGAGGTAAAGATAATATGAAAAGTATCAAATCACAGCCGAGGCATATTCGCTTTTAATTCCGAGCCAAGAAGTTGAGGTAACAAATATGATTCACATTTAATATTAATTGCACTTCATGATAAAATGCCATTCAATTTTGTTTATAATGCACTTTAAAAACAACAACGTTGACCAAAGTGCCATATTGTGGGGGGTTAAAACTAAAAACAGAATAAATAACATACAACAAGAGGACAATTAAAATGTAAAATACTACAACTAAAAGTAAAATAATTAAAGTCAACTAAAAGCAATCAAAATAAAATCCGAACAAACATGTCAACTTATCATTGTGTAGAAAAAGCCAGCGTAAACAAATGGGTCCTCAGCAAAGATTTAAAAACAGATACAGAGGATTTACTATATAAAGCCAGCTCATTCCACTGTTTAGGTTCTGCCACCGCAAAGGCCCGGTCCCCTCTGAGCCTCCGTTTAGTCCTTGGTACAGTCAGGACAAGTTAGTCAGCCGACCTGAGAGACAGAGACGGTGTATACGGATGGAGAAGCTCAGAGAGGTACAGCGGGGCATGTTTTTATAAAACTAAAACGGTTTTGAGAGTTCAATAGGGCGTGCTCTTAAAAATTTTGGCGGGCACGATTAAAAGCACGTGAAAATGCTCTGCTGTATGTTTTCTAAACAACTTATTCACTGGTAAAGATCAGGTAAATAGAAAGCAGAGATACGGATATATTTTGGCAGAAGAAACTGAGCAGATGCACATAGATCCCGCTTGTCCTACTGTGTTCTATAGCTGGCATTGGTTTATATTTTTCCTGTACACAGGAGCCAGACTGTCTGCCTACCAACCTTTTATCATTCCCCATTCATAACAGTGGAGTAAATGTCATTGTGAAGAGTTTATTTCAACAAGAATCACAAGGAGAAGGACAGCAGGTGGTTGGGGGAAAGTTAGTGACACACTTTCAGGCTTTGGATTCCAGTTCAAGGCCATGATGCAACAACTGTATTATCATTCTTTGGTTTCCTTCATTGTAAGCTTTGGCTTCTTCTTTCACACATTAGTATCAGATGTTCCATGGGTGGGACTTGAAAAATAAATATCTATTTAATTCAGTCTCCTTTTCAGGCACTTGGAAAATAGAAATTCTTCAGATGTGAATTATGTATAACATTTCAGTTTACAGTCGTAGCTGTACATTCAGTAAACATTCATTTCCCACCAGCTGCAAATGTGTTTTATCTTTGAAGCCACGCTGTGCTCCAGTAGCTGATGAAACTACAATGAAAATGCTCCTGTAAAAGTAGACCCATGAAATAGTTGGTCCGCAAGTATTTAATCCATATAAAACCGTTTTAGGTGAAACTTTAACATCTGTTGTGGTTTAAACTTCACAAGTACATTGGAATTAGGAAACACACTTTCCTGGTTAGCTGAGGAACTGAAACTACGTATATGTTTAGTCTTAGAAGTCAAAACTACTCAGTTAAGGTTAGGGGGGAAAAAAGTTATTATTTGGTTGTGGTTACATTTCTACATAACATTTTGCTTGTTTTATTAGTGACACATCAACACAGGGATGCAGGCTATAAATCTGTATGCACAGCATGCTTAGTGACCTGTGAGAATAGCAAGATTCTGCTCACCTATTTGTCCTTACCTTATTTGTAAAATAGTTGCAAAATACCTATATGTCTACTTTTATATTATCATTCAGTGTTTTTATTATTATTTTTATTATTCAGCACCTTATCACCGAAACAAGTTCCTAGTCTGTGAATTGTTCAAAAGTTTTTCTGATTCTGATTCTGACCTACTGAACATTTGTGACAAGTACAACTACTGTACATTCAAGAGGATGTGGGAAACATAGCTACTAGTGTTGCTCAGGCATAGGAAACCTGAAAGAAAAAGATGTTGTAAAGAGACACAATCTGGCACATGTCCTAACCTTCCAACAAAGCTTTGTCGAGGTCTTCTCTATAGTTACTGTGATTCCCTATTGTTCCTGGAAACCTACCTTTGACAATCAGAAAACATCGTCCCCGTCATTCATCAGTATATTTGTCAGTAAAATGAGTAAAAGTAAGCAAGAGATCACAAGCTCACGACCTCTATGGGTTGCTACGCTGTCAGCATGTCACTATACATATTTGTAATTATATTTGTGTATTTTCTAAGCCATCCCCGATTCCTTTTTCCCTTACATCAAGCAGCTAAAAAACAGAAGTCTTTTTTTTTTCTTTGATCATCTCTTTTCTTATTGTATTACAGACAGTAATCTCTTACACCCATCCAGACACACCAGGACATGAACATATCCTATCACTTATCACTGTATCCTCATACCCATCCACACACTTGTACACACAAACATGCCAGGGAAACAATAGCATTAGAGTTGGAGGATGGAGGCAGGATAATCCTCCAAAGCTGCTCAGGGATTACAGTAAGGTTCTTTAAAGCAGAGGTCATTCACTGACTGTTCTGAGAACTGCCAAGAGCTTTTGATCCTGCTCATAGGTGACTCACTGAAGGTTGACATGGGATCAAAAGCACCTTGATTTTTCTCCAATAACAAGAGATTTTACCATCTCACTGAAGATTTTTGATCTAAAAAAGGGTCTGGCCTTTAAAGCTGTATCTAGCTGTCAGCTGCAAGATCTGACCCGGGGTCAGTTTGAGGAGTGCACATGAGCATGACACTGAGAGCAGACTGATGAAAGATCAGAACGAGCCTCTAAAACCAGTTCCATCTGTTTTTAGCTCTAAAGATACTTAACTACTTTGAGTTCAGTACAAGAGATACATTGCCAGTACACAAATAGTGAGATCACACAAGTCCAACCAAGTGTCTGACATCTATGCATAGTTTTTATTTAAAAAAATAATTGAGGAAGAATTTGGTTTTTATAAAAAAAAAAAAAAAAAAACCCAAAAAACATTGATCCAGACTTTAAAAAGAGCAAAAGGAAACTGGATCCCTGGAAGATTTTCTCTGCCATCGCTTACAGGATTAGTATGTCGAGGAACTGTGAAGCTGTGTTATAATACGCGCACAAAGAGAGAACACATAAGCACACTTTTTTATTATGAGTTCTGATGCATCTTTTTTTCTGTTTTTAGGCCTTGATCAAGCCAAAGACCCCTGTCTGAATATTAAATGTGGTCGCCACAAAGTGTGTGTGACAGAGGATTATAAGACTCCCACTTGTATAAGCCAGAGAAGAGTTAGGTAAGGACACACACAATTATCCTTTGATGCCCGCCGTCAGAATTTGCGAATTTGCTCTCTAATTGCTTTCTCTTGGATTTGCATACAGTTTTCTTCAAATTACTAGCACATCTATATCTATATATGTATATATATATATATGTATATATATATATGTATATATATATATATATATATATATATATATATATATATATATATATATATATATATATATATATATATATATATATAAAGAAAATTAGGTTTTCTTGTTGCACAGCTCTCTTGCGACTGTTGTACATTCCTATTTGGTCCTGTTACCCAGGCACTGGCACTAACTTACAACGGACACAAAGTCCTGCCAAGTGATATGAATGGCCTTTGTATTTGTATTTGTGTGTGTGTGTGCGTGAGTGTGTGTGTCTCCGTCTGGGACGACTCAGACTGGACAGAGGGACAGAAACACCATACTGACCTCATTTCTCATTCTTAGAAACAACAGAATTCCCAGTGTACAGTGTAAGCAAATCAGAAAATAATCACAACCAAATCCCAAATCCTTGTCTCATTTCTGAAATTGATGTATGGACACGACATTACATTGTAGAGGCAAAATACTCGACGTGTACGAGTAGCTACAGCGATGTAAAAGCCAAAGGATTCATCATTCGAAATATATTTAGATGCACAACCAGTCAGATGGTTTGTTTGTGTGAGTAAATGTTCTGCATCTCTTCTGCAGTTTTAAAGATGCCAATTTGTACCAGAGTCCAGGTTCAAAGTGCAAACCGTGCCCAGTGGTTCATCCCTCACCTGTTTGTGGAAGTGACGGCCACACCTACTCCACCAAGGTACCCTCACACAGAAACACACAGTGGGTTTGTTCTAGATGAGTCAGGATAGGTAGAAGGTACATGCACTATGTTAGCAGTGGGAGTTTTTCTGTCCCACTTGAGTTTGACTTGGCTTGATGTCATATAATCCATGGGAACGTAAGCTAATTAGTCATTTCTAAATTGAACAATGCACTTTAGGAGGAGGGCAACTGGTAGCATCACACAGGCTGATTTAAGTGAGTCCATGTTCTGAATGAAGCTGAACCATGAGAAGAGATCCAGCGGCAACCTCTAGGGGTTTAAAGTGAAGCCAATGTGGAAGTGCCAAAATGTGCAGTTCCCCTCTTATCCACTAGGGGCTCCAAAACAGAGCAAATCCCCATAGACTCCCATTTTAAAAATGCCAACTTCACAGCAAAAAAAATCGTGTTACACAATACAAACAAACATAATACATGAAAACATTTAAGGTTTAAAAGGGTAGGTTTACCTTCATGACAACTGTGGGGGAGTGATTTTTTTTTTTTTAGAACTCTTCCATTTGGAAGTAATTTAATCTCAAAATTTGCCATAATTGGGGGCATGTCCTTTTGATTGACAGGTACCCAAAATCCTGCTGCAAGATAGCAGAATGTTGTACAACCACGGTTTTTAGCCAGTTACCAGTGTCATTTAGCTTTAGCCCACCATCATCCATTAGTTGGTTAGCTCCCAGTTAGCTCCCGGTTAGCTTGGTTAGCGCTTAGCTATAGGCCGGTTGGAGTTTACTTGATGCCGATCAACCACCCTCACGCTCACAGCCCCCGTCAACACTACCTGTTTGACCTTTTTTGTATTTTCCAGGAGAGACGTTATGCACGACATTGTCAAGATGGCGATGGTCGAAACTGCCCAATGAGCTTTAATTTAACTCTTCAGAAACCTACGGGTGACGTCACTTTGGTTGTGTCCATCTTTTATATACAGTCTCAGGAACAAATTACACATCAAAAGCTGATCAATAAAAAAAAAAAAGCACAGATTTATTAAGCAAGTTCAAATTCAGCAAGAAGCATTTCTTTGGCATCTTGTATAAACAGGATTTTGTGTAAAACTGCCGGAACTGACTGCTTCTCTTTTCCACCTATTGCTGCCACCTGCTCTTGTTCTCTTTCCATGCAAGGCACAGGTCTTCTTGAATGAGGCTCCTTTCTTTCATTTCTCCCTCACATATCCTGATTTTGCTTCCTCTTCTCTCTTGTTCCTTCTCTCTCTGTTGCTCTCGTTTAGTGTAAGCTAGACTACCAGGCATGCATCACAGGAAAGAAGATTACTATGAAATGTCCTGGCATGTGTCCTTGTCCTCCTCAGCCTGCAGAGAAGAAAGGTACGTAGTTCTGGACACATTAATACACGGCAGATGGCCTTATTAATCTAAATGTTTTCCTCAAGGCCACTTTAAATGTAGGCCGTCCTTAAAAAAAAGTCTTTTTTTTTTTTTTTTTTTACTGTGAATGTGAATTTAATCCAAGACAAATGTTCCGTATCCAACTCTGTCTTCTCAAATCAAGGAGCAAGAATGAACTAAAGCATCAGTTTGACATCAGTAATTATCACTCATTCCTCAGTGTGCAGTGAGTCGGATCTGAAGGAGGTGGTTAGTCGCTTGAGAGACTGGTTCAGAGTGCTGCATGAAAATGGCAACCACAAGAGAGTAAAGATCCAGAAGCCAGAGAAGAACAGTAAGTCTCTAGTTTGCAACATCTCTTTATGTTTAATGGCCTTCATTCCTACCCTGTCAACGATTAACACATCTGCTTTCCTCT
The DNA here is from genome assembly GCF_933228915.1 of Telmatherina bonti. NCBI lineage: Eukaryota > Metazoa > Chordata > Actinopteri > Atheriniformes > Telmatherinidae > Telmatherina > Telmatherina bonti. The sequence goes on from NC_136621.1 coordinate 32,782,102, forward strand.
TTCAACTTTCCCACAGAGTTTGAAGTGGGGACATCACCTGTTTGTAAGGACCCCCTGGGCTGGATGTTCTCCCGGCTGGATACAAACTTTGACCAACAGCTGGACCAGTTAGAGATCAAGAGCCTCTATCTGGACAGGAATGAGCCATGCTCCGATGCTTTCTTCAAGTCATGCGACACCAACCCTGATAAAGTTATAACCAGCTCTGAATGGTGCGCAGGCTTCCAGAGGTACACAGGTATGTTGTCTGCAAATACAAACCAAAGCAAAGTCTCACAAACATGCAAAAGTAGCATGCAGATCCCTTTGATTTTATTTGATTTTTATAAGGACCACAGATGTTGATTGCTATTGTAAGAAATAAAGAGCATTATAAGATAAGTTATCAACCCAGCAAGAGAGAGAAAAGACATGATGAAACTAAAAAGCTCTAAAAGGAAGTCAAGTTTGCACCAACTGGTGCTTTTCCACAGCAGACATCTGCTATTTGTAACTAGTCTCTATTCTCTTCCTTCTCCCTTTCAGATTCCCCTTGTAAAGCAGAGCTGTCCAGTATCAACAAAAAGCAAGCTGGGAAGAAGCTACTTGGTGAGACACACACGCACACACACACACACACACACACACACACACAACCAATCACAAACTGCACACATGCCAACATTATGCTGCTCCAACTCATTGTGTGCCCATGCCTGTTTTGGCTTGAATTTGTAGGTCAGTATCTTCCATCTTGTGATGAGGAGGGTTACTACAGATCTCACCAGTGTCACAGCAGCAGTGGTCAATGCTGGTGTGTCGATCGCTATGGCAACGAGGTGGCAGGGTCACGCACCCATGGTTCTGCAGACTGTGGTAGGCAAAACATGGTAGAGTTTAGCAAATGTTGTTTAGATGCAAATTATCCTAAAGATCTTAAAGAGGTTCAGCTGAAACTTCAATCCTACTCAGAGAATATGAGTGATTGGTGATCCTCACAAAAGAAGGCCAAAACCTGGGAGAATTTTCAGAAAAATATTCTTAAAAAACCTTCAGCATAGCTAATAACGGATTTTACATTAAGTATTCCAGTATAAACCATAGCATATTGTGTGAGGTTTAGCTGTACTGGTATGGGATGATATATGTAAAATATAAAGTATTTGTTAGTTTAGAAGTGTCAAAAACTAGCATAGCTCTTTCTAAGGTTGGCTAAATCTTATTTCTATCACTTCCAAACCTCATAGGCAGCCTGTTATATCCCATTAGCTTAAAAGTCATTGTGTTTTTTGCTTTATAGAGACTTTTGACAACACATGTGCTGTTTACAGTCTTGTGAAAAGTTATACTTGAGATTTCCTATACCATGACAAAAAAACAAACATAATCTGGTCTCTATTCAATTCAATTAATTCATTTTCCGAACCGCTTATTCCAATTCAGGGTCGCGGGGAAGCTGGAGCCTATCCCAGCTGGCTTTGGGCGACAGGCAGGGTACACCCTGGACAGCTCGCCAGTCCATCGCAGGGCCACACAGAGAGATGAACAACCACACTCATGCTCACACTCACTCCTAGGGGCAATTTAGAGTAACCAATTAACCTAACATGCATGTCTTTGGATGGTGGGAGGAAGCCTGAGTACCCGGAGAGAACCCACGCATACACGGGGAGAACATGCAAACTCCACACAGAAAGGCCACTGACATATGGCATTTAACATCATTTACTGTATGCATAGGCATCAGATGGGCAAGTAGCAGCCAAATGCTGCTAATCAGATGCAAATAAGCAAATTTACAAAGATTTGCTAGTCTGGAGCAAGCAGGTGTGTGTTCTCTAAGGAAAAAAAAAGCCACCAGCTGTGCTGTTTTTAAATGGCTGTTGTAGCTCATCAAAGTTGATGAAAAAAAACACCCTTTCCAAACAATTTGGTGTCCATTGTGCAAGTTCTCCATAAGGTTACACCATATAATGTTCAGTGAAATTAGAAAAACCCTAGTGGCTAGATCTCTTCCACCCTCAGTAAGCATGTTAAGGGTTCCATATTATGCAGAATTCACTCTATAAAAGTATTCTAACAGTCATATGAGTCCCCATTGCCTATGAACGAGTCCCAAAAAATAACAAAATATTGTCACCTCCCTCGCTTGCTCCACTTTGTAGTGAATGTGTACTCAAACGGGTGTGTCTGCGATCTTTGCCTTTGTGAACTCGCGAAGGGAAATAACAACTTCCCCTGGTTGGTTCAGACAGAAACATCCCGTTCTCAGTGAAATTCACGAGAGCTACTTTTGAAATGGCTGAAATTAATGAGCAAGGCTGAATTTTGGGTGATGCCCTTTGAAAAAAAAAAGTTGTTGGACCTCCAACGCCCATATCAAATTGTTGAAAATATGTTGAATATGTGACCTTTAAATGTTCATTTCAAGTGATTTAACAGTCATTTTACAGATATTTAGCAGATGCTTTTCTGCAAAGGACTTACATGTGAGACTGATGTTTGGTTATAAAACACAGCAACACATCGTATAAAAAAACCAAACACATTATATTAACTGTCTCCCCAAAGTTTTCTGAGGTCAAATGTGAGGTCGTCTGTCTGAACAACAATAAAGTTTAGCTGAAACCGTGTCATGCAGTAGGATTATGGTTCCAAAAGTCTACAACTAGATGACATAAAATAAAAGATAAAGAAAAAAGAAGCTAAAAACAGGGTTTTTATAAACTGCTACAGAAATAATTGCTCTTGCAGGAGTGAAACCAAAAAGTAGAATAATTGAAATGAAATTGAAACAGCGTCTGCAGGCTGAAAGTGTTTTAAATAGATCTGTATTTTCACGCCTTTTGTGAACTTCACAGTGTTTTCACACTTTGATTATGCGGGCAAAGTGGTGGTATTTAGTTTGTTGTAGTCAACAAATTCACCTTAGTTGTCAAAAGACAGAAAAAAGACAGAAAATTAATTCAGAGTGAGCCTGTGAGGGGTCATGCCATCGGTGTGTTTTCCATAAAGAACTCTGAGAGCTGTTATCAATCTTCTGATGGAAGAAAGTGAATAAATTATCTTAAAAGTTCAAACTATCCCTTTAAGTAGATCTAATTATGTCTATGTTTGGTTTTTTTTAGGCGTGGTATTAGAGTCCTCTGGGGACCTCGGCAGTGGCGACTCCCTCTTCACCGACGACGAAGACTCATTTGTCCTCAAGGATCAGGCAGGTATGGACGACGATGACGATGAGGACGAGGATGATGATGATGAAAATGATGAATATCTGTCTTAACTGGAAAAAAAAAAAAAAAAATGAAGAAAAGGAAAAAAAAAAAAACTGTCAAATTGCACGTTTCTAGGTGACTCCCCAGGCAGATACTTCATCGTACTAACAGCCTATGGACTATTCTCTGTGTATTATTTCTTCATCAGTTAAGAAAAAAAAATCTATATCCCTCAAAAGTGTTTATCATTTTTATTCCTGTTTAAGTACAAAAAAATATATATATGAATGGTTAATAATGTTTTTTCACTTGCGTGTCAGCCAGCCAGAGAATATGAAAAATTTAATTGACAACCAGTCCATCACGTTGGATTTGGTCACTTGTGCAAAGACCTTTCCTTTCAATGGACACTCCATGTCTTTCAGTGTCTCCTATCCTCGTGCAGCACTCTGATACCTGAGTGTGTTGATGCCTTAGGCACAATGTTAAAGAGATTTCCCTGTTCTTTATTCTTGGTCTTCTTCCTCTCCTCTCCACAAGCGTTTTATCCTTATCCAATGTTCCTGTGTATAGGTGGGATGTTGATGATGTAGATAAGAGAATATTGCACTCTTTAAGTTTCTTTTGATCTTGATTAGTAACTGTGACTGTAACTGTGCAGAAAAAACAAGATAAGAGTTAGACATGCTTCATCAGAAAAACTGAGATGAAAAGCAAACAACAAGAAAAGAAAAAATAAAAAAGATCTAATGCGAGTTGGATAACAATCAAAGCCGACGTGCTAGCGGTTTTCAATGAAACACAAATTCAGTCAAGTCATCACAAAGGCTTAAGTATAGGAGGGAAAATTAGTTTGGCCAGTTGTGTTTGAGTGGGGTGAGGGGGTGGTATTGTTATCTATTTTTCTAATCCACGGCAGGATGAGTACAGAAGATGAAACGGATTGTCTTAGCATGTCCAATTCTGCGTGATGTTGTTTCAGTCTGTAAAACCAGAAGCCAAACCTCTGAGAAACTCAAGATATGAAAAGAGGTTATGGCTACAAAAAGAAAAAGAAAAAGAAAAAAAATTTGCCTCCCCCAAACTTGTATAGATTAAACTACACATGAACAGTTCGTTGAGTTCTAAGAAAACCTCATGTAAATGTGGTGTTGGTGTTTTTTTACATTGCCAGATTTGAGGGGATTGCTTTTTTTTTTATTTCAGCACACAACAGAACAGAACAAATCTCTCGCACAGTAACAAAAACCACAGAACCGTGCAGACCTGTTGAAAATATTGGGCAGGGGTTTACAAGGAAGGTGTGCCTTTTGCTGGTGAGGACAGTCAGTGGTGAGGGAAGAAGCATGCTTACTGGACTGAACGAAACTCTTCTTTACACTGCATAAGAGTGGCTTTACTGTAAAGCCTGCGTACTACTTGGACTTAAGTATGTCCTGTGTTTGAGGTCTCTCTTATGGTAGTGTTACGTAGGCCATACTTCAGATCTTTTGATTTGTTACTTAGGATAGCTAGAATGTAGAGAAGCACAGAGATGCTCAGCAGTTAAGGTATATAAACACTTAGACATTGCTGGATATGAAAATGTTTTCTATATATTACACACTGGCTAGAGGAAGCTTTGGTTTAGACAGCTTTATATGAAAAGAGGATGATCATCTTACTGTGTTTGCATTTAACTTTTCTTCACAACCTCAGTGTGTACCTGATCTGCTCTCGCTATTTTTAGTGTGAATCCGTCAGGGTTAAAAAAAAAAAATTAAAAAAAATATCCATCTGATGTCAGATGTGTGCTTTGTTAAGTCATGTTTATGCAGACCTGGGATCAGCTGAGCTCCTGTGTTAATTTGCAGTAACTGATCTGCCATTTGGCTTCATTTTGAATCAAATATCTTGTTAGAATTTAAGTTTATGACCTGAGAAGTGCCATCTAAGTGTCCAGTTATTCTTTTGGATTACTTTTTCTCACATCTCTATATTTCTTTTCATTTTGAATTTAACTTCACTTTATAAGGTGTGAAACATGTCAGTCTTAAAGTGTTACATGAGTGTGATGACATGCAAATCATTTTGATGACCTCGGACACTGTAGCCACTCAATCACACACTGTCATCACAGCTCTGATAGAGTTAGGTTATGATACAGATGCATTTTTTACAGTGTATGTATGATTTGCTGAAATAAAAGCTATATTGACCAACGTTTCTCATGGCAGGTGTTGTTGTGTTTGGAGGGGGGAGCAACATGAGTGCATGTGAGAAGCACTTCTCCTTTCCAAGGAAAAGTGTTTTTGTTGCACGCTGAAAGTTTCAGTTCGCTATGTGTGTGCTCACATTTAGGAAAAGACAAACAAGTTCCCGGCCTCTGCAACCCACATAGAGTAGGATATTATTGTCCGAGTACGAAGGAGCTGCATCGAAGGAAGTAATGGGCATTAACATCTTTTCTATTGGTGGAAGTGTGCATGCGTGACCTAATGTAGAAAAAGAGAAAGTTGATGGTGTTCATGAGTGATGAAATGCTTGTTTGAATGCAATGAGCACCATGTGCAGGAACATTACTGCATCATGTAAGAGGGAAAAAACTGTTTAAAAGTAAACAACATGCTACATGCACATCACTTAAGTACACATGCACCAGTTAGAGAAAGAAACTGACCTTAAATGAAACTTCACAGTAAAAAAAATAAATAAATAAAATAAAAGGCTTCTTAATTGACCGGAAAAGTTTGTTTTCCCATTTGTGCAGTGAAAGTAGTGCGTGTGTGTTTTATGCAACAAAGCCTGGTGAAAGCGGGCTGCAGGAACTCCCACAAGAGATAATTATATGTGTGTGTGTGTGTGTGTGTGTGTTGGCAACAAGACCTGTCAGTAGCTCCCGATACGGAAGTCACTGGGTAAATATCAAATGCTCATTTTCACACACTCCCCTAACCTTATGTGCTGACCTTACAGATAGGGAGATACCATCTCTGTGGCTCATTTCCAAACCCTGCAGCCTACAACTGGGGGCAGTTCCACAACAATAAAAATGATCTGCTTGTGGATGTGGAGACATGCACAAGCAACTGAAAGCTGCTAGGAAATGCCACAAATGGCAGGAAGCACTTTTGTTGTTCGGAAATCAGGTTTGTTGGATAAGCAAAGCTCTATCACGTGCTTTCAGCATGTATACACTCTGGTGACTGATGAAGGTTACTTGTGTGAGACTTTGTCAGCTCCCATGGCGCTTTTTTAACTCCTAGATGCAGGATTTTTTTTTTTTTTTTTTTTCAGGATTGTGTTTTTTTCTCTGTATCAGCTGATTCAGTCATCATACCATCTCCACACGGACAATAATGACAGATGATGATATGGTTTCAGTTAAAGAGTGAGTCATCTTTATTGCATCTAACTAAAGGGCAGCACAGTGATCATTTACTGCCTTCCATCTGATTCATTATGGGGTTTTTTTTTCAGAAGGGTTGGTGAATAACATCAAACAAGCATTGATTTGTTACCACACTTTTTCATGCTATTAAACTCATAAGACAGGCTTTAAGAAGAATGAACAAATCTAAAGAACTATTTACCTTTTTTGTTCATTTTGTTTAAAATGACTATTATTTATTATTGATTAAATAATAGTGTTTGGTCAGTTTAAGAGCTTATACAAACTGCATGGGTGTACTTTTTTTTTCTAATACTCATTAATTATAATGTTTTCTTTTCTAGTTTTCATTTCTAAAGGTATTATGTGTAACCTTAGAAAAGCAGCTTCACAAAAACAAAAAAAAATATGTCATGAAAGAGCAAACAAATACCTATGAAAACCCACATAAAAGCACAAAGGGGAAAATAAATATACAAACAAGCAGTCCATAAAAGTATATTAAGAAAAACACCTGTATGGAATAGTGTTTATCTGTTTGTGGGAGTATTTTAATAAATGAAGTATGTTATTGAGCTGAGGCAACTGTAGAGTTTTGGTCCCCATAGGAGACATTTTCCATCAAGTGCAGCAAACTGTAAAAACCTGAAGACCTGAACTGACTGTGTGTCTGTCACCAGTCCATTAATGGGAATTTCTGTAATCTCCACGAAGGAAATTGCTCTAAAAAACAAAAAAAAAAAAAAAAAAACTGCATTAGTTGTATTGAAAATTTGAAGTTAGATGTTGTCAGGTGTTAGTCTGAAAAAAATATGAAGATACCTGACTATGTAAACAAGAGACGACAGTTTGTGAGACTGAAAGGTTGTGTGTCTGAGAAGGTGGTAAGTAACACTGGAGCACCACAAGGGGCTGTACTCTCACCATTTCTCTTTACCCTCCACACCTCAGACCTCCGGTACAACTTTGAGTCCTGTCATCTGCAGAAATACTCGGCAGTATCAGTACTTTGTATTAGTGATTGACAAGAAGCTGAATACGGGAACTGGTCATTCAGTTTGTGGAATAGTGGCGGAAACAATACTGAATTTTATACATGAACAAAACAAAAGAAACGACCGTGGATTTCAGGAGGAACAGGAGTAAACAGGGCTCTGGAGAAGAGATGGAGGTGATGGAGGACTGCAAATATCTGGGAGTTCAGATGAGCAGCAGACTAGACTAGAAATGCAGCACAGAAGCAACCTACAAGAAAGGACAGAGCAGGCTACTTTTTCAGGAAGCAGAGATATCCTTCAGTGTCTGCAATGAGATGGTATGTGGTGAAAAAGTGCAACCAGTCTCTGGAACCAGTGGAGCTAATCGTCCAGCCGTGCAAAGGGCCCAGAAGAACAGAAGATTCTCCACAAAACACTTAACATAGTGATAAGCTTCTCCAAGTTTGCAACAGGAGGTGCTACCTGCCACCAGCTGTCTCCATGCGGAGCTAGACTTGACTGTAAATTAACCAGTAATTATTAAAAATGTTATATTTTTATTTAGAAAAGAAAAAAACTCTTGACCATCACAACTCAAGAAGATAAATTTTCTTTTAATTTCATCTAATATTTTAAATTGTTTTGAGCCAACATCTCTTAAAACACACGAAAGAAAGAAAAATAAAAAAGGACAATCTGTGAAAATTGCATGTATAATTGTTTGTATGTTATTTTCTTTTTTAAATCTGCCCTAAAAACACACTAAGCAGATAAACCAACAAGCTTGTTTAGTATGGTTAGCCATTTTGTTGCTGGAGCTTATTCCATTCACATTTTCAAAAAGGAAATAAAATTAACCTTTCTCCAGCTGCTGATCCAGAATTAAGTTAATTTCCTGAATTGGACAAATCACATGAACTTGCATATCAAACACGCTGGTATGTGGAAACCAGGCCAGCATGAGGAGAAGTCACGTTCTCCAAGGAGCATCTAAACACTACCACATCTTCACACAGCAAGCAGTTTGCTGCCACCTTAAGATTTGACGTATTGTCCTTTTTTTGGAGTTTTTTTTGTGTATTTCTGTGTCTACAGCACTACGGTGGCCTCTTCACATCACTCAGTTCCAGCTTGTGGAGGAAATGTTGGCGTAAGTTGAAAATGCTTGAGCTGAGCTTTCACTTGCTGAAGAGGCAGAATGGTTCACTTTAATGGTTACACTGATGTTGGTCATTATATACTGTGCTAAACACACACACACACAGCATCTGGCTGTTTCTGTCAGCACTAACAATAGAGGTAGGTAAAGTTGACAGGACACATCTAATGACTGTTGACAATTACCTGCTGAGGAAGGCAAGGTTTGGGTCAAGAAATCATTTCCTCGCACACTCTTATTCTTTTCCAGGCAGTCATATTTGTATTCTACTTTTTTCCTCATCTATGGGCAGGAACTTCCAGTAATGGCTGATGTACTGCATTTACAGAAATCATCTTAGAGTGACTCATGGCTGCCCATCGAGCCATTTTCCTCTGAATTCCTGTGCTTTATGGAGGTGGACAGCAGTGTGCAGAGAGAGCTTTCTCATCAATAACTACAAACTGCTTAGTGGTTTAATTCTCGGCCATCCAACACTGGAATGGGAGGGATGAAACACTATTGTATTGATCAATTGAGTGAGGAGACACTGATGGGAAACAGATTTACAGGCCAGCCTTCTTCTTCCATAGAAAGTTTTCATATACAAAAGTGTTCAAATTTTGGTGTTCTGAATAAGGAAACTGTGAATTCTGCAGTTCAATCTGCATTCTTTGACTGGCCTTTGTGATAAATAATAAAAAGATACAAACATCTTCAATAAAAACAAATAAATAAACTCAATCAAGTCCTAAAGTGTGTAATGACTTAAAAAAAAAAAAAAAAAAAAAAGCACGGGAAGTTAAGATGTCAGCATCATTTCAGGTTTCAAAGTGGACAGTCAAAGAGAACATTGTATCCGGATGGGTTGGAAATACTGCAAAACATTTTAGAGGATTTGCTGCCCTCAAGTGGTTAAACTCTGCCATCACTTCTGAAGATTTCTTGTTTTATAATTATGTTAGATAACATGATATTTTGAGTGAGTCCTATGTTTTGGCTTGTTTTTTAAATTCTGTCCATTTTTTTGTCAATACAGTTCTATGTAAATATTTTTTATTGATAATGTGGACGGCATAAAACATTGTATGTGACAAAAGTACATTTGGTTGATGCTTTTCATACATGTGAGGGGAACATAAATCACACTATAAAAATACAAAAAACTTTAATAAGTCATTTACAACTTGTTTTCTTGAAAAACAGACCAATATGAAATAAATGGTTAGCCATTTCTTTTAAAATGTACACAGAACCAATCAAACTGCACAACTTTAAAAAATGTTTAAAATGTTATTATTCACAATGGACAAAAAAACCCCTCAGAAAACCATCAAAAACAAAACAACTGCAATACATCCTGTACCATAATCTATTAGTGTCTAAATTTTAAAACACATTCTCTCAGAAACTGGAAGCAAAATGAGACTCATACCTGTTCAAAGCTTCTATACACAGTAAATAACATTATTATTTATATTCCTTAATGCTGGTAAACTGAGTTACATGGAGTGTTTTCAAGAAGTTTTTAGCAGTTTCGTTCCGACACTTGGTCAAGCTACAGTTCCTCCACTTTTCTGCAAGATAAAAAACGAATCACAACCCACCTTCATGCAGTCACAATAAAGAATTTATTTGTCTTTTTATTCCAACTTAAACATTTTAAAGTAGATTGAAAGACTTAACTCACCATGGACTTCATTTCCCGGCCGTCTCCATCACCTGGTTGGTACCGACTCATTCTCTTACTGTTCTCAACATATTCCTGGAAAAGGACAGTTACTGAATATAGATACTAATAATTTAAGGTATTTAATCATTTTAATACACCTCTTATAGATAGATAATAACACCAAATTCCAAGAACTAAGACTGCAAAATCATCTCTTTGCATTTTCTATGTCAACTTATCTTGTCTTAATCCTTATAAACCAGTCATTCATAAATCATTTCTCTCCCCAAATCATATGGACACTGTTTATAATAATAATTACCATAACAACAATGCCAATTTACAAACCCCCTTCTCACCATTAAGGTCTTGTCCATGTAGTACTCATGTCCAGGACTGCCATCATTATACTTTGTGTCCACAGCGAAGCAGAGGAAGAGGACATCAACCACGTTTTCAAACACAGAGAGGAAACAATGGGCCACGAGGAAAGCGAACAGACACACGATGAAGAGAGGCAGCACCCACACCGTATACTCCCTCTGGTAGTTTAAAGCCAAAACGCCAGCAAAAGCTGTACAGGACACAATGAGAACCTGAGGATGTAGACAGAAAATTTGTTAAAAAAAAACCCCATCAAACTGCCTGAAGCGGCAACATGGACAGGAAAAAAAAAAATAATGGCCACTTGGAGGCAGCAGTTACAAGCTAAAACATGGAAAACAAGCTCCAGGATAACTGCATCACTCCCCTATAAAGTAAAGTGGCAACTTTTACACATGTCATGCTGTTCCATCTTAGAGAAAACTGCAGAGCTCAGCCACTTCCAGCATATTTTCCCAGTTTATCCTTCTTTGAACATCACAGCAGAACACACTGTAAGAACTGTATCAGCATATACCTTTCCCAGGAAGAGGACAAAGTCTCCCACAGTGTTAATGGCTGCCACTCGGAGCGCGTTCTCCACCAGGATGACGAAAGCGTCCCGGGCCGAGGTACAGAAACTGGTGCTGTTAATGGCTGTTGCTGTATAAGCATTCTGAAATAAAGAGACAAAGACTTGAAGATGGAAAAACCCCTTAGATTCACAACCTTTAGATGTGATTACTTACTTGATTTAAGTATGCTAAGCACTTCTCAAGACACCACAGACAGCAGACACAGGCTTTCAGCATGCATCGGGCGCAGGCGTTTTCCTGTCACAAACACAGACATTTTACACAAGTTCAATAATCAAGAACAAAACAAAGGAAGGAAAAATACCAATAAAGACAGATTATCTGGTTTAATTTATGCATAATGTGGATTTTTTGTTTTTGCTTAAACCCATATTTCATAGCTCACTTTTCCTTTGAGTTGGCTGTGAATGTATGTTAGGATAAGACGAGGGATTTTGACAAGTGTGATGATGAAGGAGCCCTTGGCCAGAGTACCCAGGTGGTAGCGGATGGTCCGTGCCATGGAAGACAGGATGGGCGTAGATGGCATCTGGGACTTGTTCCTTAAGTCAATCCCACCAGGAGAGAAGACATAATGAATATAACATAAACATGACGGAACATAAAACATGGAAAGACGAGCTCTGAGCTTCTTTGTCGTTACCTGGTGAAATAGTAAGTAACCACAGCTCCAGCGATAGTCATCTGCTGGAAAGCAAGAATGAACTCGCTTACCCAGATGAGACCAGCGGCGTGATACCACACCATGTACTGAAGAGGCCCTTGCATTTCATACTCAACAACACCTGTGGAGTTGTTCTTTACTGGCGTCCCTGCAAAGATAAACAAAGCCGAGGTTGGGTAGGATGTTTCGGTTGGATGCTTTACAGAGGAAAAAAAAAATGTTTTTTTGCATGCGAATATGCCTGTTTTTATCACAATGCCTGCAAATAGTTTTAATTCTTGTTTTGACATGTATTTACCACTTTGTGCCTTCATGAGCTTCAAATGCAGCAGTATGATTTACGAGTCCTCTAGTCATGCTGAGCTCATTTCCTAAATCTAATTGTGTGCATTTCCTTTTAATTGAAGGGCGCAATGTTTTTCCAACTCATTAAATATAAGGGATAATTACATTTGCAATTGAGCAAATGTATTTAATCTGACTAATTTAATGGAAAATGAACAGAAATGACTTTTCATTACAGGAGCATTATTGGAACAAAGGCATCATAAATCATTATGAAACATTTCTATAAACTAGAAAAGCAGTCGGAGAGCGCAAACCTCCGCCAAGGCCTTTAAAAAGTTCCTGGATCCAAACGGTGATCCGGATCATGGCCAAAATTAAATCAGTTCTTCCTTTTCACATTTCCAACAACTCCTAAAAATTTAATGAAAATCCATCCATAACTTTTTGAGTTATGTTGAGCACAATCAGACAAACGCCTATAAAACCATAACCTCCTCGGCGGATGTAATAAAAACAGGGAAGATAGGTGGGAAGGAAAAAAAAAAAAAAAAAAAAAGATTAAAAGCTGTCGCTTTGTTTTAAATACTACTTCTAAATCAGTAGAAAAGGGAAGTGGGAGATGAAGAGAGAAACAGTTCTTATAAAGCATCCTCCACATCACAAGACCGGCACAAGATTATGAATGTATGTGGGAGTTCAGTCATGCCATGAAACGCAGACTAAATGTCACAAACTTAATTGTTCTCCTTGTTTTGGGGATTGTAGGACTGAGCAATCAGATCTGTTGGAGTAGACACACACTGACGGGCATTCAGACTTGTGAATAATGCCAAACATCCACACAAACAACATGGCGGTAGCGCGGTTCTCCACTGAGTTTCATCCTAACCTGTTGTTCCAAGGAAGAGAAGCACAGCTATCCAGTAAACCCAGAAGAGGATGAGGCAGAGGAAGGTCCAGAAAGGCTGCAGGACAAGCAGGGGAAGGTGGATGAACACTTTACCCGCCACATGGAACAGGGAGATGGTGAGAGCCACACGCTTCCTCATGAAGAACATCACCAGAAGGAGTATGACCTGCAAGATTAAACGAGCTCTACTTTATACAATAGTTATACAAACATTTGCATTTCTTGGCATGCTTTTTTTAATTATTATTTTTGCATTTTTGTCATATGTGCAGGTATTGTTTTTAATCTTTTCATCCTTGCATACAGTCTCTGAGCATGCAGACATACCGTAAAAATGGTAGCACCAACTGCGTACACAAGCAAGGCTTTAACATTGTCTGAGGCCACTTCCTTTCCAAACACTGAAGTAGCATTATTTTCCAGAGCTTTCCTGTGGTCTGCGTACAACCACCAGAGGACTCCCGTCCCACCTATAAAAAGGTCATATTTCTAAATACAACTTCAAGATATTAAAAAAAAACTAAAGAAAAACTAAACAAACCGAAGGTAAAACAACAACATACTATCGCCTGATCTCTATGGAATGTATTGAAAAATGATAAAAAACAAACAAAACACGCTACCTAAAGAGCCGATGATGACCAAAATGGTGAGAATCCAAACCAGTATTTTGGAAATGTAACGGATAACAACCATCATGATCAGGGAGAGAACTGCAACAGAGAAATGAAACCCACAGTGCATCATGTTAGTATATAAAACGTGTGTGGAAAAAGTCAAGTCAAGCTGCTTTACCTGTTTCTGTGTCCAGCTAAAACATGGCTGGATAAAAATACTACTACATGCTGTTTCTTTGTACTGTTGGATCTGTTTGATATTCTTCCATCATTCATATCATTCTCAGATTTTTTTTTAAAGTAAATGGAAATCTTTTTTTATGTGTTTTATCAAGGAAATTTTCCGAGAGTTCTTTCCTCTGCTGTGCTGTTGGGGAGCTGAATTTGTGTGGATGACAAAAGATCAAGCTGATTTAAAAAAACAAAAAAACTGGGTCCGTGACTGTCAGTCACTCTGGACGTTTTAATGCAGCGGTCTCCAGTTCCGGTTCTTGACAGCAACCATTCTGCAGGTTTTAGTATTTCCCTAAATGAAAAGGTTTTCCTACAACTTCTTTTCGTCTTTGCCCTTGTTCGTTAAAGAGCCATTAATTGGGGTGAAGTGTGTTGCAGCAGGGAAACACTAAAACCTCAGTGATGGTAGCTCTCTGAGACCAGAGTTGGGAGACGCTCCTGTTATAATGGGTCAGAGAAGAAGGTCAAAATTAAGAATTATTTTATTCCTAAGAAGCCATCTTCTACATAAAATCTTTAACAGTCTTAAAGCTCTTTTAGTGACCTTCTTGATATGCCTCAGTGTTCCACTGAACGTTTCAGAAGGTCTTTGTTCTAATGCACATGTCATTTTTAATGAATACTTGCAATTTCCGTGGCCCTGTGATGGACTGGTGACCTGTCCAGGATGTACACTGTCTCACGCCTGATGATTGCTGGGATAGGCTCCAGCTTCCCCGCCACCCTTAACTTGACTCAGCGGTAAAGATTATGAATGAATATGATGTTCTTGGGGAATCTTTATTTTTCTTAGTTTTTGTTACGTTGCACTTCAGTTTCTATGTTTGTGCTGTCTGAATGTGCGTGACGGTTGGTGGCAAAGCATATTTCCACTCCAGGGGATTAATAAAGTGTATATTATCTGATCTAATTCATTCATTTGAAAAAGAAAGACATAAAAGAGTGAATGGCAACATCTCTAAGATCGCTGGGGAAAAAAAATAGAAAGAAAAAAATCTGTCTTTCCATGAATAACATAATTACAAAACCTAAACCAGGCGGATGAAATAACAGATTAAATGGATTTAAAATCAATTTAGGATCTGTTGCCTCTCTTCTGCTGTACCAGTTGGGGAGTAGGCTTTGAGTGGACCTTAAACGACTGCCTGTGGGCCAAAACTTCAGAGGAAATCACGAGGATAACCAATCAGACGTTTCCTGTTTTTTCTTTCCTTCAAATGACAAAAATAGCTCCCCTTCAGAGTTTCCTTCCTACTGAATCCTCATGAGCAAGTAGAGCTCTGCAGCAGAAATCTAATTACATAGCAGTAACTTCCTTTTATGTGAAAACAAGAAACGAACAGAAAAATGTGTGCATATCTTATGACTCATGCAGTTTGTGTCACATAGAATAGATGGCGTTATACCTAAAGCTAGAACACAAAGCCCCATGATGATCTCCTTGCTGGCCATCACTCCGGCGATGACCCGACGCAACACAGTGTTGTCACTGACAAACGTGATGAAGGCCTGCACAAACTCAGCATAGCAGCTGACATCCATGGGAATACAGCGGTGGAACACCGGCACAGCGTTACTGAACACAGGAAAAAGATAAATAATGTTAATTTACCTATTTTGTATAAAGCAACAACCCTGAACAGTGGAATAAATGCAAGCGATATGAACATGCTACTTGCTATTTTGGGTTTGTGTCAATAGATTTCACTAGAGCCATCTGAAGTCCTACTAAACATCTAGATATGCTTTGTTCTTTAAGAGAAATATTTTCTATTTGAATAGTACCAGATATGACATGTAATCCCCTCTCCTGGCTTAAAGTCCTGGACTAGACTCTCACCAATATATGTATTGCGTCATTAAT
Organism: Telmatherina bonti; assembly: GCF_933228915.1. Taxonomy (NCBI): domain Eukaryota; kingdom Metazoa; phylum Chordata; class Actinopteri; order Atheriniformes; family Telmatherinidae; genus Telmatherina; species Telmatherina bonti. The sequence continues at coordinate 32,797,989 of NC_136621.1, forward strand.
TACCTTGCTGGAACAGGAAGTTTTGGACATTTGGTGAATCTCTCTGAATGGCTTGGATATCGTGTGGGAGTAATATCATAAGAGCAGAGTTCAGAGCCTAACAACAAAAAGAAAAAACTTTATTAAATATTAGACCTAAAAATGTTCCAACAATGAACAATTTGTAAAACAAACTATAATCATAATATAAAGCAAAAAAAGCACAAAGGATTAAATTACCTTTATAGGAGGTTAGGTTACATACTGGCTATGTATATATATATATATATATATATATATATACACATACATACATATACATATACATACATATATATACATACATACATATATATACATACACACACACACACACTATATATATATATATATATATATATATATATATATATATATATATATATATATATATATATATATATATATATACACACACACACACACACACACACATAGGATGGGTATTTTATTACAACCTAATAAAATCTTACACAGTTATAATGGCAATAATAACCATAGTCACAATAATGTTCACATAAACAGATTTGGTATCGGCAAATATCTGTAAATGTCATCAGATATTCAAATTTCAGATATCGGTGTGTGTGTGATATTATATATATATATATATATATATATATATATATATATATATATATATATATATATATATATATATATATATATATATATATATATATATATATATATATGTGTGTGTACAAATTTGCCAAGAGGAGCTTTATGGATATAAGGCACCTTGTGATAATTAAGGTATTATTCTTCTTTGTTTATTATCAATACTGGATCTTACAAGAGGGCTGAAGGAAAAAGGAAATTATTAAGAACTGTTATTAATGCTTAAGCTCAAAAGCAACCCAAGCTACTGGAAGTTCATTGAAGTGAGCAAAGCAGCTCACATCTATGGCACAGCTCAAAAATACAAAGCTTTTAACCGGAAAACCTGCATCACATCAACATCCATCAGTCCGTCAGGTGAAAGAGACCTGACAAAGGTTCATAAAGAAAAACAATTGTCTAAAATCCCTCCTTATATAACAACAACAACTGTTCTAAAGCCCCTTTTCACGGTACCCAAAGCACTTTACTCTGAATCCATTATTCACTCCTATACTGCAAATGAACATGTAGCTTTTCATGCAATGTGATTAATTCATCTTCTATAAAACCCATTTATTGTTTAAGCTCATGAGGGCCTCATAGCTAAACTTGATACATATCGTTACCTGAATGCCTACAATGTTGAAGAGCTACAGATTTGAGGCTGATGGTGCATCTACACAACAACACTACACAGGAAGCAGCAGGGTGGTCCTGAAATAGTTTTTAATCTTCCTTGCAAATCTGTATGGTGTTTTTATCTTATCATTAATACACAAATTAGTACTTGGACCACATATGAGTGCAGTGGACATCCTTGATCATCTCATTTGCAGAGTAGAAAGTAGAAGTCCTATCAGGCAACTCAACTCTTTCCAACCAGTCACTAAACCAGGTGAATTCAGTTAGCTCAGCTCCACTGCAAGATGAGTTAAAAAAACACCTGTTCTAAACTCATTGGTAGATCCAAAAACATGGCAGGACTTGTGCTTTATTTCTACTTCTACTTCTACACCTCTGCTCATTTGTAAGAAGGAAAACCCTGGACAAACATATCAGGAGGAAAGAGAAGCCTCTGAGAGCAGCCACAATAAAAACCTCACCAGTTACATGGTACAATCTGACCAGTATCTGCTCATAGAAGATGACAAAGAGCCCCAAAGCTTACCAGACTCCTTGACTCTCAGTCCAATGAACCATTCCTGAGATATATTCAAGAAAGCACCATCCTACAGCCTAAAGGAGCTAAATTACACCACAGGAAACTTCCACACATTCCCTTGTCCATGTCCCAGAAGATCAGAGTGGTCGTTGGCATAACAACGTGGACCAGGTCAGTTTTAGAACTGTAATATTTAATGTGTAAGCTTGAAACTATGTCGGCCTGCAAGGTTTTCTCACCATTATTAAGCGCAAACTGCTTCAATTCAGTGTGTGTCTTCAGTTCAGTAGCTGGACATTTGGAGACACAGAGGGCAATAGACTTTATCTTCCTGTTGATGAAGTCCAAGTTGCAGGGTTCTAGAAAGAAAACATACCTTAAAAAAAAAAAAAAAAAAAAAAAAAAAAAAAAAAAAAAAGTTAAAAAAACATGACAACAATTTAATTTTAGATATATGGACTGTTCCATTTAGCCACATCCAAACAATCCAAAATAATACATGACATGGAAATCTCAGTGTTTGGTTGCTGCCAATGGAGATGTTTTGGAAGGGGCAGAAAATTCAAGATGGTGACATTTGCTAAACCCATCGGACAAATCCTTCTTTGTTGCTGAAACGCCTTTTATTCAAAGCCTCAATGGGCAATCAGCCCATCAATGAAGCATGAGCCATTGTTTCAGCAAAACTGAGCCTTCAGACTCCTCTGATGGGAGAGCTCAAGACCAAAACAAGGAATATGAATCAATGATAAACAGTAAAAACATCACATCAGCTCAGATTTTCTTCCATTTATTAAAAAAGATTACTTACTTTTTGTCCTTCATGTCCTTGCCACTAAGGGGTACACCCTCTATTTTGGTGTTATTGTGACCACAGGTGTTGCCATAGCTGTCATATCCTGAGATAAGCCTGGTGGCCCCTCCTGTGGCAATGGCAAAGCCACAAATACATGCCTGCAAATCACACAGATTAAACGGTGATGTTATTTGTACAAACACTTCAGTTCTTCACTGGGTGACAGTTTCATTACAATTACCATTTATACTGTCACCTAACAGGATAAAGGAGCTACCGTATGTAAACTAAGATGATTATGAAGTTACCACAAAGACTCCAGTTTATCGTAAAAGCAACAGCTTTTCCGAAACTGCTGTCTTCCCCTTTTCAGTTTTTAATCCTAAATGACTGCATTAGGTTTGTTATTAGTGACCTTGAATTTTTTATGAAAACCTCAAAGCATGTAGACACCTACATTTATAAAAACATCTGTGAGTGAGGAAAGATGAACATGTGCACCACACTCTGAGCTTCAGTAGATTGATGTGACCAGTGTCTTTCAAGACAAAGTTTGTGCTTGAATTGTTCCTTCTGGGGCTGCTGTAGATGTAACATGGCAGAGACGCTTTAATTCTAGGGGGAGTTGCAGATTTAACATGTTTTACAGCTACACTTGGTGTGATTGCTTCATCACGATCATTTAAAGTATTATTATAAGTACTGATGCTGCAATCAGAACCTCGATGTCCACCAAACAGGTCGATAGAGACTCCATGGGTCTGCTTCTGAACAAAGTTCAGTGTGATTTGACTGAATTATGACTACATCACATACTAGACTCTGAAATACATACTACAGGATATTATTCATTTAAAGTTCCCTTTTTTTTTTCTAAATCTAGAGGCTAGTTTGCTCTTAAACCGGAAAAAAAAAGTCCATTCCTGTCATATGCATCATCGCTTTCTTGCTGCATTTCCTAATTTGTCCAATAAAGGAACTGTTCGTCTTATTTTGAAAGTTTTTCTTCAAATGTCCATGGGTAAAATGATAACACCAAATTAATCCAACAAGTACATATAGCACAGCAGTTCCTCTTAAGTTAGAAACATCCATAAATAGAATCCATATTAGAGAAGTATTCTAATAAATGTGTCACCATATCTAAATGGTCTGAATGGCAAAGTGAAATTGGACTGAACTTTTGTTTTGGTCCAGCGTCTTGCCTCCCAGTTGCAGGATGTTTACATCCAGCAGTAAACATGACCCTGTCCCAACTTTTCTGACTTGTTTCAACATTTGATGCTTACAGTGTTTTACTGCGGCTACAAAAAATCTGGTTGTTCACATTGTTTGCTGATCCTTATATTTAGTTCTTACTTGCACTTTACAGTACATCCAAACTTTTTTTTTTTTCAATTTGGGTTGCCATTTTTAGCACTGTTGATGCTATAGTAAAAAGAATAGGTGCACCATTTGGTGATTGCTGACAATGTGTTGAAACATTGTTAAGCACAATACAAAACTCAAAAAAGCAACGCAAAAACTAAATTAAAGTTGAATTGACACCTCTTTAAGATTATTTTTCAGCGAAACTTGGGTTTATCGCAGGGTAGTTATGCAAACATGGCCAACTGCTGCCATTAAAGGGGGATTTCACTCATCTGTAGCTCCTCGGTTGATGAACACAAGTTAAAAGCTTGAATAGATTGTTGGTTTTGGTACAAGTTCGGGACAAATAAAGGCAAATCACAGCAGAAAAATAACATTCCTGGCATTGCTGAGCTTGTTTAAACTGTCGCTATTAAACTACAAACATACAGAAACTCGAGCAACTAGACTTACCATCCCAACACAAAACAGCGTAAATATAATTAGCCATGGGATATCCGTGCAGCTACGCTCCTCCAGCGGTTTCCAGTCACGTTTGCTCTGCCAAGGCATGAATAACAAGAGCTGTTAGCCTCCACTTGCTTTTGCTTGGTAGCGCTCTGAAACAGCCGCACAAATGGGCAAACAAACAAGCGAGTTGGTGTAAACATGAAGCTGCTGCGCGTGAAGACGCCACGTTACGTTGTAAACAGTCTGTAATCTTAAAGCACCGGGGGAAAACATTATAATCATCATAATTTTAGCCTTTTAGCCAACTTACCTCTGCGCTGCTACAACACCCCATTGTGACCAGGAGCACAGCTTCAGCGAAAACAAAACTTGATGGGTTGTTACTTTTTAAAAGCCGTGTTGCACCCGCTAACTTCCGCTGTTCCTAATCTGTGTTTTGTGTTAATATAAGCAGAATGGGGGCAGATTTGTTTATTTTCTGGTTGTTTCATTGGAAATTACATACTTTAAAAAAGTAATTGTTGCTTCAGGTAAACGCGGAAGAACTCATATTACCTCCCCCACCCTAAAAAATTGCAAGATACCTTCAAGGACTATGATAAAAGTGTGTAAAACCGGCAGGAAGCGACAACAACGGAAGTGTAGTAGTATCCAAGGTTTAATTTATCATCTTTGAAAATTTTCATAGGACAGTACCTTTTTAAAGTGCAAGATTGTGTTTTTAAACAAGGAATACCTTGGATAGACTTTTTATAAAACGATCTCCATTTTTTGCAGATTTTTACTCTGTTAAAGCCTCTGTGATAGCCTCCATCATCACCGAGGAAAACTTAACATAACATCGCTATTCAGGAACAGTTGTTGAGCAGTATCCCACAGTGAATGATGAACTATATAAAATAAATCTTGCAGCAAGATCTGCGGTTTCCTCTTGGATAAATTTGTTATGAACAGGTCTGTTTTTGCTGATTTAAAGTTGAATTGGGAAAGTTACATAGTACCTTGAATGCAACACCGTTCTCGTGCAGTTAGAGCGCACGTGTGGTGTTTGGCGCCCTTTGCTGGAATAAAGACGAAACTGTTTATTTGTGGATAACTGCATGAAAATAACTGTGGTCGTGTTTCACATAGTGCCAGAAAGTTAAAGTGAGTGTAAATGTGTAAAATAAACGTCATACTGAGGAGTATACCGCGGTCGTCATTAGCTATAAAGGTGAGTCATTAAACGTACAGTTGAGTTCAATCTTTCAACTTGTCACATCAAAACACATACACTAAATTAAATTAAACATTTTTTTATTCAAGCACTTTATAATTTTTTTTTTACTCTATTAAAGCCGCTGTGATCGCCTCCATCATCACCGAGGAAATGGAAATACCGATATATATATATATATATATATATATATATATATATATATATATATATATATATATATATACACACACTAGTCACAAAAAGTTAGGGATATTTGGCTTTCAGGTGAAATTTATGAAAAATGCAATATGTTCATGCTACAGTGATATAATATAAAAGTAAGACATTTAAGTAGAAGGATGCACTACTGATTTCCTCATCTCAAAAAATTCATTCAACACAAAAGGTAACAACAATGGTAGTTACACCACAACAAAAAATTTGAACGTCTCAATATCTCGTCATGTGCCCTTGAGCATCAATTACAGCTTGACAACGACGTCTCATGCTGTTCACAAGGCAACTTATTGCCTGCTGAGGCATGGCATCCCACTCTTCTTGAAGGGCAGCCCTCAAGTCATTGAGGTTCTGGGGTGCAGGGTCTCGAGCCTCTACACGACGGCTCAGCTGATCCCACAGGTTTTCAATGGGATTCAGGTCTGGAGAGAGTGCAGGCCATTCCATTTGAGGTACACCAGTCTCCAACAGCCGTTCCCTGATGATGCGGCCTCGATGAGCAGGAGCATTGTCGTCCATGAAGATGAAATTAGGCCTGTGCTGTTCATGTAGGGGCACAATCACTGGATTAATGATGTTATTCAGGTAGTACGGGCTTGTCACTGTACCATTCACAAAGTGTAGGGCAGTTCTGTACCAAGTGGACACCCCTGCCCACACTGTAACACCGCCACCACCAAAAGCTCGCCTGGTGACAACAGTGGCTGATGCATAGCGCTCTCCCTGACGTCTCCAACATCGTTGCCGGCCATCATTTCTGCTCAGTGTGAATCGACTTTCATCAGAGAACAGCACTGAGGCCCACTGGTTCCTCGTCCAGCGTAAATTCTCCCTGGCCCATGCAAGACGATGATGCCTGTGCCTGGTGGTGTGGTCAGGTACCCGTGCAGGTCGTCTAGCACGCAGACCACGCTGATGGAAACGGTTTTGAATGGTCTGACGTGACACTTGGGTGCCTCTCACCTCTCTTAAACGTGCCTGGAGTTGAGTGGCATTCATCATCCGGTTTCTCAGGGCAGTGTTCACAATGTAGCGGTCATCAACACGGGATGTGGCCAAAGGACGTCCACTTCTAGGCCTTTCTGTGACTCTCGATATCTCTGTTGCAACCTGCTGATGACACTCTGTGACACTCCAAGCTCAGTGGCCACTTCTGTCTGAGAACGTCCTGTTTGAAGCATCGCAATGACAAGGGACTGTTGTTCCATTGTTAGGTGTCGTCTTGGTCTCATGATGTCAAAATGTGAACAGCATGATGAGGACAACTGTTTAAACACCAGCTCTAATTGAACCAGGACATTTATTGGTCAATTCAAGGATCACACACCTGCCGTGATTTTTGCCGTTAAGCTCCTTGTTAGAGAACAGCAACATGTGCAAAATTTATTGAAACATTTAACAGTTGGACATGTGCATTTAAAAGCTTAGAGAAGATCACATTAAGTTCATCTGTACAGGTTTGAATGCATTTTAGGCTTGTTGTGAAATTTTACCCAAAAGCTGAATATCCCTAACTTTTTGTGAATAGTGTATATATGTATATATATATATATATATATATATATATATATATATATATATATATATATATATATATATATATATATATATATATATATATATAAATATGTGTGTGTGTGTAAAACATAAATAAATAGCAGCAGTGATTCTGGACATGCTCGGCCGACATAACATCAATATGGAACCTGGAGGAAACTAAATGAAAGGAACCATCATGGAAGAAAAAGCCCTTGCATGGGATGTACCACTGACATATCGCTGAAGTGGCCGATATAAACAAGTCCTATTAATGCCTGGAGAGGGCTTGACTGAAGGACAGCACAGAGGCACTAATCATGACAGCACAAGAGCAAGCCTTGAGTACCAGGGCTATTGAGGCTCAGATCTACCACACCAGGCAGGACTCCAGGTGCAAATTGTGCAAATAATCCCCTGAAACAATCCAGCACCTCACAGCAGGGTCCAAGATACTGGCAGGTGAAGAATACATGGAACGCCATAACCAAGTAGCTGGCATAGTGTTCAGAATGGTCTGTGCAGAATATGGGCCTGGAGACCCCTAAGTCCCAATGGGAGAAACCTCCCAAGGTGGTGGAGAATGAAAGGGCTTTGATCCTGTGGGACATTCAGATTCAGACCGACAAAATGGTGATGGCCAACCAACCGGATATAGTGATCATGGATAAGCAGCAGAGGAAAGCCATAGTGATCGATGTAACCATTCCCAATGATGGAAATATCGGGAAAAAGGAGGATGAGAAACTGGAGAAGTACCAAGGCCTCAAGGAAGAACTGGAGAGGGCCTGGAAGGTTAAAGCAGAAGTGGTACCCATAGTCATCGGAGCACTGGGGGCCGTGTCCACCACGCTGGAGAAGTGGCTCCAACAGATACCTCGGGAGACATCAGACATCTCCATCCAGAAGAGCGCAGTCCTAGGAACAGCTAAGATACTGTGTAGGACCCTCAAGCTCCCAGGACTGATAGAGGAGGGACCTGAGCTTGAGATGACTAGCCACCCACCCTTCCCAGAGAAGGGTGGGTCAGGGAAGAGGCTTTTTTAAAAATATAAATATAAACAATATGCAAGAGTTTGAAAATAAACTTGTAATGTCCCTGTAAAATTATCTTACTGATTTCACATGACCTCACATATAATGTGCAAATTCCAGGTGTGTTACAACACAGATGCTGATTACATAAAATAGTCATCTCCAGTGGGGTTTGTTTATGATCCACAGTTTTAACAGAGAGCATGTCTGCATGATGTCATGTTAAATGGTTACAGCTTTTTTTGGTGTAATTTCCAAAGTGTTTTACTTATAATGTTTCATGACATACAGATGTTTTGTTTTACTTTAACTCTTCCCTTTGATTTTTAATTAAATATGCTTACAGACATCTGCTTTTGTACTTGGTAGTGCCTTAAATGTTGATTCAACTGAGGTGTTGCATGACATAATTTCATCCCGTCTAGCGAACAAAGTCTCATGAAACAAACAGGATTACAGCTTTGCACAAAGCTCTGCATCAAGGAAAGTCTGTCTTTGGATTTTATTGATTGTTATAGAATCTTTCAAACAGAAATGATTTTGAGTTAGAAAGTTTAAAACCAGCCCTCAAGGTATTACAAATCTTAATTAGCAGTTGTGACTGATAGAGTTATGGAGCAGATGTTGTGTGAGGTTACATTATGATAAAAGTGTAAGTGAACGTGGATGGAAGCAACTGCTCAGAGGTCTCTGTCATCATATGACGAAAAGACTCCTGGCCTCTCATCTCCTGAATGTTGGTTTCCAGATATTCCCCGCTGATGCTGCTTTAGCAACAGTGTCCAAGGACAACATGATTTTCTGGATCTGTACAGGAGGAACTGACGCCAATCCAGCATGTGTCCAGCAGAATTCTGGGTGAGGAGGCATTGTGCGTCATTGTCTTGTTTGTCATTGCAAGCAAATGTGCTACATTGTGCAACAATATTTTCATATATTTTGATTGCACAACCCTTCTTGTTTTCTGTATTTGAATGTTTATATTTTTAATCAGGATTCAGAGCAGTGATTAATGACTGTGCAATTGTGAAACCTAAAAAGATTGCTAAAGTTAGATAAAAGTAGTTATATTATTTTGTGTTATTTTGTTATGAAGGAAACATTTGAATAAATGAAGTTCATGGGTGTGTCTGTGTAATCCTGCATACATTTTATGGCCACAATTATGCTCAGGTGCAGATTGTTAAATTTTTTGGGTTTTTTTTTTAGAAAAAAATGTAACTACAAATTGAATTCAGCTGTTATAACTTTGCAAGACTTTGAGTCATATGATCCTTTTGAAATACAGGTAAATTGTCAGACAATAAGGGACATTTAGTCTAACAGCATTAAGGTAAGACATGGTACGATAATGGTCTGTTTAATGATAAAAATTCATTCTAAAACAAGATTAGCATTAGCATTAGCAGTCATTAGCATCTATTGCATTGACTGTAGGTGTGGTAATCATTTCCTATTAATACATTTATCTAACAGAATAAGGATTATAAAACTGTTACATACTTATGCTGTATGCTTTTGCTGCAGTGACAAAGGAAATGCAAATGCAAACTTGACCTCAACATCACATTCTAATGATAATCCTCTACACTCATACTTTAGTTATAACCTTGGCAGTGATGGATTTTCAATAAAGTCCTTCCTTTTGTGTGATTATTAACTAGTTGTGTTAACTTGGCTAGAATTGTTACTCAAGTAGAGACTGTACAACATTTTTATGAGCAATCCTAGCAATTTCGTACCTATAGATTACTTGCCACATGATTTAAAAGAGAAAACCCTTTTTCTTCATTTTCAGAGAAATGTACTGGAGGTTTTGCATTAAATTTTATATTGCAGATGTTAAAATTGCAGTTGTTCCTTGGCCAGTTGCTTTTAAGTATTAGTAGTGTCCAAGGGCATGATGCTAACATTGCACTGCAAGCAATGCTTTTTTTTTCCCCAGACATGGCTAATCATGCTGGCTAATATAAAGAGGAGGAAAACTTTTACAGAATGAATTCTACCTTGACTTTCTTATTGAATTAGAATTATTCCACGTCATCTTAAATCCACAATCCTTACAATGTATGCCACAAATGACATGAGTCTGTATGATTTAATTTAATTCAATAAACAAAAATGTAATGTCCTGTATTACACTGTGGACGTGCACATACACACAGATCATCTTCTAAAAAAGGTTTTATTATTTTAGTCTGTCATAGTTCTCTATCCTTCATAACATGTACTTCCTGTTCCCACGGTAACAGACAAACTATGACCCATGATCAGTCTATGATGAGCAGCCAAGGCCTCCTCTGAGTCTCCCACGATGAGGGTAGACCTGCACAAGGCACAAGCAAAGTGAGTTCAAATCAGAAAGATGATTTTTTTTTTTCTTTTAATTACGGGAGCTTTTGTTTGCTCTTAAGCGCCAAGATGTTTCATTCAATGATATTGCAGTTGCTCAAGTTGCCACCAAGGCCTTGAACACAGTTATTAACCAACACGACTCCAGGCTTTTGAAAAGAGCTTGTTCATCACAGGGCACAGCAAGTGACAGGAAAGGATTGCAGGGATCTTGGTGTGGTCTGTTGATGTTATTTTTAGACACTCAGATGAGAATCTGGCATTTTGTTTAGTTTTGTTTCAGTGTAAATGACCCCAAGAACTGGGGGTTTGAAAGTACTTCCAACTACTAGGCAACTGCGTTGGGAAGAGGAAAAAGCAAAAGAACTGTTATTTAAAGTAGACTTGATAAGCGTGCAACAAAATGTACTCAAAGCACTCTTTGTATACGCAAAGGCTTAAAATGACTCACTTAAGGGAGGGACTTTTTTCTTCTTTTTTTTTTTTCTTTTTGTGATACTTTTTTTTATGTCACCTACATTGTTTTTCATGCGCAAACACCCAGTGTTCTTCAATGCCCATGATGTAAACTGGGTTATTTTTCCAATAATAAACTATATGAGCGAGGAATGTGAGCTTGTTTCCTTTGGGCCCGAACCGCTCTTCTGAAGAATTTGACAGATTCAACAGTGGGGGATTTTGTGGAGATTTATGAATGGTTCTTTCTTATGTGACTGCTCCAGACATGTGACCCACAATTTTACATGGCTATGAGACTGTTCATGCTCATTCTTGGTTAGGCTGATAGATATTCTGATGGATGACAATTTGCTCAGCCTATATTGATCTCAGTTACTTCAACTTTGTATATTTTGCTTTTCTTTATCACACAGCTAAATGTTTTTTGTTTTTTTTTTTTTAAATTAAGGTGTGACTTTTCAGCATTAATTAGATAGAATAAAATTCAGGTCTGAAATGTAACATTTTCTGTCTGTTAACATATGATTTATAATTTCAATTAGTCTCTTGCCTTTCCTTTTACTGAATTTAAAACATTTAGGTGATCATGCAACCTTCCCTCCAACTGTTGCCATCATTTTTTTGATCTGTGGCTCATGACCAAATATGTAAACAAGGATATGCATCATTATTAGCTTTATTTTGTCTTTGTGTTTAATAACAAACATGATAATAAGCTTGTTATAAATACAGAATTGTTAGCAATATTCTTGTGAGATGTGTGTGTAGCCGTATCGTCTATATGGGCACATTATTTTTGTTCTGAACTGAAATTGAAGCGCTGCTTTAAAACTATAGATTATTTGTAATCTGTGTTATTACAGCTTTATTTGCTGTGATGTTCATTTTAATACTTTACTGATGGACCAGAATGTAATATAGGCCAGATGCCCCATGGTTGGTCAAGACGACTTGATTGGCGTGAAGAGGTCTCGCCTTTTAAATTATTATGCTTGCATGAAATAATTAGAGGATAGCCTGAGTCATGCCCTGGTCTCTGCACCTCAATCACCAGCTTTATCCACATGGAAGCTACTGTGACTGAAAAAAATCTGTGTTTCATTACATTACTCTGCACGCAACATGTGACATGACACAGAGGAGTCTTGTTGAACTTGGATGCATCCCCTTCAATACCACTAGAGCCCATCTGTGCCCCCGGGGAGCCAACATTTATGGCAAGGCGCAGTTTCCCACTGCAGACTCTAAGAAAAGACTTACCCAGAGTCTAACCTCACATCTGGATAACCCGGAGGTCAGAGGCCAGAGTTGCCAGGACACTGGAGAGGGCTTCATTCCAGTTTTCTCTTATGCTTGGATTATCACAGTTGGCTTGGTGCTTTGCCGTTTTAGTGCAGCTGGCCTGATTTTAATTTTTTAAAGAGGTGTTATTCCTTTATATGTTTTAATATCCTGAAGTGCATGTTAGTTTTATTTTTTATAACTAAAAAAGGAATTGAAGCTTTTGATCACACTAAAGAGTTTAGAGGTGAAATCTGATGTTATGATCTTGTTTGTTGCTTCAAGTGTATTTATTTACAGCTTTGCAGTTTGTCTCTTCCGAATGCTTCTGAGAAATGACTATATTAGGAAATTCCTCACTAGTGATCGGGGCTTGAATGTTTTTTTTTCTTACTTTTTCCCCTTTGTCTCAATTTTAAAAACTGTGACATCAGGTTGACCACACTTGTAAGTTGTTCCTTTGGTTCAACAACATTTTGTAGCATATTTAAGTGTTTGAGAACATTTTTAAACATATCCTTAGGTTATCTAAAGAAACGTCTTGCCTTTCTTTTTTTTTTTTTTCATTGCTGCCAGTGTGTTTGGTTAAGAATACTTGTAGCATTACAAGATGACAAATTGAAGAAAAAAAACCGACTGCAGATAAAACTGCCAAAACATTAGAGCAGTCTCTCTTGGCTCGCAGCCTCGAGTCGTACGAGGCTGCCAGCCTGTTACTAATCAAAACCAACTGGTGGGAGCTTTGCCCAGCTCACAAGCTGAAGAAGAAAAGAAGGCAGAGGAAAGAGAACAGTATGGAGAAGAGGATAAGTGGTGCTTTCTGAAACGAGTAGAGAGCGTACATTAGGAGGGTGGGGTGAATAAATGTGTATAGTGTGCTTGGTGAGCTTTGAGACGGGGGATGGGGCTCTTAGGATGTGATTCATACTTCTTGTCAAAACCAATGGGGAGGGGACCTGATGAGAAGAAGGATAGCACAGAGGAGAGAAGGGGTGGAGAGGGGAAAAGAAAACCCGGCCCCTCTTACACCACCCCAACTCTTCGGCATTCAGCCTCAGCAGAAAACCTAATGTGATCAAGATGGAAGTTGTCTATGGACTTTTCTCTGCTTCCTGGCTTTCTGCTTGCCTGTGGGGGCTTCAGCGCTTGTCCAGCAGCCTTGCAGCAATGACACTGACTGAAGTTTTGAAAATGGCTCCCTGAATCATATACTCCTCGCAGCGCAATCATTTAAATGCCAAGTCATTGAAAAACTTGGATTCAGATTTCCCAAACATGGAGGAATTGCTTTTGGTGGATGAATGAACCATCTGGATTACCTCTCCCAAAGCAAATACTGGATCTACAACCTGCTCATAGGATTATATATTCAGCTACAGGATTGTCGCAATACTCGGATATTGAATTACATTGTAAGAAATTGTGTCTTCACTGGAGAATTCACAAGGTGTAAACATTATGATTTCACTGTGAAATATGTCATTTAAATAGTCATTTCTATTGTCAACTGCTTATTTAATGTTTGTAAAGAGTAGCTGCTTTATTATTTCCTATTAGTTTTACTTTTTGATTTATCACGCTGGTTATTACAAGGCAGAAGTTTATTATTATTTAGGATTATATTTAGGATCTCCTATGAGCCATTTGTCTTATAACTACAATTGTGAAGCAATGATAGAAAACAGAGAACACTAAGAAACATTTATTTTCAGTGTGTTTTCAGATTAACAGAATTATTGAAAAACATAATATAATCATAATAATAAGAATATATTCACACGATTTATGTGACAAAGCTCAGTGTGTATTTTAATCATGCAGAATTGCTGACAGCCAGCTGTTGAAGGGCCACTGGCTGTCATTTGCTGTTTTACTTGCCTTCAGTTGCGCCATTGTCATATTTGTGGGTAGATAAGATGAGTGTTAACCAACACCCAGAATTTTATGGCTGATTTTTAAACAGTTATATGCTTTAAGCAGTGCAAATTTGACACATTGATTTAGTTATACTTTGCTCTTTAAAGACTTTTACTGAGTAAACAAAGAAAGAGGCATAATTATATTCTGTTTCTTGATTGTGATTTTGAAATTTTTTGCTTCGTCAGCTTTTTGCCCTGAAAGATTCTTTGAACTTGAAGCAAAGCCAGCTGTTACAGCTCAGAGGGACTGACTGTCGTTGGCAAGCCTTAAAGTGAAATTCAGAACAACTTTGCCTGAAAATCTGTAGTTTTCCCATTTTAGATCAACATATTGAAGCTTGCTGACGTCTTATAGTGATCCAGCCGAGTATATATTTCCCAGAGAATTGTGAAAGCAGTTTAATTGCGTCCGTCTTGAACTTTCACTCATGATTTCCTGTTTACTTTAAGTGAAACATTATTTACCATACTTTCAGCTACATGTTTACTGTAAATGTCCAACTTGGGAGCACTTGATGTTTCTTACTCCCATTTCTCTTCTTCAGTTGCAGCAAGTCTGCTTCTTGGGTTTAGCCTGTAATTACAGCAGTTCTATGGGGTAAAACTGGCTTTTCATCATGCCGGTAGCCATACGGAAAAGAAGCTGGGAAGAGCATGTGACTCACCCATCAGGACTGCAGTACAGCTATGACGATCTGGATCTGGTCTGCTGCCATGGAGTCAACAGTGAGGGACTTTGGAATGGCTCGGGGGCTGTAAAACAAGGTCGACGGACAAGATGTGCCTCCATGCCAGAGGGCTGCCACCAGTTGTCAACAGAGGACTTTGCACAGACACTTGTAGAGGCCGCTTCTGCTGTTGGTGATGTTACTGAATCAAAACACTTGATGCTGACTAAAAACAGAAGAAAAGATCCTCTGGATTTGCAAGTGTCAGTTCATGGCTCAGGTGAGGTGCAAGGTGCTGACCTTACTCAAAGTGCCTCAGACTTAAAGGATCTCCAAACTGTAGCCACTGGGGATCCTGGACCTTTTTGCTGTAACTCAAACAGTTATATGTCCAGTGCAAATCATTCTTGTGCAACTGATCCCAGCAGCCAGAAAGAAAAAACTCTGTATTGTGAAAGTGATGTTGGCTCAGACAGTAGCCAGAGTCACATCTGCAATGACGATAATGTCTTGAAAAGTCCACATATCTCTCATGATGAACAATACATTTCTATTTCTTCGGACAATGGGCCTCTATTGTGTGAATGTACTGGTGAGCAACTTGGCAAACTTCCAAATCACCAGGAGACAAAGGAGAGCCATACACAGGGTTGGAGCAGAACTCCTGAAATCTCTGAGGCCATGCAAAACCAGTCCACTGCTGCTGAACTGGAACCTCAAACTGACTGCCCAGATGTTGTCGAAGTGATGTTTTCCACTTCTGACCAAGCTGGGGCAAGTGGACCTGTTGTTGTGCTGCACAGTTCCGTTGACATGATGGAGAGTGGGGATGCAGTGTCAGTGGCGAATAAATCTGTGGAACCAGTTGTAACGTTGGCTGTAAATGACTGCTGTAATGAAGGATTGTCTGAAAACTGGAGTAAAGATTCTTCTTCCAAACTAAATGGACTGGCTGACTTAGAAACTGTAAATGAAAAAACAGGACCAAACCACCTCGAGGAAAAAGTTCAAGGAGAACAAGATCGTGATGGCTGTACTGGAGTGTCGGATAAGGGTCGTAGTTGTGAAGTATTTCATCAGCCACTGATGAAACGGCATGGCGTTGAAATGGCAGCTGGGAAGTGGCCTCACAGAGAGGAAAGGGCTCAAGGAGAGAACAGTGAAGAAGGACAATCTGCCAGGCATGGACCCACAGAATCAAATGATACTGGATGCAAAAGTCAGTGTAGGTCTTTGAACACACAACTAAACATTTCTTCTGAACGACAAAATGCCGGCGGTTCAGGGGGAGAGGCCAAGAAGACAAACACTATACTGTGTGCAGATCGTTCTGAGCAAACATCCGTAAGTGAGGCAATGATAAGCTCTGATAAAAATGTATTCCCTGAAGAGCTGACTGTTTCTGAGGACCTGGATATACCTCATCAAATGGAAAACAACTGTTCAAAACTGGACACAATCCCAGAGACAAGCTTTGTTGAGACAGGTGACACTAGTAAGCAGAAACCACAAAAAAACACCAATGTTGGTGTTGCCCACAATCAAGATAATGACTCCAGTTTAGATGATACACATAAAGCTGTTGAAGAAGACATGCAAAACCTGCCAGCATCCTCTAAGGAGGTCAATGAGAGACTCCATGGCAACCAAACCTCTGGTTATTACTTCAATGAGTCACCTGCCTCCGAGGTGGCAGATGGTCAGAAGGAACACCATCGACCAGAAGCTGCAGGCTCTACAATGAGGGGGTTGAATGAGGCCACAAGCTCGGTTGTTTGCAGCGAGGATCAACTGTCCAGCTTAATTTTCAGTGGAACAAATGAGACCGAAGATCAAAAAGAGGACAATATGATCAGAGTGCACACAAGAAAGGTAAGTTCAAATAGTATATAAGTTATGTAGATAAGTTTAAATCATAATGGGGTTTTTCTTTAGGGAACTGTGATCCTGCCACTAAATTTTCTCTGACATGTTTTTGCTTTGTCTTTTTTCAAATTGAACCAATCCTCACTGGACATAAATGCCTTTTTTTTTTTTTTTTTTTTTTTTTTCTTTTTGCCTGTCCTGTCCAGCATCTCAGCATACAGAACAGCAATCTGCATGCCATATTTTTGCCAGACAGATTTGCTCTGTCAAGGGAGACATCTCATGTATATAGCTGCCCTTGATAATCTGAATATTTTTAATATTATGATAATTATTTTATTTTATTTATTTATTTTTTCCTTTTATCATTTTGCAATCATCGTCAGTCTTGATATGGCCGAGCTGGACCTGGCAGGGAAAGAGGAAAAAAACAAAAAAAAACATGCTTTATTTGTCAGGACATAAATGCCTGACAAATAATCTGTCCCACACTCTGGGAAATGTCTTGGAAAACAATGACTTCACTCTCACATGCTTCACTCTCACAAATATGAGGGGGGGGGTTTGTCTGTGCAATGTTTTACTATTTCTCCAGCTCTCATTGCAAAACAAGGTCCTATAAGGACATGGAGACTGTAAACGCAGCGGGTGTTGAAGCTCAATCAATCTCGAGGCGGAAATCCTTAAATTGCTTTTCTTTGAAAGTATTGTATACTGTGCGGTTTAGACACTGGATAAGTGTGCTCATTTGGTGCAGTAATCCTCAGAATATTTAATAAGCTCTTCATGGAGTTGAGCTGGTTGAAGCAAATCAGTGGTCAGAGAACTCATGGTATTTTCTATTAGTAATCGCAGCATTATTTCATTTGGAATGACAACATACCCACGGCTTACAGCGCGAGGCCCTTTTGCAGGCACAACATTCAGAAGAGACATTTAAAGTTCTTGCACAAAACTGAACTTATTCAAGTTAAACACCATGTTGTAAATGGTGATGGTGGAGAATCCATTTACATACATGCAGGCCTATTTGTATGGGAGGAGTTCTATCTGTTCCTTAAATGTTAAAGCTTTACTAAAATTGGTTGCAAGTTGGAGTTTAAATAATAATATTAAAACACTTCTGAAGATTATTACTGTGTTAGTTGCGCATCGCAGTTTTGGTCATGAGCTATACATCTGTGGGCTGAGTCCAGATTTGTTGGGACAGAATAGTGGGTCAATGTATGGTATGCTAATTATCGTAACAGGTGCATGTGGGATCAGGTTGTACTAATCAGACCCATGCAGGACTCTGCTCCAAGCTGCAGTTTTAATTCAATCAGCTTTCTAACGATGTGAGAAGAGCGAGTTTATCATTCTTAATCTCTTCCATTTCAGGGATAATACATCTTTTTATTATCCATGTTCACTGCTTCTGGTAACTTAATAGGTTTTCATTTTTCCTCATAAACGTCCCATCTTAGAACAACTGGTGTATCTTGCCAATGTGAAGGGGATGTAATAAAATGTCTATCAACACCTTCTTTTATCCCGATCACCTATATGTTCATCTCTTTCTCCGTGTCCCTCTCTGTGGAACTGGAGTCTGAGCAGGGCCTTTAAGTCGCACTGCAAACCTTTTGCAATGCGCCTGTCGACTCTTGACTTATCTCTAAATTCAATATTTTGCTTAAAGACAAAGCATCTTGAATGTCTTAAAGATTATTCAAGAACATACATTCATCGTATTATCTCTTAGTGGACAACAGCAGAAGCGACCTGGAATGATGTCTGGTTAGATATTGTACTGACTAAATACTGTGTCCCCCAGTGGACCATGTTGTTGTTGCAGATTGGGTTTCTAAATTGTAGCCATCTGGTTTGCATAATGGCTTGAGATTAAACTGATATTGGGCTTTGTTACTTTGTTTATTTGTTTTAGCAACAAGGTCTTATCCTAACCTCAGGGCCAACCTGGCTCAGCAGTCGTTTATCTGGCAGCAGATGACTTGGCAACATCTTCCTCATTCTCTCGTTCGCTTTTTGACTTTCTGTATGGGTTATTTAATTAAATTTGTGTTTCTTGGTCACTGTTCATGAACAAAATAACCACATTAGATTTAATGCGCAGTTTTTTTGAGTAGATAATTGTTGAAAGACTGTTAAGCTCAGCAGAAAGAGAATGAGAGGCGGCTTAATGCACAGGTTGGATTTAGACTGGTCGATGGAGGGGGGGAGAAAAAGGAGAAAGAAACTGGAGGAAGGGATCTAAGAGTTCAGAAAGTGTGGGAAACACATCCAATCTCAAAAGACAGGAAGTTGGAAGGAATGTAACAGAAACCTCAAAAATGGGAAAGACGGAGAAGAAACTTTCTGAGAACACTGAAACCACCACCATGCCCTAAAATACTTTGCCTCGTTGATGCTGTTCTGTGGCTGTTGTTGCCATCCCGAGACAGATGCTTTTGTTCATTCAGTGAGGCCTCGTAAAGATGTCATTGTTTTACCACCGTACAATGTTTCATTGTGATACTTTGCCAAGGAGACAGAATGTAGCAACGTGTGAAGCCTCTAGCTGGGAACGCTGGCAAATGCATCAGTTTGAGGTGCGTTTCTGTGACATGGAAGTATGTGCTCTCTCAGCAAACCTAGTAGAAACTGATTTGAACTGGCTAATTTTGCACTAACTGGAAAATAAACAAAAGCACAAGTCATGGGACATGAGGGATGGAGTTCAAAGACAGATGGAGGACTTAGGCTGTGTCCTGTTATTGCTGAGTGCATATGACCTGACTATACATGTGTATCAGCATCATTTATATCACCACATAGGAATGCCATCAAACATAAAGATTAATTTTAGTAAGATGTCTAAATCCTGTGTGACCCAATCCAATTTAATTAAAGGGATCAACCTAGGAGCAAACATATGATATTAAGAGATAAGCTCTGTGTGTCACAAACCCTCCCTTATTAGATAGTGAAGGAGTCTGCTCGTGCTGTAACAAGATTTCTTCAGGTTTAATAGGCGAATCATTATATTTCTTGGAGGTCTACTAAGGAGAGAAGCTTAAACAAGGAGCCACGTGCAAAACCACAAGAGAAAACAGGAAATGACAACTTGATGCTTAAATCTCTGCAGAAATGTATTTTTCTTTTGGATCCTGTGATAAAGGTTTGTGAGGATGAAACAATCAGATCTGAGTGATTGTGAACAGGGTGGTACATTAGGTGGAGCATTGAGCTTCGCTTGGCTGGATATCACTCAGCTTGTCTTACTGGGATCAAACCACCTGAGGTCAGTGTGAGGCTTATTATCACAGCTTAAGGGTGTGTAAATCAGAACTACAGATAAACTAAATATTTCAGGTCTTGAAGTGGAAATTACACAAAGAAGTCAGTGCCTCACATTTGTTTCTTTAGACTTTAAGTTTCATTGAAGGGGATTTGTTGGCATTCAAGGCAAAAAAAAAAAAAAAAAGAGAGTCGCTACAGTGTGCTGACTTGAATTATTTGAAATAACTTCTTTTTTCTACTTTTATTTGTTCAGCGTGAGCACACTCGGTTAGACTCCATGGTGCTGCTGCTGATGAAGCTGGACCAGTTGGACCAGGAAATTGAGAATGCCCTCAGTGCCACTTCTTCTATGGACAGCACTCCCACCCCACACCGACGACATCTCCTGGTACAAGACATAACCATTTCACCTTGTTAAATCTGAATGTAGTAACTCTGGTATTTAAAGCAAATCTTTAGTGTAACTGTACATAGTTTATTGATAAAAACAAACCATTAGTCATGCTGTCAAGTCCAAGTGGATTTGGAAATGACCTTTTTCTCTGGTTACCAATTCAGACTTAATTTGTGATTGTTGCACCTGCTTGTGCCTGAGGACTGTGACATTTGGATCCACCAGGTTTCTCTATTCCACCATGCTCAACCTAAAACTATCTATTGAGGAAAAATAGATAACAGACTTCATCATAGATGGAATAGATTCAGAAGAACAACAAAAGGGGAAATTGCTATGATCCACAACACCACATGAAAATCGTAAGACTATAGACTGATTATATGTGTAAGTGTACAAAGTTTCAACATTGCTTGGATCTGGGGATCAGTCAGTTATCATACCCAGACACAGCTATCATCAGTTTAGATTTCCTGTATCCGTAGGCCAACGACCAAGATCAGTAAGACAATGAGTCTAATTCATCTTCTAAATAAATCATATCTGTAAAAAAAAAAGAACTGAAAAAATAGAGGACTGCAGTGTCTAACATGTTTGTATTTTTTACTTTGCAGGAGGTTGATGTAGGACCTGCGCCAGCAGCTTCACAGTCTGCTGCTGCTTTCCTCTCAGAATCTGCACCATCCCTTGGAACAAAACCCAAGAGCAGGGTAAGTCAAGTCAGAATCATTTCAATTTATGTTTTATACACACACACACACACACACACACACACACACACACACACACACACACATATATATATATATGTATATATATATATATATATATATATATATATATATATATATATATATATATATATATATATATATATACATACATACATGCAGTGAACCTCCCAATTGTAGGAATGTCCTCCTTCTGCTCTAAGAGTTTAGCCAAGCAGACGTTAAAACTCTTTAATTAGCTAGTTCCAAGGATCAAGCCTCCTTCATCCCAACAAAGGGGTCAGGAGGGGAGTCTGAGAGGGGAAAAGCCAAGGCAGGGGGGAGCAAGAGGGACACACTTCAAGTGAGACACATTTTAAACCTCTTGCTTGCTCATTTCTTGATTATTGTCAGTCTTGCACTCAAGCAACCTTTTACACATTTAGAGGCATGATGTTAGCTGATTTGAGACACTTTATCTCAAAATATTGTGGTGTATGAGAGGATGAGCCTTAAAGTCTTTTGCAAAAGAGTCCAGCTGTCAAGCTAGATGAAACAGACCAACATATTGAACAGAGAAATTCCTTGATAAAAAGTATATTTTTCAATTTTCTGATGCTGTTCTGTGTTGACATTGCTGTTTCTATGTGCTCAGTGAAAATTTTCACACAAGAGTGAAATAGTTTGGTTAAGTTCATCAATGTGGATTAGCATGTTATATGGGTGTCTTTGGTCCTTGGCTAACTGTTTGTTCAACTTCCATTTCTGCAGTAAGCCAAGGTAACTCACTAAGCTTGAGTAAACAGTGCTTTCACTGCACCTTAAAGGAGGCCTTTTACAGTGGAGGCCCCATGAGGTGATTGGTTAAAGTCAGAGAGATGATGACTTTGTGAATGGGGATTCCCAGTAGTTAATAGTTTCAGGAGACTAAATCCTTTCAGACTTCACTGTTATGACGCCTTCATAATCGTTTTAGCTAGACAATACAAATCTTCTAAATGATGTAAACACACAGCACATATGTGCAGATCCGGGGATGAAGTTAGTTTTATTTTTATGACTTTGTCATTTTTACACAGCAATAACTTAATATTAAAAACACATAATTCATCATTTACTAAGCACAAAGATATTATCTAAGATAATATCTTTTCAAAAGTGCCTGTATATTATTTATTTTCTTTTTATCTTGGCATAATCCCAATAGGAAAGAAATTAATATCTTATTATAGCTCAAGTATCAGGGCTACTCTCAATACAAAAGATGCACCACAATAACAATGATCAAATTTAATTAGCATGTAGATAACATGAGCTAATATCACCACCTGCAAACCGTTATAGAGAGATTTGTTAGTTTCAAAAGTAAATGTTGCAGATGAACCACCAAACTTGAGGACTAGCTTAATCTAAAATAATCAAGCATTAAAAAAAAAAGCTATGCATTTCTAAAGGCATAGTTTTTTAGCTTTTAAAATGCTTTCCACAATTTTACAATGACATATAAAATGACATACTGAAGGCAATCAAAGACAGTTTTACCATTCCACCTCTGGTCAAGTCCAAACATGTCCCCTTATATGAGCTTTATCATACTCTTTGTAACTGTGTTACATATTGTTTAGAGACTATATGTTCCAGATAACCACATTGTCGAAACCCAAGGAGAAGTCCCGATCGGTTGTAGTCGACCTTTGGACTGGATGAATATAAACTAGTCTGCACATCAAGTTAAATGTTCTTTAGAAATGAAAGTATGTTGATCTTTGAAATGGTGGACTTGCATTATTATGCCATTATTGTTATTTTAGGTGAAAATGGTCCTAAAATAACAACAATAATCGCGTAGCGCAATATTATCATTTATCGCATTAACTTCTGAGACAATTAATCACATGGCAAAATTTGTTACCGTCACAGGCCTATATATATGTTGACAATCTTAAACAACTTAATAATGACAGATATTAGATGTTATGCTAAGGATTAATTGTTGGGTGACTGAGACAGAAAGACATGGAGAAGAATGTGGGAGGCCTGTTATATTCAGAATAACATATCCAACCCCCAACATTCAGAGAAACACTACCTCCTCATTGTTGTGTCTATGAGTATAGAATATTCCTAAAGTGATATATTTATTTATCTCATTTTAATCTCTGTGCCTGTTGTGGAAGTCCAGGGGGTCATGTATAGGGCCCTCTAAGACTCTCTGGGGAAAGTTGCTGCTGTTGAAATGCACTTTTATAGATTACACTATCTTTTTACACTCCATTTTACAAAGCACCAACTTCCATTGCAAAACTGGTTGTTACAGTTTCACAACCAAATGTCAAAATGTTTTCATTTTCATTCATATACATGATTCTGCAACTTGATATGTTTATTCAATCACTTTGCTTTCTTAAAAATACAGTGCCTACAGAAGTAAACACAGTTTTGCATTGAATGTGTCTGTATCGCAGTGTTTGTCAGATCTTAACAAAATTC
The DNA here is from genome assembly GCF_933228915.1 of Telmatherina bonti. Classification (NCBI taxonomy): domain Eukaryota; kingdom Metazoa; phylum Chordata; class Actinopteri; order Atheriniformes; family Telmatherinidae; genus Telmatherina; species Telmatherina bonti. The sequence goes on from NC_136621.1 coordinate 32,821,813, forward strand.
AAAACATGATATCCAACATCACAGGAGTGTTTCTTTTTGGTAGCATTAGTTGAATGATGAGCTTCCGAGTTGACAATGTGGGGTCAGTGAAGCAAACATTTCAACCTAAATTCTGTATACACTCATGAAATATTTGGACAGGATTGTTTTTCTTCTTCTTTCTTTGAGCTTGTCAATTCGATGTTGATATACATTTAATTATATAGACATTTCCTAAAAAGAACATGCTCACTTTAACCCTTTCATGCATGAATTAATAAAAAAGCAATTCAATCTTTTTTAAATACAGTATTTTACCTTTCAGACATATTCAATACTTTTTTTTTTTGTTTATCAGTAATATTTAGAATTTATCATGATTCATGACTTATTTTAATGTATTCTATAAAATATATTTTAAAATAATATATAATCATAATTATATTATGTAAATCTTCCATAAAATATAACTATCATTTTCTTGTCCACTACAGGGCCACTATCCATGAAAGGGTTAATGAGATGGACACTTATTACAGCTGTAGTATCTCATTGCAGTAAAGTGAAGTGTCCTTTATGCATGGGAAATGAGCATAGTTTAGAACGCTGTGGATGATTGATCAGCTCTATGTAGAAATTCAGGAGAAAAAAGACTAATGTGTGTGTATATTTCGACATTTGTTATATCTAGAGATACTGTGCTTATAAGAAAATGTTTATCATTTAGCACATGCAGTCCAACCATCTTGTACAGGATTATGCAAGTGTTGACTGGTATTTGTATTATTTCTGTCCCTTCTGATAGTGAGTGTAACGCTGTATTGTGATTGTGCTAAGCACACTCTCATGCTGTTCTGTTCCTTATGTAACCATGATAAATGTGAAGTAGTGGTATGTGGCAGAATGGGTCCGTGATGAGTGGACATCCACTTGGCATGGATGTTGTCTTTCTCCAACTGTTGTTGTTAAGGCGTTGAGTTCATGTGGTAAAAGTCTTGGCCCTCGCTTTGCTTAGCTTGTGGCTATTGTTAGCCTTCGGCAGGTGGCTGTTATTATTGCATCGAACGTGAGGGTAACATCTAGCGGATGTTGTGCCACAGCAGGTGCTTTTTTCATGTGTTGCAACTATTCTTTCCCCTGAGTGTTTTTGTTGGCAGGGTTCTATTACTCGCTTAGTATAGCAGGTGTCTTTCACGGCTGTTTTGCTTGCATTGTTGCACTGCAACAGGTGTTTTTTTTTTTTTTTTTCTTCATACATTGCTGTATGTCCACCGTTAGTTTGATGTGCATTTTAGTTAATTATTATTTATCAGTTGACACCCAAGTTTTTGTCTCAGTGAATTTGTAAGTGCAAGATGTTGGGATAAATTTAAGTTAGCCTTAGGAATTTGTTATGAGGCTATTTTTAGAGTACTCCAGAGGATGTACCAAGAGATGGGTGGAGACTGACTGCTAACCCCTGACCACCTTCCTCTAAATGATACAGTCGGAAACAACATATCAGTCACCTCCAGCACTGACCGTTCCCACCAGGACGGTGAAAAAGACAGAACCCACCAAAGACCCTAAGAGACTGCTGAGCAAAGCACATGACAGGCTGTTAAATTTAGCACAGGGGTGTTTTGCATTTCATGCATACGTTGACAGGAAAGGTGCTGCTCCATGCCAGCCTTCATGTTCTCCATCTTTTGTAAACATTCCTTTACAGGGCAAACCCTGACCCTGTGTTAGGGTCTGTATTCTGTCTCCATAGCAAATCTGCTCCAAGTACAGCTTCAGTCTGTGATCCCTTTGCTGCTTCAACCTCTTGTGTTTTCATATCAGGGCTGAGAGTTTTTGAGATGATTGATCGAGAGATCTTTTTTATTACATAACGACAGAAAGACCTGATTCCTTGTCAGTAAGTTATATCTGAAAATAGTCTTTTTTTTATCTGTCTGTAGTCTGCTGGACAATGGAAGCGCTGTGGTTTGCGTGCTAAGGTCACTCGCAGATCTCTGCTCTGTCCTTCCTCTATGTTCCGCTTTGGCAGCCTCGCAGGGCCCAAACATCCTTCATCTGAACCACTCCTCTAAGTCCCAGACAGATTAAAGAAAAACTATTGTATTTTGTTACTTTTACTGCCAACGTTTTATCTTTACATTTGGTATGTCATTGCCGTCCTTGGTCAGTACGGCATCCAACAGGCATAATTATGTTTGCCTTCATTCCACCCACATATTTGGCTTAAAGACTCTACACAGCCAAAATGGGTCAGCGAGCTATGAAGCCGGCCGCCATTCAGTTTGACGAGAGCTGCCGGTAGGGGTCCTGGTTGTGGTCCTGCTGGCTGCTTTGTGTTGCGTCATTGTCCCCAAGGTCACTACTCTGCTGAGCACAGCTGTAACAAGGAGACAAACACAGACCAACTGTGGCTTACAAAAAGAGGATCACAGAAAAAAAAAAGGCTTATGTTTGGAACAGGATGTGTAAAATGAACTTCTCCTTAACCCCGACAAGGAAATCATGTTTTTCCCATTGATTCAAGGGTGTATTAATGCATAAAGCACTCCTAAAGAAGAAAGCAAGACATGGAAATGGTCCATCACTGTTCTGATAGTTGTGTGAGTATTATCAAACATCAAGTTCAAAGGAAAGCAAAGTATATATCCATGCAGTGTTATGACTCAGTTTACATACTAATCTTTTTTTGAGTTAATGTATGTGATTGTTTCACAGAATTAGTTTTCTGTTTTAGTATTTTTTTTTATTTACACTCAAAAATCCCATTTTCACTCCGTACTTACTGCCAGCTCTCTGCTTTTCAAGCATTGAAGCTAAATCACATCAACTTAATCACTTATGTCATTTATCATCTGTTGATTTAACTTTTTCTTAAGTTTTTACTAAAATGGATGATTTGTTTTCACTCGTCATTAAGCTTTGCTTCACTGTGTTTGTGCTAACATATAAAAACACATCTGAAAGTATTTTTCATACTTATTTATGATTACTTATTACTTATGAATACTTATTTTATTTTTCATAAAAAATACTTCTTTTGATAAAGTAATTTTCATTTCATTTCATACACTTACAGTGTTATAGGCTGGCACTAAATCAGTCAAGTGATTGTGTGTGTGTGTGTGTGTGAAGACGACAGTAAACAGTGCTGCAATAGTTGCAGGGCGATGATGCTTGTTGACAGTAAATCTTAAGGATGACTAGAAAATACAAGCATCTGGAAACACCCCTGCAGCCTGCAGATAATGAAGGGCCATAAATCACAGAACAAACAACAAGCTAAATGTGCTCTCAGAAACACACACACACACACACACATGCACTGAAATGAACTATAAAACCAGGGTCAATTAAAGCCACACTTTTTCAGGCATGTGGTCGAGTGTCTTTAATTGGGACTTTGGGCTTGAACACATGTTAATATTTTCGTTTTGATTGTGTATTTCCTCCTCTGTGTGCCTCTGACTTGCATCACCTCAGTGAAGACTCATCTGAGTGTTCAGATTCAATTCAATTCAATTCAACTTTATTTATATAGCGTCAAATCACGGCAATGCCATCTCAAGATGCTTTACAGACAGAGGGGAAAACATAATGAAGGCCAATTCATAACAGCCTATATAAGGAAACCAACAGATTGAGTTGAGTCCAACTCAATCTCCCATCCTGAGCAAGCACACTGGCAACAGTGGGAAGGAAAAAAACTCCCTTTTAACAGGAAGGAAACCTCCGGCAGAACCCGGCTCAGGACAGGCAGCCATCTGCCTCTGCTGTGTGGGGGGAAGAGGACAGAAAGACAACAGACAACAGGCAACAGATCATCTTTGCATACAGTTTTTCATGGTGTAAGGACAGAATGTGGCCTACTCGATGAAGATAATTTTGTATTCATAGTTAAATATCTAATTGTGCTGTTTATAATTTTCCTCTGCAGAGTTACAATTTAGCTCTTCAAGTTTCACTTATCCACTTTAGTTAAATGTCATGCCATCTAAAGATCATTCTTAAGGAGTTGTTTAAAAACTCTGACCCAGCATGTCTCTGACTGGTCCTTCTGGTAGATGAGTAAGCTGTGCTTCCACCGCAACACTGTTATGGGGCCTCCACAGTTTTTGACGGAGAACAGTCTAATCCCTCTTGTTAACCCACTTTCTGCTTTCTACCCAAGATGTCAACAGCTAATCCACAGGCCAGCATTGTTGTTGCATTTGAGAAGCTTATCCCTATTAACTCTGGTCTTTAAGCTACACTTCCAGCCTGGCGAGCAGGAACAGGTGACACATTTTCTCTATTGATGAATGTAACAAGAGCGGAATGATGCTAGTAAAGCCTGTTTTTTTTGTGTGTTTCTATCAAAAGGTTTTAAAGTTTTTTTTAAAAAAATTCTGCTTTTTTGAAGCCACTATGGTTATATGGCACACGAGTTTAAGCAATTTCATGTAGAAAGGATAAAACAGGTGAGAAGAGGGTCACCTCAGTCTGTCTTCTGCATGTTGTAACACATGTGCAGTTACATATTCACATCCAACTACCCCCCCCCCCCCCCCCCCCCCCCCCCCCCCTTTTCACTCCCTGAACTGCAAGTGTAGAGGCAAGAAACTCCACATTGATCCTAATTTCCTTTTTTGTCTTTATGCCGTTAAAATTCTAAGTCCTCTGATATTGGACAAATTTTGCTGTGCTACTAAAAATGAATTGCTTAGTTGAAATGTTTGTCATATTGGGTCAGAGAAAGAAAACCAAACTGCCCAATTTTGGCTTTCAAGTGAAGCATATTATATATTGTCAAAAATTGCTTATAATTTTTTACAATTAATTATAGAAACATTTACAGAAAAGTTACAAATAGAAAGACTGATGCAGTATGGAAGCTCTGTGAGTCGATGATGGACATCAAGCTGGTGGATTCATACATGAAAGTTACATATTGTGACAAATTTTTATTTTATGGTGAAACAATTTTTTCTTGAAAGAAATCCTATTTTATAGTCATTTAGAAAACACTTTTACCCAAAGCGACTTATATACCCTGATAGGCACATCGGGACAACTTGGGCTTCAGTGTCTTGCCCAAGTACACTTCTGCACATAGGAGAAGCCTAAAATCAATCTCCCAACTTTCCACTTGAAAGACAACTGCTCTTCCTCCTGAGCTACAGCCACCTTTTATCCTTAAAAATAATGATGGCTGCATCCGTTGGGTGGTTGATTGAAAAAAACTGTTTACACAGTTACATAGTAATTGTGATTACTACTGAATGTTTGGTTCCTTGGGTCAATGAGATGGCATCTAACTTCCACAATTCACTGCTGGCGCATTTCCAGATCGGTGTTGGTGCTACATTTCAGTATTGGTCCTCACAAAATCAATCTTGTTAGTTTTGTTGTCGTCTATATGCTGTAAAGATACAACCCAAATTCAGCATATTCTGGCTTGTAGGGAAACTGTATTTCGGTGATTAAAAGAACAATTAGCCAATAGTTAGGATTTAAGACTAATGTGTTTATAACATCTCAGGATTGATATTAATCCCCTTGCATCATGGACGTGTGATTACCTGTTCCAAGATCATTATCAAAAACCCAATGATCTGTCTAATTCTACAATTTCATAAAACATCGTTCTTGACCTTTTCCCATGTTTGAGCCAACCACTGTCTAACACATACAACTTGTTTATATGCAAATGTAGGATTTTCCTTTAAGGAGTCATAATCCCAAATGACAAATAATTTTTTTTTGTATTTTTTTAAAAATATGTTTTGCAGTAAAGCAACACCATTTATAAAGATTTAAGAAGATAGAAACAAGGTCTGGTGTTCTGCATTTCTCCTTACAGCAACACACCGAATTCAAATGAATGAATCATTGACAGACCTGTGCAGAACTTAACAACAAGCCATTGAAGATGCATTTTATTTGAATTAGGTGTGCTCCAGGGGGGAAAAATCCAGTACCTGCAGGACACTGGCCCTTGAGGACTGGATTTGCTGATCATTCATGTAGTATGATAAGCTTCCTGTACGAATTACCCCATATAGAGAGTTTGGTAATGACCAGTCTTGTGTTTTGTGGCCAGACTTGTAAAGACTTATTGTCTTGTCCAGAGATAGATTCCAAGATCATGTCAACAACAACAACATTTCACAGTATATGCCTCAAGAGTCCAGCACTAAATCTTTCCAGACACTGTCTGGGACAAGAATCCTCATGGTTTGCTTTAATCATGAAAACAACTACAAGTGTATGTTTTTGTCAATGTGTGCATGTGTGTGTGTGTTACCAGATATCTCTCTGTTCCACACTCTTACATCACCCCGCAGAGACCATAACTCATATCTCAGGGTTGAGTGAGGGAATAAGGTCTCAGTTGACAGTTTTAATGTGTTTGAGAGAGAGCGAGTCCACAGTGCACATGGTAAATACATTAACCTCCAAACGCTACAGAAAGTGGACTCACTCCTGCTATTGATTTTGCTTCAGTTCTAGGTGTCAGTCAAAATATGGTTCAGATGTGTTTTTATTTTAAATTACGGTTTAATTTAACATCTTGCCTTTTCTGCAGGAAATTCCTCAATGTATCATTACAAGCCATTACATCACTTCCTGTTGACACACTTCAAGTGTTACATATGGAGACTATTAAAATGTGCGAAGAAAAGAGAAATAATTAGAGGTTGGTAGCATGGGGTTAGACTTCGACTCAAAGTGAAGGCAAAATGAAATTGTTTCCCACGTTTCCCTTACACGTGCACTCATGGGTTGACGGAGCATGCAGAAAAAAAATTCCTTTATAAATGCAGGGCAGAAAGACCACATTCATGCTGGTAAAAAAAAGAAAAAAAGTGCTCAAGATAACATCTCCAAGGTCAGCAGTGCACATAGACTCACACACTTCTCTCCTCCCTCCACCACATCGTTACCTTAAACATGCAGAGCTGGAGACGCTAGTTTACCTGACTGTGGGCCATCTGCACCAATTTAGCCATTTGCACTAAGTGGTGGAGAAATAGGTTTGGGTTAGCCTAAGCCCCCCTAATCCTTGGCCAGCATAGACCATGGGTGGTCACATACACACACACACACACACACACACACACACACACACACACACACACACACACACACACACACACACACACACACACACACACATACTGCAGCAGCAGTGCATGAAGGGGGATGGGGATGAGAGGCTGATGGTGAGGTTAAAACAGGTTTGGTGGATTTCTTGGGTTTGTTGTGTAATGGCCACATGCCATTGACTTACTTAACATCGTTGACTGACTGCGTGCATTCAGTCACATACAGAGTCCCTTTCTGAAAAACAAAAGTGTGTTGGTCTCCAAGGGAAGGTGTTGAATGACATCACATGGGGACATCCTGCAGTAAAACTAATTAAATGAGGTTAAATCTGTAAAAGAAAAAAAAAACTTAGATGCAACTCTATATACTACCATTCTTTAGACATTTAAAACATTCACAAGTCCTTATGGAAGACCTGAAGACCCAAGCTACACATGTTGATGTAAACTTCATAACAATGTCTGAAATCTGGTGAACATATAAAAATATTTATTCAAGCATTGTTGGGATTCTTTAACTGAACATTTTTTAACTAAATCTACTTTACTAAACTGCAGCCTCAAGTGACTTAATGACAGTAATAACCATATGGCCAATAACCATGTAGACTCAAATGTTTGCAGGCGTCTACACACATGTGTAAGGCAAACACATGCGATGGCCCCTGTGCCTCAAAACCACCCATTTCCATTAAATTAGTGGCAGTTAATGAGGCAGCTGATGCTGCTCTGCAGCATCCAGGTCCCCAGTGGACACTTGATGCAGCCTGGACTACACCACACTGTGTCGACTTGAACTGTGGAATGCTAGAGTAAAAGAAATAAGTGTCTGTTTCTATGAAAGCACTGGTGCTCAGTGGAACCCATTTGTTTACATTGTTGTTATTTCTTCCTCACTAACATTTTTTAATCTGTACTGTGGTCATGTGATAGTGAGATTCACTCTGTAAGCGACTTCATGGGTCACTGATAAGAGTCTGTGGTGTGGTGTTTACATAGAGGCACAAGTGCACACCAGTCAACACAATGGCTTTAGTGCATGCACAGACCTCCCATACTGATTCCAGCATTCAAGGCAAATCTTTTGCGAACGATGAAACACATTATTCAATTCTTTATTATTGTTTTAGACACAAAATGAATTTAAGAAATTTAATGCTGCAACTTTTACGCAGCATTGCTCAAATATGGTATACAGATGCTTTATTGCATGTATTGGATCAGAATGAAAGAGTTAGGCTCATGTTTCTGTTATTTTGCACCCAGTGTCAGTTGAAAATAAAACGAAACATAATTAATTTCCTGAGGAGCAATAATAATAGGGCCCTTGCTCAACGATTGCTGGGAGAGGTATGGGGTTTGGGGTTTCCCCATGATCCTTAATTGGACTAAGATATATATATATATATATATATATATATATATATATATATATATATATATATATATATATATATATATTCATAAACATGTACTTTAGTTTCCATATTACTCTACCAGCACACACTCACATGTAAAATGAGCCTCATAATCTGTGGATTACTGATTATGTAGTTTGACCTATGGTTTCTACAAAAAATAAATAAATAAAAAGAAAGAAGAAAGCAAAACAAAGAAATAGATCGTTGAGAGTAGCCAACACATCTTTAAATACTGAGCCCCCTTGACGTCTTAGGACCATCGTGCCTGTACAGATATTCTTCCTCTTTACCGTATAATTATCTCACTCTGTGATGGACTCAGACAGTGGAGCTGTACAAGTCAGTGTTGACAGTGAACGATAAAAGCAGGCATGCTTTTATATTATTTAAGGACAGATTTAAGTTTACCATGGAGTCGAAATGGGCATCTTTGTGGAAATGAATTTCCGGAGATATTTCAGTAAACAAAATAATGTCAGAACATTATTGTCATAATGTTCTATTAGATGTGTTGACAAGATTTCTACAGTTAGGTAATAATCATACATATGATACCAAGTAACATGCCACGTTGACTGATAACTTACAGAAAGCTATCACTAAATGTTAAGAGAGAAGATTCATAATTCAAAACATTTTCAAACATACATCATTAATGTTTGGTTTTTATTTTGTAGGTACCTTATCACAGCAGTGAACCACCTAAGAAACACTTCGTCTTCCTTATTTATAAAGATTCTGAAAGTTTCCCAGCCTTACATTTAGAAGATGTCTTACAAAATGACTTACTTGATATTTCACATGATAAATTACTGTCATCGCGTTGGGGTGGGTTCACCAACTGCAGCACCAATGTATGTTATCAAGGGGGACATGGCCCAAAAAGTTTGAGAATCACTCGTCTAAGATAAGATGTATAGGAGGTGGTGAGAAAGATCTAAAATGTAAACCCATGGATGAAACAGCCAACTTGCTTGTTATAACTTGTTCACATCATTCCAGCAGTATGGAAGAATGAGATGTTGCAGTGTTGTGGGCATGCATCATGTTCCAGGTGTCTGCTGGCCCAATAACTTCTCTGAATGTTGTTGCCAACATTAGGTTGCCTGGCAACCAGTATAAAGTATTTCAGCACACAATATCCGTGCAGTTGAAGGAAAAGATGTGATGATTTTGAGTTGGGGAACTTTTGATGTGATTTTAGGTGGATTTAGTCACAGTTGTACGAGGTATGTAGGCTGTATTCCCTTCTTTCTCGTCACCATGCTAACCTCAGCCTAATGCAGCTGCTTGTCATGGCTTTATATTTACCACACAGATATGGGAGCGGCGTCAGTCTGTCTCTTGGCAAGAAGAACAGCAAGCAGAAAAAAAAAGAAATTCCATAAATTTCTAACAGCCTTGGAAATTATATTTAGTGTGGTTTTGACTGCTCCATATCTCCTACAAAAAGTAAATTCCTAATGCTTATCTGGCGTTAACATTTCAAACTCTGTAGGATGCATATCTGTCTTTGTTGACCTCCTCAGTACGCCAAAGCTCTCCAGCTAACAGATAAAGGGTTGGAATCAGGAAAACTTTGATTTCAAAGTTGTTGATTCAAAAGTTTGTGTCGACATTTTGCACGTAACAAAATGTGAGAAAAGTGAATGTATGATAAGAATTCTCTTCACTCTCTCGCATCCTTTCCAGGGGAGTGTGGATTAAAACAGGTTTGTGTGTGGAGATCAACCAAGGACCCTGAGGTCAAATGTCAGTGGCAAGAAAGACCTTTGCATTCCATCTAACCGCTGCCACACACGCACACACATACACATACACACACACACACACACACACACACACACACATTTTATCACTGAAATTAGAAGCAACTATCCTATTTTTACTACACACTCTCTCTTGATGCAGAAGTATTTCCAAGAAACCCTCAACAGCTAAAAAAAAAAGCCAAATTAAGTGCACATTATAATGAAAATCTCCATACTGTATGTGTTGGGATTTTATTGATGTCTTTTATGAGGGATGTCTCTGCAGACTACCCTACATGAGCGCTGATTCAACATTGACTCACAGGAAAGTGTGCCGCCTTCTCAGACTTCTGATGATGTGATATTTGTTCAGATGTCTCTGGTGGGTTTATTATCTGGTGCAACCGTTGAGCAGAGTGTGTGCGCATCACAAAACTATGTTAACAACATTCCTGGTCTCTTAGAGTTTTTGGTCTTCTTTTAAGTTACATGTATGTGTGAATCTTTGCAGTCCCTGAGTTTTAATGGACTGCAAAGTGGGTTCTAAAGAGACTATATGATGAGAGCTGTGCGGATCACAGATACGTAATGTATATTTTACACCTCAGCAGTTTCTGCAGCTTGTCTGCATTTTGTTGTAGGCTGCTGGATTTCATTTAGGAAGCTTAAATTGTGCAAAAAATGGTTTATAGCAGCAGTATGAATCATTGCATTGCATCAAATGTAATTACCATCCATCATAACATAACCAAGTCGTCTCACCCCTTTGTCTCTCACAGAGCACCGTTGTTGTTCCAGAGAGGGAAACGACTGGTAAGTCTATGCTGCTTTTTTTCATTCTCATAGCTTGGTAGATGAGAAAGCTGACATTTGTGATATTATCCGGACCTCCCAACACATCCCACTGAGTTAAGGAAAAGTGTCTGCAGCTGATATGTCCTGGGCCCCACTTGGTATCATGTGAGGAGATTTTGGGGGCAATTCCTAATTGATAACCTTGTTTGTGTTCACAATGAGGGGCCAAAGAGGATTCAGAGCAGAAGTCAGAATGTGGTTGGGTGGGGGGAAAGAGAATTCAGGTTCCCTTTGAGACACTGGATGCGAGCACAGATAAGATCTGATTCTCATCTTTTAAACTATTCAGCCTGCTGCCTTTTCCAGATAAGAACCAGACTGGATGTCGAGTCTGGTGCCCAGAACTTTTTGAATATTATGTTGTTTACCCTTTGCCCTCATTTTTATTCACCTTCCTCAGAAGAAGCAGCAATTAACTTAACTTTTTCGTAAGTTTTTTTTATATATATTATCATGTAAACTAGCACCTTGTATTGATAATTGCATAGTTATAAAAAATCATCATGGCATTAACAGTTTGATGATATAGTATGCTGTAAAAAGTCACCAGGATTGCATTATATGGATGTAGACTAAAAAGCACAAAACATTTCTGACCCACTTGACCCAGATAAAATAAAACTACATTGATCATATTATCTGCCATTGTGACTTTATTCCAAATCAATTTACTTGGAGCATTCAGCAGATCAACATATTGAGGCTTCAGAGACAAGTCTAAGGTAAAGGAGGGGCAAAACAACCACCACTGAAACAAATCAAAAGTTAAGGCTGTGTTAGTTTGCAGCATTAAAAAAATGCCATAACTCTGTAGGTTAATGCTGCTTGCATGCATCTGGTTCTTCACTCATTACGAGCCAGGGATTCAGAAATGGCTGGATGCGTTTGCAGGTATTCTCAAATGAAGATTTACATTATGTAAAGGCAGCATAACTCCTTAAAAGTTGATTTCAACAAAAAAAAGAAACTGATAGAAGTCTAAATGATCAGAATGAGATCTATTGCCATGTTAAGTTTCCACACACAAGAAGTTAGTCTTGCATTTTTGGTGCTAAACAAGGAAAAATGGAACAAAAATAGCACAAAAACAGAACATAAAGGGCATAGAGTATAATAATATGAGAAATAATCAATTTGATTTAGAGAAATTAAACTCACTTTTTTCTTGAATATTGATGTTTCAGATGTATACGATGTGAAATAATTCTGGATTGACTGAGAGCTTTGCATGCATTTAACCTAAATTAGACCTTAATAACGTATATTCTTTTCAGTCAGTCTTACTGTTGCTCCTCATTGGCTTCTTTGCATTGGAATGTCATTTCGTTGTAATGCTTGTTACCGTCTAACTTTTTTATTGACCGATCCGAAGAGCAGACCCAATCCGTAGTGACTGCTCCCTCTCTTCTGGCTCCAGCCTCTCTGTCAGGAGCCTGCTCAAAATGCACACAGTCATCAGGAAGCTATGGATGGACAGACTTACTTTCAGACTGACAGCAGGGGAGCAGTGTTCATTAAACACCCTCCTGTGTCGTCAGTCCGCCAGTAAACAATACCAACGAGGTGGTTCGACACGGGGACAGGCTTTCATATTGCTGTCTCCATCAGGCTGTCTCCGAGCCTGATGGGAGCCCTTGTTCACTCTATGTCTCTCTCTCTCTCTCTCTCTCTCTCTCTAATTACTGCTACTGGTGGAAAAGATTTAATGGGAAATGTGCAGAAGGTCTGTGTGTTTGTGCCAGTGTGTGTTAAGGGCATACTTGAGTTCTACATGTTGGCAAAAGTCCCAAACAATTTTTTTTTTTTTTTTTGCAAAGACACAAAAGCTTCTGAAATATGCAGAATGCCAACTTGAAAGGGTCACACATTCCTGGTCATTTTTCTTCGTTATGTAACCTCCATCTTTGCATCTTTGTGATGGAACTTGGTACTCTGGAGGGGGCATGGGGGGGCGAGGGGTTGATGGGACTTTGGGGGGAGCACAAAGCCTTGCGTTCATTGTGACACTTCAAAGCCCTCTGTGTCCGACATTTAAGCCCCTGGGAATGACACATTTGTTACGGTGTTACATCATATGGCATACCCTGAAGGCTTCTGCTCCCATGCCATGAAAGAGAGCACATTCATGGTTAATTTTACTATCCCACTTACAATGGACACACACCAGAAGTTTCCACTGCTGTTGCTCTGCACTGAAACAGTTGACAACCGTCACGTTATAAACCTTTCTTTTAGAAGATGTAAGTTTCATGGCTTTCCTGTTCAGAGTACCTTGTTCCAACTCCGGAGCTTCCGCTAGAAAAAACCTGAACTTTGCAAGATCTGCAGAGATGACCAAAGTCATCCCTCTGAAGATAAGGATGGTCATAACTTTTACCATTACCATAGTAACCATTGGTTTACTATGATAATAAAATGAACAATAATTTAATCTTGTGTCAGTGGTTCTGTATAAAACGGTAAAGAATGCACACAAAACAGTTTTATTTCTGTTTAGCCATTTGTAGCCACTGCTGTCTGTGTAATGCAATCAATGCATCCAGGGGCATTTATAATAAGATGTAAGTATACTTAGATATATATATATATATATATTTTTTTTTAACTTTCTTTGTTGTTTTTAGAAATAGGAAATAATCTGTTGCTCCATTTGAATATAGCTGATTTAAATTAAACACATCTAGGCTCTATAATGGTTGTGTAACTTGCAGCAAGATGCTTCCTGTTTGGTATCTGAGCTTAGGCTGGTGTCAGTTCTTTGCATTTAGCCGAGGTTAATTAATGTTTTTAAGATGATTGTAAGTTGTACATCAGAGGAAGTGTGGAGATGGATGGCTGTTTTTTTCCTGTTTTTACATGTTAGCTCTGTAAGAGATTCACTTTCAGGATTAGGCTCTGGCACTGCTGCAATCCTGAGCAGGATAAAGTTTCAATGTAAAATAAATAACTGGAAGCAGATATCTTCATGACTGCTTCAGAATGTGATGCGACTTTGGTTCAATTGATGTGAAGGAGTTCATTAATTTTTAGTTGAGTGGGCATTGACTTGTATTTGCTGTGTGCTTATCTTCAGAGGCAGCTTGTTTAGTTCTGTGACCTTACTTCCTCTGATACAGGAAGTTGACTGGTTTACCATGTGTGAATGAAAAGACAAGAAGGGAAAGAATAAGAAACAAGAAAACAAAGAGAAGTTCAGAGTTCATGTTATTTGTATATGCTTTCTTTCATGGTAGACTGACTACAGAATGTATTTTGTATAAAAGCACATTTATTTGGAAGTTTGTTATTTAATGATTGATTAGAAGCTGGTCATTTATAGACCAGCTGATCGTTGGTGACTTAATATAGAGACGGCCATTATGAAGGTTGTAGTAGTCAGTGGTGTTATTATGTCCAACATTATGAAGCACGTTCTGGTCACTGGCCTTGTAACATGTCACCCAGTCATACTTAATTCTGACACCAGTAAGCAAACTTGATTGATTGAAATCAAATTTTTTCCCCACAATTTTTAATAGGTTGTGTACACAAAGTCTGTGTGTGTGTACATTCACCTGTTTGTGTGTATGTGTCTATGTTTTTAAAATATAAAAAGTGCTTTATAAAAAAATTTGATTTGATTCGATTTATTGTATTAAGACATTTTCAACCAATTTCTTCTATTTGGCAAAGAAAGACGTCCTGCTCTGGCAGGCTGCTTGTTGGCTTATAGGCTGATTCGGACTGGAACCTGTTACCAGAACTTGTCCCCCGCCTCAGTTTAAACAGATCGTCCATCAGTTTGAACTTGTGTAAAGTTGTCAACACCAGTGTTTCATTTCATGTGTTGTGTTTAGTCCTAACACACATCAGGCCAGTGACCGCCAGCCTTGTTTTTCCAATTTTAGATCTAATTTTAGATTTTTAATCGCTCTGGCAGCAGCTGACTCTGGCTGGCATCAGCACATTACCTTTTAATATCACACAACACTCAAGAGTACCACCATTTGAGTGTGTAACATCTGTAATTCTCACTATCTGGCCAGCTTTAGAGCTTGTCAACACAACCCTTTAAAAATTCCTGGTTCTAAGAATAGACTGTTTCTTCTTCTTCTTCTACATTGTAATAGGGGTTAGAGGCACCATGCTGCGCTTCGTTGATCTAAATATAAACCAGTGGGAGAGAAAAACACAATGATGGGCGTCTGACCAATGGCAGGATTAAAGTTTGACCTTTTACCTGGACTCAAAATTTCCCTTGCTGTGCCTGTAGATGGAGCAGAGGAAAACTGAGGAACCGGGATGTGGTTTAAGACCCTCAGTGGACTCCTGCATGTGAGAGGCTCCCTGACATTAAAGAGCTGGTAGCTTCGATGCATAGTTTGTTTCATCCTTTCTGTCCTTTGTTTCCTTCTCAGTCACCATTAAGTTGCTTTTTATAGTTTTAGCTTTTTTGCTATTTTTATTTCCTTGTTTTTAACAGTCAGACATCATGTTGCCTAAATTTTTGCCTCTGGGAGTCTTAGAATTAGTCATTCTATTCTTACACTCCTAAAGAAAAAGACCTTTGATGGTGCATCTGAGTGAGGAATGAAACTTTTTAAATACAACTTCAGATGGACACCAACACAAGCAGAATTTCTGCTGTTACATATTTAACCAAAACTAAGAACAAATCCAAAAACAGTGTGTGTACAAACTAAGTACACTTCTGCTGCATCCATAGGAAATCAGAGGGTAAGTAGCATTCAGACGCCGTCAGTCACATTGATGAAATGATTATTGCTTATGATAAGTACATCTATATAAGCAGCGGTTTAGGCAGTTTCCAGGTCTAGAGCACCCAGTTGCATACTAAGATAACGCATAAATAAATAAGCAATTGTGTCGTCAGTATTGGAAGTTTATGAGGCCATTTGGAAACAACTTGGAGTTCTTGGACAACTTGGAGTATGTAAAACTATGCAAGAAATCATAGCACTGCACCTCTCATGTGCTATGATGAAGCTCTAGGATTAAGAGCCTGCACTCTTTTTTTTAAAATACCTGTAGTGTTGGATCTCTGTATTCTCGATATGAAGACTCCAAGTGGAAGGGAAGACATTATAGTTTGTAAAACATTACATTGTTTTTATTATATGCTATAAATTCAATTTTTCCTCACTCAAAAAGTTCAAATTTGGCAAGTCTGTCATAAATACATTTAAGAGTTTTTTCCATAAAGTTCAATGCGTCCATGAAGGAAAAACTTCCCTATACCAAAATGATCAAGCTGTGTTTTATCTTCTATACATATAGTGTGCTTTGTGCACAGATGGTGCCTATGAATCCCTGTTCCTCAACAGATCTTGTGACTGCTTTTAGCCTCCAACAGAACCCAGTCTCATCCTTTTAAATTGAGCACATTTCCACACCACTTTTCCCATAATTCAGGGAATGTCACAGTGGAATCACTTACTCACACTGAATGACTTGCTCTGTCATTCGTGAGCCACTTTCCTGTCACTACAAGCCGTGTGAGGACATTGGCTTCATCTGAGTGGCTTCTTTGACAGATGCAGTGAAACTGATTTTGTCTTGAGCTTAGTCAGTAATAGTTCCTGACCAGTGTCTGTTTTTCTAGTACTTGTTCCTGCTCTTTGATTGAGTCTGCCATATCACACTTTATCTCTTTTTCACCATGCTTCTAAACCCACAACAGGAGTCACTGTGTTTGTGCAAGGTCACATTCCTGGCTTCCTCTGTCCATCTACACCAGACTTGACACCCACAGCCCTAACTTGCCCTTCTTCTACCCCTCCCTTTGACACATTCCCTTTCGTTTCCGTGTGGAGACCAGTACTGTAATAAACAGAGGTACTGCAGGTTTTTTGCACACTTGCAACTTAGATATCCTACATGTACAGCGTAGACAATTCTTTCTTATGTTTGATATCACACAAAGATTAGCTATAGTTGAAGGATTTTCATATTAAATAATCTCTAATGATCATAAGTATTCCTCTTGTTCTAAAAATACTTTTTCCAACTCTGTGAAAGTCATTAAAAAAAGAGCAATTCTCAGAGCTTACTGGGGTCCATTTTCAGAGCTTTTTCTTTGGTCTTCAACCTCTTTAGCCGTGGTACTTTGAACAGGAAACCATGGTATGAAGGGAAATTTACAACAGGAACTCCGCTTACTGAACTCCCTTAGTTACAACAACACAAGTCTTCCCTGCTCTGCCTGAGCAAGCACTGTGTAATCATTCTTAGTGTTTGTATAGATATTTATACATATATATGGAAAAAAGTTTATATTATTTTTCTGAGTGAACATTTTGCATAATTTTTCAAACTAAATGTAAGGTTGAAATGATCTGTAAACCACTGCATTGTGTTTTTATGAGGGTTGTTTTTTCTGTTAACCAGTGCAATTTCATCATATATTCCAAATAACATGCTAGCAAAGTTGGACATTAAGTAAGACATGTATGTTAACAGAAGCAAAACGATAAGTTTGGGGTCACTTCAAAGGGTCTATGCATAATTACATTAATACGCAGGAACACCCAAATGTACATACTTCAACTAACCGACACATATCTGGCCATGCTGTTACAAAAAAGAAACAGAAAACATGTTGACTTCATTGTTTTTCACAGACATTTTGATGAAAGATCCTCAAATATTGTTTATATACAGTGTTTGAAGTCCACCCAGAACCCCCACACCGCCTGTCCTGTCTTTATATGTGGGTCAGTATGTCGTCAGGTCAACTCCCCCACCCTGGTACATTTGAGATAGCTGTACATGCACGTTCCTGACGTGTTGAACGCTTGTTTGACAGTGGCAGGACTTCCCTTCCCGAGGTATGAGAATTCTATTGTTTCTTCTGTCCATCCGTCTTCCTCCTTTATTCTGGGCATGTTCCCTGCATATTCAGGTTCCAGTCTGTCTGTTGCTCCTCTTATCACAGGCAAATAAGGGGCTAAAACTGAAAGAATACTGATACCAACCCAGAGGGTCCCATTTCATTATCTGAGATTAAAAGCATGCTCATGCTTTTGCATGGAAACAATTTTATTCCAAAGTCATGCAAATCAAGCTGGTGTGTGATGGAGCACTGGAAAGCATAGCACTTCTATAAACTGTGTTATTTTTCTCTGCCATATCCTAAACCTCCTTTACCCTGCTTGAAAGTTCAGTCAGCCGTTGCAGAAACACAAACTACATGGTCGAGAAAAAGCAAAGGCGAGGAAATTCACTCTTTTACTCTGCAAACCTTGGGAGACCATAAAGTTAATTGGCCGTGATGAACACAATGCTATCAGTAAGCAGAAATAAGCCTATGCAGGGTACATTACCTTCCCTAGCTGGAGCAATCAGCATGATTGGCTAATTTTCTCAAGTGTGAGCTCAGAGTGGAATGTAATGGAGGTCAGCCTGAATAGTACATCCTGCTCACCACTACACATTGTAAACCACAGTCTTGTAATGAGTTGCTTAACCTGTGCAAAATAATATGAACTTGGAGGTACACAATCACTTGTTTTTTACTTTAATTGTACTTAAACTATCACTTATGTTCACATTATAAAGACTTTCAACCCATATGTAGTTGTTTAGTACATATCAGTTTAAGCTTTGGTTATCTGTTTGGGGCCCCAGTAGAGGTTACACATTCAGTCTCTTCTTCTGTTTACATTGTTTCCAATAACTCTTGAGGAAGCTATATTGTTCTTTAGATGCCAAACTCCACTGTGACCACTAGCTGGTCACTAACTTTCTCCATCTGCTGTTTAGTAGTCAGCACTGGGTTTATTAGAGCTTTTTGTAGCCAAAGTTCACTTCCTGTTGTGGCTGGAAATTAGTGGATGAAAGCAGTGAACCAAAACAGGGTTTAAAGTTGCAGTCTGTTAAACCAAAAACAATAAACTCATAAAACTTAAAAGCTCCACTGACCTGAAGAAAACTTGAGGCGGCTGTAGCTCAGGAGGAAGAGCAGTTGTCCTTCAACTGGAAAGTTGGGGGATCCAAGCTGCCCCCTGATGTGCCTATCGGGGTGTGAGTGTGTTGAGTGAATGTGACAAGTAGTGTAAAGCGCTTTGAGTGGTCTGCATGACAAGAAAAGCGCTATAGAAGTACAAGTCCATTTACCAACTTTGAAGATCACTGATGATGATTTCGGCACTTATCACTGCTCAGAGCAGCTTTGAGAATGTGGATCATTAATAAAACGTAGCTCATTATTTCACATATTAAAATAATTCTCTTTTTTTTTAAATCTTCATTGACATTCATTTATTTAATGTATAATAAATTTAAACAATCACAATTTTCAGCTACTCTGGAGTTGCCTGGCTTTATGTTTTTCTGCAGGAGCCTTCGACTAAGCCTCCTCACAGACCCGAGGGAGCTGTGCTTGCTCAATAGAAAAGAAATCAGCATTATCCGATAAACTTAGCAGCAGTAATGGATTCCATTGTGCTGTTTTTTCGTCCATCGCAATAGCTTAATGTTCTGCTACATAAGGCTTACAGTATTTATGTATTTCTCAATAATTGCACTTGAGCTTGTGTTTGTGTGTTTGTCAGACCTGCATGTTTTGTTCAAAGAGTGAAGCATCTTTAATAAATGAATGTTATGGGTTGGATTATTGAACAATCTGAAACTAGTTGTTGTGGAAAATGATTATTTCACACACAAGTTTTTAGCTTTTTGATTGTCCTTTAGCTTTGACTGACTGCTTCGACTTACTTTTGTAATTCTTTAACAAGAAGGCTGCGATTGCAATGATTTACATGCCACCGATGCTGCTTATGTCTAGACAGGGCAGAGCAGGTTAATAGAGTGACTGTGATGAGGAGGAAAGGAGATATGTCCCAGAAAAAGAAGGATGTAAGCTAAAATGCTAGCTGTGACTGTAAAGCTCTCAGGTATTCAGGGTGCACTGGAGCTTGTGTCAGAAAGCGCTTACTTAGACTTGCACACACACACACACGCAAACACACACTAGCAGAATAGAATATGAGAGCATTGCAGCACCAGCTGGATGTGTCCCAGCAGTTACTGCACTGATGCTTGCTGCAGCAGTGAGAAGTGTACAGTCCGGACTCATACAGAGAGGAGTGAGGAAGCGAGGGAGGCAGAAACCAGTCCACTACAGAGCCAGATACATGTAGGTAATGGATGAGAGAAATTAGTAAGATAATTAAATGTTTTAACGGTGACAAAATGTTTTAAGATAGAAACTTAAAAGAGAATCGGAGCGAGTGCAATCAAAGGTGGATGTGTTAAAATCCAAACTGATCAGGAACAGCTGTTGGCTACAGCCAGGCATAGGTAAGTTTAGGCGGATGCACATCGACATGTCTCGCTCTATGAGGCTGCTGCTGCTTCAGAGATCCTTCAGCAATCACATCAGGTCCTCTACCTCCAAAGCTCTAGATCGGCTCAGCAAGCCCACTCGAGAGAATCGGCTAGCAGGTGGGTGGCGAAAGCATCATACGATGGAGCTGGTGTATTTGTGAAGATACTTGACAAGCGTCTGTTTCCTTGTCTGTGTCTTGTCTGCATCGGTGTGCATGCATACTGTAAGCAGTGTTTTGTTCCTGGGTGTAATGCAATGTGGGCAGTTTAGCTTTCTGTGACAAAATCTAAAAATAGTCCGACAAAACTGCATAGTCATTGTCTGAAAGAGACGACAAGGCTGACTGCGAGGCTTCTGTGAAGTCATTTTTGTTTCTGTCAAACAGATCAATATCTCAACATATCCCTAACATTTAATGGATGGGTGGGGATCCCTGAAGCCCACTGAAGAAGGCACTGGGTGGTTTTTAATACTTGTAGGCCCATTTTTTCCTGGTTTATATGTTTAGAGATTTCTTTTTCTTTCAGTGACATCATTTTGACAAGCAAATGCACTTTTGTTGTTCTTCCAACCAGCCTCTTTCAGAGACACTTTGAGGTTTGGTTTTTCCCCTGTATGACTAATGGGCAGGTTATACACACTAGACTGAATCCATTAGACCAAAATCCTAGCGTTCAAGCAAGCTTGCATCTAAATAATACATTTAGTCACATAAGAGCAGCAGCTAAATATTAACAGAGATGCACTTTAGGAATGTTGGACACAAACAGCTGACACTAGGCTACTTGTTCCTATCAGTGTGATTATCATTTGGCTGTTACAAATGGCAGCATAGTTGGTTGTTTGATCTTTAGGTCTCCAAACCCTCTAAGTCAGCAAAAGTGTGGGTTTTGTTTTTTAAGGAAGTCCACCCAGTTTTCCAAATGAATCCAGTGGTCACTGCATCATGGCAATGAACTCACTTGCAGTGAAGACCAGCTAATGAATACCAAGCTAAATGCTATCCAGGATCTGTATGTTTGCTGCTACATTGCTCACGGGCTCACATGAAAGCGGGAAGAGTTATGGCCCACATAATCATGAGAGGGTCCGGTTACAGCTCCTAGAAAGCCTCGCTACATATGTGTCACTCTGGAGACACCCACTGAAGGATGAGTTTAAGTAGTTCGGCAGGTGGTTTCAACTCTTGCTCTGTGGACACACGTCATCAACATCTGGCAGAGTTATACAGATGTGCAGTTTATGGCAAAACAGCCCCATCACATGATGAGCTGTAGCTTCCCTTAGCTTTGCACTTGCATGTTTACTACATGATATAGGCATAGCACTGATAATACTGAACAGCAGATAGCTATCATGACCAGTATGATGTCATACATATGTATTAATAGCCATAAGATGCAGAACCATTCAGTCATTCATATTAACTTTAAGGATAAAATTCACTGCTTTTTAAATCAATATAAAAAGAAGCCTGAATCCATAATCATATAACTTGTGCTGCTTGATTGCACTGTTTTAGCTAGAGCATACAAATTCATTCAGTATAGCATCCTGCACATTAATTCATTGAGGGCAAATGATCTTGACCTGCCTTGAAAAGAACTTGCAAATGAATTGGTATCGTGCATTTCATACAAAAAGCAGTGTAATTCAAATAAAGGCAAAAAGAAAACAAAATAACCTTTAGACATATTTTAAAGTCTGTGTGTGTGTTCTAAAACCATCATATAATTGTGATAACATATATATAACTACATTAAATGATTAAAGCAAACAGCAGTCTAGATCAGTTAAAAGAGACCGTGCAGATTTCATGCATAGAAATAAGAAAACAAATGTTTTTGCAGGAATTGAACAGTGTATTCCTTTAGTGAAAGTTTCATCTCCATTGTTCCACTTGCATGACAGCTAAATGCTGCTTCTTCATGTTTAGTCTGGACTCTGGCCTGGACAAGCCAGTCTGAGTCCTTGGATCTAGGAGCTCTGCTAGCTTTGCTTTAAAACAAACTGAAATGCGGTAACTTAACATTTATTTACTTTAACTCGTGACAATGACATGTATTTGCTATGTGATCCTTGATGACGCATGAGCATGAGCTAATTACAACTCAGGGCATGCTCTCAAGGACTTTGTGTTTAGTGTGCAGCTTCACTCCGCCTGAAACTTGATAGTTTAATTACCTTTTCTCACCCTTGTCTCTTCTGTGATCACATCACTTATTTAAGTATGTTCACTGCCAAAGGGAGAAAGATTTTGGAGAGGCACTCGAGTGTGTTCACTAACAAAGCAAAGCCCAGCTGCAGTCTTTGTGCACTCTACATCATCAAAAAGATCAAGCAGTTTTCCTGAACAGTCCTTTTTAAAAACAGAACCTTTTTCTAACAACTTTCCATGAGGCCTGGCCAGGGGTGTGACATTCCAAAAAGATACTCACAGATACATTGCTAAAAGAAATGCTGACATCCTGATCTTTCTTGCCATTATGGATAGCACCAAATATTACAGCTCACTGTGAGTTGAGAAAAGTGTTACTTAAGCCATTTTTGTCAAAAAAATACCATGCAACACAGTAACCTCTATGACAAAATCACCAATCATATGGAATGACTTGGCTGAAACCATCTTTTTTTTTTTTTTTTTTTTTTTTTTTTTTTTTGTCTTGTCTTGTCCAGCATTTAAGCAAGCAGACTGATGTTCTGGATGCTGTGTTCTGCTGAGCAAATTTATTTTGCCAAGGGGAACTTTTGTAGATGTAATGATCCCCTTGTATTTCTTGATTCTTATTTTATTTTTCAATTTGTTTTGGATAATAGCCTGTATTACAGAGTTTATGCTGCTGGACCCGACCGGAAAGGACAGGAAAGGGGCAGAAAGAGAACAGAAAAGAGAACATAAAAAAAAACAAAAAAAAACCAAAAGAAAGAGATCAATGCATACATGTATATGCACATACATACCCACCTACATATATATGTATATACACTCGCACATACATTATATATATACATATAAACATACATACATACATATACACATACATACACATGCATACACACACATGTACACATACATGCATACATAAAGATAGATATACATACATACATATACACATACATACACACACACATATATATATATATATATATATATATATATATATATATATATATATATATATATATATATATATATATATATACATATATACACATATACATACTCACATACATACACATACATATACACATACACATACACACACATACACATACATATACATACATACACATACACTCACACATATGCATACATATATACATATCCATACACATACATACATACACATACACATACACATAAGTACACACACATACCCACCCACACACATAAATATATACACCCACACAAGCCAACTCTAGATTCGTGGAGAACAAAACCGTTGACAATCATGAGGACCAGAAACTAGCAAGTTAAGTCAAAAAGACAGAAAGAGAGCTACCTGCTGTTAGTGAATAAACTTGCTGGATGACTCAGTGACTGTGACACATGCAGAACATTCACGCAGAACATTCAGAGTGGAACGTGTTTAGAGAAGAGTGATCATGCCAATGTGACCCGCCCGCCTACAGCTAGAGGAAGGCCAGGAGAACCCAGAGACCCGGGTAACCGACAGTCACCCCCAGGTACAGATCCCAACCCCCCCACTCCAGAGCCAGCCATGCATCTGCCCAGGAGGTGGCGAAGGAGGTGCCCAACCAGAGTCCCCCGCAGTCAGGGGGAACAGGCCCCAGCAGGCCCAGGCCGGCAAGGGCCGATCCCGCCGGGCACCGGCCACCTAGGGCAGACAGAGCGCAGGCCCCAGGGCCCCAAGAGCCCGTGAGCAGCCCCCCGCCCCCGCAGGCAGAGGGCACAGCCCACACCGACGGAGGACCAGGATCCCCAGACCGCCACCCAGCGGCAGCCAGGTCGCACCCCAGCGCACCAGCTGCGCCCCCGGGTACAGGACACCACCCCCCCACCACCAAACCACACACACATATACATGCATACCCCCCCCAACACGCACTCCCCTCACACATATACATGCACCCCCCCCCCCCCCCCAAAACACGCACTCCCCTCTCAACCCCCATCCACACAACCCTCTGCAATCCATGCACATCATCCATCACATATACAACCCCACCCCACCTCTACTCACTCACCCATACCAAGTCACACGAACCCCAATCGCCCCCGCCCCCACACACGCTCACCCCCCCCACACACACGCTCACACCCCGCCACCCCATCCCTCTACTTCTACCCAACCACACATGCCCCACCAAACACCCCTCCACCACCCATAGCCCCCCTCCAAACTTCACCCTCACTCACACATCCCATTCCGCATATACACCCCCCCCTACACACACACACACACACACACACACACACACACACACACACACACACACACACACACACATACCCTCACTCCTCCAACACAGGCACACCCCAATACAACCCACGCGCCAACATACCCCTCCACACACACATCTACTCATCCTCACACATCCCTATCCCCTACCCACCTATATCCCCAACCCTAATCCCCCCCCAGCCATCCCACCATCCATCTGTAACCCCATACACCAACTCCCACACATCCTCACCTCACCCCTCCATCATGTCCCATGTGAGATACCTCAGAGGGGGCAGAGGACAGGATGGCCCCGATCAGGGCCCCCATAATTACCGCCCACCACTCCCAGCATCCCCCCCACCACTCCACAGATGCAGCCGACCCAGCACCCCCCCAGGGCCGGCGACAACCCTCCTACAGCCAGGCCAGCCCAGACTTAGGCCTAATGGACGGCACTCTTCCCCCACCCGTACCCCCCCCCAGTAAAGCCCCGAGAGCAGGGGCATGAGAAGACCCTATCGTCCCTGCCTCCCCCCCGCTTATGACTGATTGTGAAGTATGTATTAGTTGCAATTAAAATTGAGGGAAGTGTCACGCGGTGTTGGGAGAGGGACCACCTAAGCAGCCCCGCCCACCATACACCACACGCCCTTCCCCCTAATCATGTGAGTCGTCAGTGTTTTGGTGTTTGGTGTCTAAGTGTAATTAAAACTGGGAGGTGAGCCGAGGCTGGGTGCAGCGATCAAGACCACCTTGATGGCCTTTCTCACCACCCAGCGCCACGTGCACACCTCCCAATACCCTGCCTGTGTGTGAAGGGGAGCGGGGAGGAAGAGGGGTTGAGGGATTTAAGTCTGGTCATGTAAGGTCATGTTGAGGTTGCCCCCAATGATAAGTGTATTATCAAGGTGATCATATAGTAAGGAGAAGAAGGAATGAAAAAAGGAGGGGTCATCAGTGTTTGGGCCATAAATATTTGCAATGCATAACTTCATGTTTAGGATAGATAATGTCATTATGAATCTTCCACCTGGGTCTAAAATTATATTATTAGCAGTAAAATGAATTTTCCTGTTTATCAGAATGGCTACTCCTCTTTGTCTTGAGTTGAAGCAGGCCGAGTACACGTGAGGGAACTGTGCTGTAGAGAGTACGTTAGCTGTTGTTTTTAATAAATGAGTCTCCTGTAGCAGGACAATGTCTGCCTGTAGATCATTCAATCTGCTAAACACCTTCAACCTCTTCTCCCTGGAACCAGCTCCCTGTATATTCCACGTAACAAACCTCAGGGTGGTCATGCTCAAGCTACTGAAGTGTTTCTATAAAAGTATGTGTGTGTTTGTGTGTGTGCAAGCCCACATTAATGCATGCATGCTGCGTGTAGATTGTGTGCGTATATAAATTCATCTGTGTGTACAATGTTCCTATATGTCTGTCCACATGCTTAGAGTGTGTGTGAGAGTTGGGGGTGAGTGTTGATGTGATTAAATGTGCTCTGTGGCTGAAACCATCATAACTGGAACACTTAGTAAAGTAAAAATGGATTTCCATGGTATTAGATGAATGGGCTTCTAATGAATGCAGGAAGTGAGCAGTAAGTGAGCAATCTTCTTGAGTCAGAGATGGGAGCACTAACCAAATCTCTTCCAAATGATGTCAGCAGTTTTTTTCCTTCAAACACCACTTGTGCTGACATGATCCTTTTTTCATATTTGACATTCACTTTGCTCAAAGTACAATTTTGTGATCTGGACCTGCCGTATCCGTTGCTGTTAGATCAAATATTTATAGAGGAATTCATATGTTTTCAATCCAGTGTTTAGTTCAGTGTTAAATTAATCCAGTGTTGAGTCAGGTCGAACAGTAACCTCAGGTAAACATCAGAAGCTCAACGCCTGTAGTTGTCGGTAGCAGTCACATCAATAAAATACACTCTTGGTGTCAGTTTCTTAACTACTTTTAATGGTGCTAGTGGTAGAATGGAGAGGATGGGATATACTTGACTCTAAGAAATGACAATAATCCATATTTTCAACCACAGCAACGGCCAGGTCATCCAGTGTCCTGTTGGAACTTGTTTTAAGTTTCCTCCCAGCGGGAGCTGGAGTTAGCTGTGTGAACTGATTTTATTCAGCCAATTGTTTTAACTTGAGTTGTTTGATCAAATCGGTAGCATTGAATGAAGCTCCGTCTCTTCCCCCTCTTAGAGAGCTCACATTGCAGAAAATTCAAGTGCATGTTGGACTGTTCTTGTTTTCCACCTTCAGAATATTTTCCACAGCAGACGTGTGTGCAAGGTCCTGCTACAACTCTCAATGAAAACTGAGTTTCTGAAGCTTTTCTGCATTGAAAACAACTTAAGCAGTCGTAAATAATCCCTGTAGCAGGACACTGACAATAGATCCACATGTAACAGATACACTGGGAAAGCAAATGACTACATGGGCTCCCTATTAGTTATTCTGACATATTTGCCAATATGCCCAGAGACCTTTCCTGAACAAACATGATTACAGTCTTTACAATAAAAATTCCCGATGGGGATTATTATAGAGGAGCAGTGTTTGAGTGTGAGTGTGTGTTTTTGTGCCCCCCACTTGTGTTTGATTGTGTAAATGTTAAGTGGTGTCCAGGCTTTTGTACTAGACTTAAGGCTAGACTGATGGGAGGTCCACAAACATGTTCCGGTCTACCCAGGCTCTACTTCTGTTCAGCCAAACAGATGTTGAGGCTCTATTGTGGCCTTAAATACCTCTACAGGGACCCGACAGCACCATTTCATGGTTGAAGGATGCCCAAAGAGGAAGTCAGAAGGGGCACACCACTGTGACATCAGCAAAGATCTCTTTGAATGAAAAGGCAGTAAACAACTATGTAGCAAATTAGCTTCAACAAGATACTTTCACAGCAGGAATAGAAAGCTGAATCACTAATTTAGCTTGGAAAGAGGAGAATTAAGGACAGATAAACACAAATAAGAAAAGTGTGTGGCCAAGATGAAAGCTAAGGCCAGGGTGCTGGTCGGTGGTTTTCTCTGCTTGAACCAAATGAATGAGCAAGAAAAACATGGCTGATATTTTGCTGCCATGTTTTAAGTTGAGCTGAAGCCTCTCCTCTCACATAGGGCAGAAAGTGTGGTAGAGGCAGAAAACCCAGGGAAACATTTTGAAACATTGTGTTTAACTTGCATTGTCAGTGGTCAAGCTAGTCAGTTGGCTAACTATGTGTTGCGGGCTTGGCCTTTGGTTGCATTCAGCTGGACTTCAATTTAGTGTGATTCAGTTTTAAGTTTTATTAATATTCATTCATTACATTATTCAATCAATTTTTAACTGTAAAGTCACCCTTTCGGCTTGTCGCCACAGCAAATCATTGCTCAGGTGAATTGGCACATGTTTTAAACCAGATGCCCTTCCTGACGCAACCCTCTGCCTTAATCCGGGCTTGGGACCGGCCCTCAGAGAACATTCCT
The DNA here is from genome assembly GCF_933228915.1 of Telmatherina bonti. Classification (NCBI taxonomy): domain Eukaryota; kingdom Metazoa; phylum Chordata; class Actinopteri; order Atheriniformes; family Telmatherinidae; genus Telmatherina; species Telmatherina bonti. Next base: position 32,850,116 of record NC_136621.1, read on the forward strand.
CCTAAGGACTACAGCAGAGAAGGGGAGTAGGACTTGAACCACCAATCACAAGGTCACAAGACAAGCAGCTCTACCACCTGAGCTACTGCCACAAATTTTATCTATTAAGTACTTTTCATAAAAAAAGGTGTGCAGCTTTCCTTCGTTAAAAACAATACATTCATATCCTGTCCTGGTTTGGCTTTCAGCATGCAATTATGCTCTACCTGCGCTATAAGCCCTGACAGCTATTGCCAAGTGGATGCATTTACAAGTTTGTCTCTGATCCTTTATGGATCAGAATCGTTTATCTGTATCTCCCACAAACGTGCAATCAGACCGACATGGGAAATTTGGATAAAAAGATTGGGAAATGGCTCAGTCGACCTGTGCTGTGTTGGTAAGCTGTGCGGGTGGTTGAACTATCAATGAGTGATCTTTGTTGGTGTAAATATGGACAAAATTCAAAGCTCGTTTATGATGATTTTTGCCAAATGACAAAAATGTTATGTAGTTTTAATGCCTGCATTTCAGTCGCTATTTAAGACTTGTTCTTTTGGATGAATCCAAACAAAAACAGATGGTTTGATTGGGAGTCCAGCGGTTGTTGACTGCAATATCTAAAAGCACAGATGAAGAAATACAAGGACTTAAAGGGCTCATAATGGCAGCATAATGTCCAAGTGACAGTGGACACGGAATGCATAGAGCTCACTACTAGTAGTAATTACCTACTTTTCATAGATGTATTGGTCATATTATTTGTTGTGGTGTATTACTGCATACTTGGAATATCCCAGAAGATCTACCCATTTGCAGATGTTCTGGTCTATCTTCTAACCCTCATAGTTTGGCTTTTGTCAAAATCCCTCAAATCCAGATGTTGCTCGTTTTTCCTGCTTCGAAAACAACAAATTCCAGAACTGACTGAACTGGCAGCCTAACATATTCCAGGCCTCGGCAGGTGTCAGTCAGTGTTTTTCACGTCGCGTGACGGAGGTTTAAAGTAGCGGCTGTTGCTGTCATTCTGTGTCACTTTGAGCAATTTCTCTCTTTCATTCTGCAGAACAACGTGTGATGTTCCTCATAGGCTCCAATTCCCCTGTTAGGATGTCACGTTTCAGTGTGTCTTGACATTTAGGTCGAGCTACTCAATTTGTGTGTCTATAAATAGCATCTCCTTATTATTTTATCAACTGCTCCACTGTCTTCACCACCGTGCCTGCATCCCAGTCTTGTCATGAGGCTTTGAAAAAAGTAGGTCGGCAGTGTGCCTCACGAGTGAAGTTTGCTTCATATAAACAGCTGAAATGAGTCATTAAAACATGAACATGTTGTTCATATGGGTGTAAAAGTCTGTGTGTAATTCATAGTATAGCTACAAGCATACTGTCTGTGCACCGTTAAGGCTGCAGTCAGACTGCTGGACATTGGAAGTGCCGGGGTCAAACTTTATTTTCTTTCTTCACTCCATCATCCTTCTTTTCCAGTCTGTATTTCTATTTTCCTTTGGCATTTTATATTTGAACCCTTTATTTTTTGTTTTGTTTTTTTTTTATACATACCCCAGTACTTAATCTTTTTTTTTTTTTTTTTTTTTGTCTTGTATTTTGTATTTAGCTGACCTTTTGGACAGGTTGCAGAGTGGCACCAACTATTTTTGGGTCCTAATTTCAGATCCCCTTACATCAGAGGCTCAGCAGGGTTATGTTGATTAATCAGAGTGAGTTTGATGGTATGCTTTTGCACAATAAGCCTATGAGCTAGCTGTTTTCCTGCAATTTAATGTTTTAATATTCCCATTCTGTGTTTTGTGAATGCTAGTCTTTGCACCGTTTGCAGCTTTGATGGTAATCAGCATTTGCAGCAACTAAATTTCTTTGTCTTTTTTCTTTTTCTTTGATCACCAGCTGTTCAAAGTTTGCAATGAAACAAAGCTTATAAACCATTTAGCTCTTGTGTTTTGAACTGTAAGTCAGCATTTCCAATTGCTGGATTAAATTTCATGTGAATGTTTTGTTTAAATAATTATTGCAGTCATTTGTGTCCATATTTGATGTCGAACTTTTACTACATGCAACATTTTGAGTTACTCTTTGAATGTACACGTGCACAGCCACGTTGTTTAATCTGGCTTATCGGTTTATGATTTTGCAACATCTGAGCCTTACAACATAGAAATATTTCTTTTCATAGTGTTTTTCTCATAGACTGACTGATGAAAAGACATTCCTAGATTTCCTGTGTCAAACCTTCGACTAACTTTCTAACTATTTGGAAAAAACAGTTTAAAGCGACGGCTGCTTTAACTACTTGTAGAAAATCAACTGGAGAAATTCATTTTGATATTCCTTTTAGACTTGTAAATTATTCTCCCTCAAAGTTAATTTAGTAGCAATCCCTTGAGCTTTTTCATCCATCTTATATTCTTCCTGTGTTTCTGTCTGTTTTCGTACCATTAATAGCTGTTTTACAAAACACTTTCACTTAAAAGCATTTTCTCCTGCCGTCTCTCACACGTTTATGTCATCACTATAGATATCACACCTATTATTTAACATTATATTTGTTGTTTTCATATTTCAGTATTTGCTTCTGAGAAGATCTTCCTACTTCTCTGTGTTTAATTAAACTTTTTCAAGGTTATCCTTGCTTGTTTTGTTTCACTTTTGTTGTTTTAGCCATCGCATAAGTAATGTATATTCCTTCATTTTCCGTAGATGTATAAATGATGGGATTTCTTCATTAATTACAAGCTTATGTCAACATTATGAGTAACGCAGGATTCTTTTTCATTTCATATAATTCGATGTGGGGACCACACATAGGATTTCTGCTTCCATGGCCTTAGCTCATGTTATCTCTATGTTCATAAGGTTTAGTAACAGCTGTAGTGGATTTTTCTGCTGTTGTATAGGTGACTGGTAGTCATCCAACTTGACATGTAGGTGGACGCACTTGAAATATTTATTATTGAATTAGAGTCCCTCAACGCTGTTCCTGCTCAGTGATTTAAAGCCCTCTTGTCTGCCTCACAAGGCCACTTGTTTCAAAGACTCTGGAATGTTTTGCTAAACCCGGTGACTCCGGCAAGCTTACGCCGAAACTTGTTTACTTTGCTTGTTGTACCTTGCTCTCTCTCTCTCTCCTTTCGTTTTTTTCTCGCTTTCACCCTCGATGACACAAAATTATTCTGTAGCTTTTCTGACCTTGCCGTTTAAAAGACTCCTTGTTGCTTTATTGATCAGTTAGTATATTGCTGAGTTTGAGGAAAATATGTTTTTATTGTGGGCGTAGTTCTTGAGTTTGAAGAAAAATATTCCAAATCATCAATACTGAGGCATCAGTATCCCACACAAATCTATACTAGATTGTTTTCATTATTGTCTTATGTATAAAGGAAAAGTTTATTCTGTTTTTTTATGAGCGCAGTCCTTATCAGCCTTCTTTATTATTTCTTTTCCGCTAGTAACGTCTCAAGTAGCACTTTTCCGCAGGACCTCACAGTAGCCCTCTTGACTTTTCATTGGACCATTCACTGCCCATACTTCACTCCTACAGCCCCCCCGCCCTACACTTGTCTCCCTCTTGAACTCAAACAGCAGGATGAAACGTGGTTCTACTCATTGTTTTAAAACTCCACTAACATCGTAAGCTGCTGGAGCATTGACTTTTTCAAGAGCCAGCACTCACAGAATGTCTGATTTAACACAACTTTGGATTCCAAAAATGGTGCACACAAATATTTGCACAAATTATGGAATGCAGATCTGACTTGGCACTTCACACAGCAGTCTTTCAAACCAGTCCACTCCTACACCCTTTCTCCCTCAGTCGACATAAATGTTGGTTCTGTGTGGAGCAGTGCTGCTTTGTTGGCAGAGCCTGAGCTGTCCTTATTGATCTGAGTCATTGTCAAAAGGGTGTCCATACAGCTTTAACCGATACTACAGGGTTGATCTGCGATGCTGTGCTGCAGGGCAGTCATGCACCGTCAGAGAAAAGGAAGGATGAAAGAAACAAACAGAAGTTTTGATTAATTTTAAGAGTATAAAGGCTAAATTATGTGAAATGTGATAGATTTTAAAGGTGTGGTCATTTTTATTATGACTTTGTAATTACAGATTCTGTGATGATCAAAAACAGGAATTGTGATCACTTTTGATAAACTGATGAGAATCACAAAAGCAATGAAGGAACCAGGAGTCCTCACGTTTATTGTTGCTTTTTTTTTGGGGGGGGGGGGGGGGGTTCAATAAGAAATGTTAAGAGTACCTGAACATGTTGCCCAAACAGAGGTACTTTCTGAATGATTTTGACATTTAAAGAAAAAGTAAAAGCTTATGAATTCACGAGTGTGTATGAGTGCATTTTAGAGGGTTTTGACAGGTTTGTGTGGTGTTGCCTTCTGCTGTGAGGAAATACGAGAGAAATACTTGAGTCAGATTTTAGTAACATTGAACTGACGTTAATGTCCACTTGATATGCACATTGTTTACAAAGGAACCATGGTTATGCACTTTTTTAAATAGCAAAGACACAAAGAGGTTTCCAGACACAGTGCAAAGCTGTGTATATTTCTGAATCTCAGGTTGTGAGTGGATGTCTATAACAGCAAGGCGTAGGCTAAAAATACACGAGACAGGGGAGGAGGATGGCGTGACTCGTCAGTCATCATTAGCTGTGAAACAGCCACATTCTACAGGAATCTATTCCAGATGGGTACTTAAAACAAGTTTTAGTGCCCCATTAAAACAGTCTCATCACTGGTGACTTAACTGCCTCTTGGGGTTCCTGATCTCATGGTATGTTGTTTGTTTACTCTCCGGTGGGCCTTCATTTCCTGCGTGTCTGCTGCTTTTAGCGGATCTAACTGGTCTCAGTGGGTTAGCCATTTTTAATTTACCGACTCAGTCGGCAGGAGATTTTTGGCTAATCCTATGGCTTTGTTGGTATGTTTGACCTTTCAAATGACACTGATTGGAGGAATTATCTTATAGTTTGGACCATTTGCCTGATAGGCACAAAGAATCCCTGGCAGTAAGTCAAAATGCCCAAAAGATTCAGAAAAAAAGTAACTATCAGCGAGCAATACAAACGTTATTTTTGGCCAGGATACCTGTCATTTTTATAGATGTCCATGAGTGTGTTTGTAGGAGCTGAATAAAGCTGGATTACAATGGATTCTGAATAATAGCCTTGGTAGTAAATATATTGACATTAGAAATGATCAGACATCAGTTAAGATGATGATCCTGGAGTAACAAGACATCAACACTTGGCTTCCTTTAAACTGATCCCTTTTGCTAAAAGTCATGAAATAAAACTGAGTTCCAGAGGTTGGACATTGGAGCATGTGCTGCTTTCTCATGACTGCTGTACATATGTGTCATAATTAAACAAGCCCACTGCAACTTTTCTGCATTGAATTAAGTCTACAATATGACCAGTTTGGACCTGCTTACATGAATAAATCCAGCAGATAATGCCAATAAATGCATAAAGAAGAGAAGGGTCAGAGCCTTCCTTTTCAATGCTTTGACCTGTAAAATTAGCTGTAGGAACTTAATGTTTTTTGCAATATCTGAAGCAAAAAAATAAATAAATAAATAAACTCCGGTCTGTCCTTACTGTTAGCTGTATAGACGTTTATCAGTTGTCTCCTGTTGTTATATGGCAAAATGCCATGCAAATAACATTTATTATAAGAAAATTGTAGTCTGAATATATTTGGACATTCAGTTTTTAGCCACTCAAAGTCCAGACTGTGCCTTCTTGTTTTCCGTACAACAGTGAGGGTCTCCAGCCGTCTCCAGTCAAAGTAAAAGATTTCATTTAAGGAACCAAATGAAAGTTGGTTTGATAACAATGACTGTACAAACTTACAGGAAAGTGACATTTTCAGCTGTGTCCATCCATCAGCACTTAATTTCACACAACAATTGCAGGTGTTACATTCAACTCTCGCTTGAGCGATTCGCGGCCGAGTGTGAAGCGGCTGGGATGAGAATCAGCACCTCAAAATCTGAGACCATGGTCCTCAGCCGGAATAGGGTGGATTGCCCTCTCCGGGTCGGGAGTCAGGTCCTGCCTCAAGTGGAGGAGTTTAAATATCTCGGGGTCTTGTTCACGAGTGAGGGAAGGATGGAGCGTGAGATCGACAGACGGATCGGTGCGGCGTCTGCAGTAATGCGGGCTCTGCGCCGGTCTGTCGTGGTGAAGAAGGAGCTGAGCCAGAAGGCGATGCTCTCGATTTATCAGTCGATCTACGTTCCTACCCTCACCTATGGTCATGAGCTGTGGGTCGTGACCGAAAGAACGAGATCTCGTATACAGGCGGCTGAAATGAGTTTCCTCCGCAGGGTGGCCGGGCTCTCCCTTAGAGATAGGGTGAGGAGCTCAGTCATCCGGGAGGGGCTCAGAGTAGAGCCGCTGCTCCTTCGCATCGAGAGAAACCAGTTGAGGTGGCTCGGCCATCTGGTCAGGATGCCTCCTGGACGCCTCCCTGGTGAGGTGTTCCAGGCACGTCCCTCGGGGAGGAGACCCCGGGGAAGACCCAGGACACGCTGGAGGGATTACATCTCTCGGCTGGCCTGGGAACGCCTCGGGACCCCCCCCGCAGAGTTGGCAAATGTGGCTGGGGAGAGGGAAGTCTGGGCTTCCCTGCTTAGGCTGCTGCCCCCGCGACCCGACCCCGGATAAGCGGCAGAAGATGGATGGATGGATGGATGGACATTCAAAGGGGAATTTTTATGGCAATAATGGTAAGAAATTGTGACTCTTTAAATCTTCACCCAAGATTTTACTACTACTAGTAGATTGGTCTTGCATGAATTATATAGTTAGGTACACACCGTATGAAAAATTTTTGGACAAAAATGCTCAGAAGCAAATCTAGGAGAGGTTTTGTAGTTACACTATGCCAGTCAAGCAGCTGACAGTCTGTCTTTAACTTACTCAGTCAGGGAAAATTATTTCTGAATACGGGCACATCAGAGTGAGTGACGTGGTGGTCTAACAATGCTTGTCTATTTTTATTTTATTTAGGCTTTGGACTGTTCAAGCTGGTAATGTCACAGATAGGATGATTTATTCCTAGACTTTATTGTTTCCCACTAATGTGCCAGTATTTTAGTTTGCTGTGTGGTGTCCAATAAAAATACTGATGGTATCCAAAGGGAAATTGAAATGTAGGAGTGATATGAGGGAGAGTATGTGCCAATAAATTTGAAATTTATTGGCACAGCTGAGTTTCCTGAATCAAGAGTGGCATTTAAGGAAGCAAAACTGTTGGACCTGGTTCTTGTTTCTGTATCCTGTAAAATATCTGCTACAGTTTAGTTTGTGAGAAGGATGACAGACACAGATTCCTTCAACAAGGGCATAATCATCATTTAAAAATCAGTCTTTATACTTTCCATGTTGCATTTGTCAGAGGACTTGGAGAGCCCTGCTCTTTAATATCCTGAATTTACATTTTTTTTCCATGTCTCTTTGACTTAACATTCATTCATTCATTCAGCCATTATCCTAACCGCTTAGTCCAATGAAGGGTCGCGGGGAAGCTGGAGCCTATCCCAGCTGTCTGTGGGCAAAAGGCAGGGTACACCCTGGACAGCTCACCATTCCATCGCAGGGCTTGACTTAACATAATATGCTAAATATGAAGCTGTGAATAGTTTTCCTAAAATGTGCTTGTTTGACAAAACCAACTTGGTTTGCATGGAATTTTTTTGAGCAGTTTAAAGCAATGAACTACGCTATAGATGATGATGAAGGTGCCTTTTGATCACTGCGGATTACTTTTTTCACATGATGAAGAAAACTTTCATTCATTCATTTTGCAGGGAAGCCGGAGCCTATCCCAGCAGTCATTGGTTGAGAGGCAGGGTACACCCTGGACAGGTTGCCAGTAGTCATCCGGAGAAAACAAAAAGAAGAAAAGAAAACTAGGCTTGTTGTGGGGATCTTGTCGTATATCACATGGTAGTTTAGTGAACCACTTAACTTGTGTTAAGTCTGTTGGTGCTTACGTGCCATATTTTCCACCCTGTTGAGGTTTTTCCTTCCGTTAAAAGGGATTTTTTTTTTCCGTTCCACTGTCGCCTCGTTTATGCTCAGGATGGGGAATTGGATCAAAGTCAAGACTTGATGCAATCTGTTGGTTTCCTTTCCTTAACTTGGCTATTTATTGAATTGGCTCGAACTGATGAGTCTGTAAAATGCCCTGAGATGACTTTGTTGTGGAGTAGTACAATACAAATAAAGCTGAAGTGAATTTTATTAAATATTTTCCTGCATTTCTGCCTTTTTATCACGGTCTCACAGCTGTGTTTTTCTGTCCAACAAAGGAGCAGAGAGACCAAAGAGTCCGAATGAACCTCTCCACGTTCTTTGGAAAGGTCCATATGTCATGGCATTGTGCTCACTCATGGAGGCAGTATCAGAAATGTAAGGATCAGTCAGAGATGAGGGCTGCTCTTGGTTTGGTCGCTGTTGTTGCTGGTGCTTAAGCTTTGCTTTGCAGAATTAAAAATGTGCAAAGACTTACACGTAGTGCTGTTTAATGAAGATTGTACAGTTCTGCAGTTGTTTGAGCTTTGAACACATCTTGTTTTCAGTCTTCCCCCTTTTTTGTTATTAAGTCAGTTTTTGTCCACCCTACTAGATCCATTTCCGCTCAGTTGTAGAACCTTTCAGCTAATAAACAATACAGCATGATTTCTGACATGTACACATTGTAGGGCTTTTGGGAATTGCACTTTTGTCTATTTGCTTTTAAAACATTGTAATTGCAGCGATGGAGACAAGTACCTGACTGTATGGAAAACCCTATTTGCTTATGGGACTTTAAACTAATTTAAACCTCCTTAATAATGTTAATTGAAAAGCAGCCTTACCTTCCCTTTCTGTCTTGTTGCTTCTTCATCCCACTGCAGATCTTTACTTTGGTTCGGCATAATCTCTCTTTCAACTGATCAACCACTAAATGTCCGTCTCCCCCCCCCCCCCCTTCCGATCAGGAGCTGTTACCAGCGACCTTTCACCCTGTAGTCACTCTGGGATCCTAACCCCTTGGCACCTTGAATGGCTGACTACAAGGCCGCTGGCTAAGTATTGTCACCCTCCATGTCCAAGCCAACCCCTAATTTAACTCTTTACAGCTGGTAATAATAGAAGCACTGGGGCGCTTGGCAGTAGCGCAACAAGCTTGCTAGCTAAGTGACAGTTTGACAACTTAATGTTTTTCGTGCAAGTGTGATCGAAGTAAGGGTTAGAGAACATAATACAAGTCCAGCATTTCTGCTCCTAAAGGCCCTGACAGATCATGCAATCTGGAACATCATCATCATCTTTAATTTGGTATTTAGTTGTCAAGAAGGTGTTGTGGAAATGCCATGAGCACAAGGATTTGTTGGATTTAGCCAAAGATGATTCTGGACCTGAAGTTCTTTGTCTCTGTCCCTTTCTCAGATAGCTTCCATTTGAAACTTAATGACTGGTAAACATGTTGAGTCTTTTACTGTCTTTGTCTGTCTTTCTGCGGGGTCAGTATACCTGTCGTGTGAAACACTTAAGTGGCTCTTACAATGTGCACACACTGAAACGGGAGCTGGAAAATCCTGGCTGTTTAAGAACCTCACGGGCACAACATTTTTGATTTCAAAAGCTTGGGAGATAAGCCCTTCGCCCTCTTCATGTGCTGCTTTTTTCTCTGGTCTTGTAGACCTAATGTCATGAACGGTAAAAATGAGAAGGAAATAAGAACTGTGACTGGTTTTCTGTCGTTACAAGAACCTCAGCTATTTAACTCCGGATAATGATTTAATGTTTTTTCCTTCACTTCAGAGACAGATGTGTTGGAGGAAAAGCAAGTCCTCAGATTTGCATAGCTTTGTTAGTACCCTCTCCCTCAGCTTATTTTTTACTTTAAAAAAAACATTTTTTGGCATTAGGTACTTTAACAAATGCATATATAGCTATAACTGTAGCTTGACTTATCTGTGTATACCTGATTGACACAACTTTAAAAAGAGGAAGCAGAATTTTCTAAGATGAAATCAGACTATTGGTCCTAACAGTTATAAACAGGAAATGACTATCTTGCAATGATAAAGAATCCTTTAGAAAATTCCTGGATCCAAATGGTGATCCGGATTACTCCCAAGACCTATCACCCATCCTCCAAAAAAAACCCAAAAAACAATCAAGGTCAGAAAAAACATAACCTCCTCGACAGAGGTAATGAAGAAATGTTAACTCTTAACTAGCATTGTTTTCACATATGTAGTTAAAATTGACTGTATATCTGTGCATTGCATAACATGTTTTTCTTGTCCAACAGCCATATTGATGCAAACATCAAGCCTTTGTTGACAGTGTAACTTGCAGCATTCCTCCAAGTTTTCTGTCCACTCATGCTCCTTTACTCTTGAAGAGATAAGAGTGCTGGAATAGCAGAGGAAGGTTAGTGATGAGACCCAGAACGCCATCCCTTGGACATATGGAGGCTCTTTTGCTGCTGCCAAACACCAGCTGGACAGTATTAGTCCACCTCCATAGTCAGGAGCTGAGCTATCATCCTCCAGGGACCAATGAGGAGCAGAAGAACGAGGGGAAAGTCACAGGTCTGACTGTGGCTCCTGTTCATCACCCAAATTCCTCACTCTCAGACAAGCTAAAACCATCCATTAGTTTCTAAAGTAAATAAACCAACTGTGTCTGGGTGTTGGACACAGAGGGAAAGAGTTGCTGAATGAGGGATTAGGCTATTGGAGCTATCATATAAAAACATTTAAGTGTATCTGAGGGACAGGCTGAAGCATGACCCAGTTGTGTCTTACATATGATATAAATACAAACGTTCAGTGAGAAACATTAAGAATCTGCAGACTTGATGTTGAAAATTAGGTTTGAATGATGAAATGTTTAGATTCTTAGCTACCACATTATGATATTTTTAAGAAAACACAAACAATGCTTAATTTATAGCTATTCATCCACCTTGTATCTACAGAGGCGTTGCCCTCACCTTGCACCGCAATAAACAAACGCACACTTCCTTCTCTGTATTTATATTTACCATAATACACCCACATTCCTCAGATTCCTGCAAGCTAAATTGGGGTCAGCTATGCACAAAGATAAACATTTAGATTTCTCAACAAAATGACGGCCCTTCATAACCGCATCAACCACGTCTTTATTAGCTCATAGAGGGCAACCTGGAAAATATGCTAAGTAAAGTACAAATGAACCATCCAAATGTAGTTTTGCATAGAAACAGATTCTGTCTGTGCTTCCCTGGGTCCTGCATGTGCGAGAGATTTGTCTTGTGAATATCATGTCCATCTGTAGTTTAGTAGGTTAATGTTGTCACATGAAAAATGAGCTAATATCCATTGGCTGATCCCCGTCTTCCTGTTGTGACTTGGTAGCCTGCAGCTGAAGGGTACGCAAAGCAAAACTGAGAGAAGAACAGCACTTGAATGTCTAGCACTTTACTTGGAAGAAGAGAAGACAAGCAAAGAAGACAATCTGTCATTAAAAAAGGTTTTTATCATTCTAGTAACAATTGTCTTTCACAAGGTATGTGCATCATAAAATAAATGATCCCATCTGCCTTTGATCCACTATACACTCTCTTTATCCTGGAAAAAAAAATGACAGAGGCATCAAGGTGTTAGCAGCTTGCAGAAAATGTTTCTAAAATTCAAACCTGCTTGCTTCACTTTGGCTAAGAAAGTCTCCGGATCAGTGATAATCTCCCAGCTGAACCTGGTTTGTGTTTTTCGTGACAGCCTTCACGTCTGCTTGATTTTTCACGTGGCCCACTGGAGGTCAGGGTTCGACGAAGGTCACAGGTCAGTGCAGGGAAGACTAAAGCATCAACTTCCTGCGTTACTCACTGACAGATACACACAGAGGGAAAGAGAATGGATACGTGGTAGGCTGGAATTTAGTCCTCTTGAAACATTTAGGAGACAAAAGTAAAAAAAACAGGAAAGAAAATAGCAAAGGAAAAGACTCCTCGTCTTCATGAGACACCTCAGCATAGACATGCACATGCAGAAAACAGTGATATATTAAAAGATAATTACACACAACTCATACTCATACAAACATAAAAATAATGGGCTTGTAAACACTTTTTTTTCACCCTGATGTCATATTTCTTCATCTTCCTTGCATAGCGAACATCCCTCCACACGCACCTACAGCTACACCAACACTTGCAGAAATGTTGCCACAGGGTTCATTTCTATCTAATAGCAGCTTACACCTTGTACCCAGTGCCCCATGATTCATCTGTGCTGAGAGCTAATTGGCGTACATTTTACACACGTGCCATCAGCATTCAGCAAGTGCATGCCTACTCCCCCCTCCACCCTAAACAGTTTATCATAATGTCAGATGGAACCAGCAGTCCTCACATTCTTATGGAACCTTGTCACTACATTTATGAGGTGCAGAAAAATGAGCATCTTACTGCTTTATTTGCTCTAAAGCTGGAGTGGTTGGAAAGCTTTAAAAAAAAAAAAGCTTTCCAACCAGGGGCATTTTAATTGAACCCTCTTTTGTATCCTGTCTTCTCTGTCATAATCCCTTCCACCAGACCAATGTGAGCCTATTAACCTGCTTCATTTTCTACAATAACAGGAATTTGTATTCATTATATCCCACAAGTCTTAACACCAGATAGTAAAAGGCTAAAATATTAGCAGCATCCATCATAGCCATTGCCAGCAGTCAGGATGTGTTAACCTACACTGCCTACATTGTTCAGCTGTTTCTGGAAGCTGAATTTAGCTGCTTATAGACTCAGGAGACGGTCTGCAAGCTGTGAATGAATTGCGTTTTAATGTGTTTGTCATCTTTTTCTTGACTTTGTAGTACATCCTCTTTTTGTCATTATGTTTAAGTGTCCACAGTTGTTACCAGCAAAACAACCTCAAATGGAAAAATTTACACCATTAAAACAGACTTTTTTCCCCACATACATGCTAGCAGATTATAGCAACAATCTCCTCTTGAAATGATTTGTGATCAGCAAGCACACATTACAGGCTAAATGATCTAAAGCCTGGAAACAAGTCTGGTTTCCTCTCAGACCACTTCTGTTACAACATGCTAAAGGGCTATTATGGATTTTTTTTTTCCTCCCCAGAAAACAGCTTTAATGAGGAAAGGTCCTCACAACAGCCTCTAGACATACGCAGATGGTTGCCATTAAAGGAGGGAAGATCTCACTGTCAACACTACCTAGTAGCCATTCTGAAATCGTGCCTGATCTTCATCAAGATGTTCACGTTTTCATTTGTATGGTCACTCTGAGGACATCTTCTCATGAACTGTCCTCTTAAATAACTGCACTCTGAACTTTAAATCTCCAAGTCAAAACAGGAAATACTATTTAGTATAATAAAGGTTTGGAGTCTTTAATGTTAAGTACACAAAAACTAAAATAACTTTTGCGAAGCAGATTTGTTTTTCTTCTTCCCATACTTTGTGAACGTTAAAAATCATAATGATTCAACCTTAAGTTGGTTGTTTATCTGTCTGATTAATCAGACATGTTGATCTAAAGAGTAATTATTGGACTTAACTTGGACTGGAATTGGAGTTCTGGAAGTTTCCAGACATCACAGGACAGCACAGAACGTGTATTCATTCACAGCCATATGGTTGGCATCATTAACCACTCCAAGTATTCATGTTGGTTTCCCCAAACAGACCGCCACCTCTTGTAATGCTTAGAAAATGTGGTCTCAGACAGTAACCCTGTCTGCAATTAAAACTGATGTCCCCAGTCACAGAGCCTGCAGAACCCAATTAACCCAGATTGTTTCATTGCGTTTAAGCCAGTAAGAAGAAAAATTTACCCGAATGCATAGTTTTCCAGTGTTTGAGAGAAGAATGGCAGTCATCAGCCAATGATTTGAAGGAAAAAGACACTACAGCTTTCTAAGAGAATGACAATAGATGATTATTTTTATTTCTCAACAGCTTTTCTGGACATACAACACAGACTTCTGAGCTGATAACGCCATCTTCATCTGTTCTCCAGATTTATCTTTGATTTTTTGAATCACTCTCTGCCTTGTTTCCTGAGACTTAGATATATTTCTCCCTGCCTTTCTATGTCATCTGTCTCTTGCCCTAAAGCAAACCATCTCTCATCTGCTTCTCCATGACTAATAAGAAAGATATGAGCAATAATCTGAAGTTCTTTTTTTATAGTATTCATCAGAGAGCACTAAATCTACTGATCACCAAATAAAAGAGCACATATAATAAACTATATTCCATTATGACTGTCATCGTCCATATTACCTGTACATAAGCAATCAAGTAATTTCATTCTGTATGTATCGGGAAATACATGCTAGCTACTAAAGAACATAATATGCAGGTTGAATGATCTGGACATGTATGATGTGTATGAATTAGTTAGGCTTAAGCCTAACATGAGCCGATATGTGGTATAAGTTATCCTTATCTGTTAAAACAAACCCATGTTCCAGTAAAGTCCAGTCGATAGATCATGTAAGCTTTAGTTTGGTTGCATTGTGCCGTTTTGCTTGTTTTGTTATTAATTCAGTTCTGTTACATCGATTTAGATAGTGCTCCAGCTCTGCTCTGGAGTCTGGGAAGCCTTGGTGCTTTCTGGTAAACCAGCCTGCGTTCACATCAGTTTAACAAGAACCAAAGGGCTGGTTGGGGGGGACATTACTCCATATAAGTTACTGCTAGAAGCACTGTTGCTTCAGATGTTTGTTTTGATGTATTTGTAGAAGATTCAAAAGGTGGGAATCTTCAGTGTTTGCTGCTGGTGGATGAATTCACCATTCTTGTAACCTGGTTTCCAAGGGCAAGGCAAAAGGCGGGGGTAGATCAGGTCGGTAGCAGGCAGGTAGCTCCAGAAAGAGGGCTGGAAGGTCAGTGACAATGACAATCTGGCAACAAGTGAGTAGTGGAGGCTGCATATTTACAGGCTAAACTGATGATGAACAGGTGGCAGGTGAGGGCAGTTATCTGATGAGGGGTGCAGCTTAGCAGCAACAGAAAGAAACAGGGCTAATTGTGACACTAGGGGTGTTTCTCAATTCAGGGTCTGCACACTTCCAAGTGCGCAGACTACGTAGGCAACGAAGTGTTCTACGTGGTCTGCACACACCCAAGTACGCTTACTGCCAGTAAAATGAGACGGCCTCTCTAGTGGACGAGAATTACCCATAGTGCTCCAGTCCTCCGTTGCCTGGCAACTACATATGCCAAGTTCATCTAATTACTGTTCCCATTCTTCCACAAAAAGACACAGAACTATGTTTTAAATGACAGAAAATGGTGCCAGTAATTTAAACTTTGATTTATTTTTATTTTTCTTTGTGTGTAAATGACCAACATGAGGCGGTTTAGACGAGCTCTCCTCTGGCTGACAGCTCATCCTGTCAAGCTGACATTAACTTCAGTGGAAAATAATCCTTGTTAGACACATCTACAGTCGTCCTTATATGTATTCATACCCTCCCCTTAAAGAAGGAGAAAACAGCTGCCTGGGAAATAAGCTGAAATTGACAATAGTATGTTTGACAAGTATGACAATGGTTTTTTTTTTTTATTTTTTTTTTTTAAATCCTTTCTTTTCACTGCAGTCAGGTGTTTTCTGTTCCCCCCAGTCAGACTTCTGCACCTGTTGACAGGTAATTTATCCCACTGTTCATCAGTAAAATGCTCTAATTTGTCCAGGATCGATTTGTTTTTTTTGTTTTTTGTTTTTCTTTAACTCGATTAAATGACAAAACAGTGTCTTATATCACTGGATTATAATTTAGCACATTTTTAATTATTGTTCATTATTTCAGTCTCCAGTTATCTGAGTGACTGTGATAAATTCAGCCTTTTCTTGAATGAAAGGGGACAAAGACATGAGGACTGGAATTAAATTCATTTGTGGTTATTGGACACAAATATGTGTGTATATACATAAAAATAAATAAATAAACAGTCTCGCTACACCAGGGCTCTGCTGCTTATTGTTTTCTATCAGGAACGCAATGGATTCTGGGATAGGAGAGGGTGCAAAGGATACATCTCTTGTATCTCTTGTATCCTTTGTTTTAAGCTAATCTGGAGCCAAAAGAAGTGCGCATTTGAAGGGTGGATTCGAAAGGGCCTTTGAATTAGGACAGCACTTGGCGCACCACGATGACACATGCAGTCGACAAATCTGCACTTCGAAGTGTGCAGACCCTGAATTGAGAAACACCCTAGATGTACATGTACTACCATGTCCAGCTCCACGCATGTCATTTTTTACTATTGCAAAATCCACATTCACTTTCTGAAGCAATTGATTATTCGGTCTGGTGATGTAAAGGTTAACTCAGCCTTTGCCCTCTGATGACATTGTGGCTCCAGCTGAGCTCCAACTTTCAGGTTCTGAATCAACTTTTTCATCATTTTTAGACAGAAATCGGTTCAAAATTAGGTCCCGGCGTCACAAAGCCCTGGCAATCTGAAACAGCCTACAGCAAGTCCTTTCCTAATCTGCTTTGGGATAATGTCTGCATTTCATTGATATACATGCAGATAAAATCCCTGTGAAGTTTATCTCCCTGCTGATGTTTTTCTGCTGCGTGTGCTCCAGAACCTCCCTCTGCTGTTAATCATTCATTACTTTTGGTTTTTCTTGTGTTGTAACTTAAAAACACTTAAAAACTACACATTTTATTGGTTCAACGTAGATCCATTGTTTCAGAGTGTGTCGGGCTCCTGCCTCTATTCTGATCACGGTCAGTCCATTAGAGCCTGGAGAGGGTATCGGAGAGGCATTTGCTCCGCTGTCTGCTTCGCACTTCCTTTGTTTGTGTGTGTGTTTGTGTGAGAGCTGGTCCAAGCCTCTGTCTCCTTACACTTCCTCTTCACCATTGTGTGTATGGAAGAGTGTGCTCTCTCTCTCTCTCTCTCTCTCTCTCTCTCTCTATAATCAGTGTCTTATTGGGCTGATCCCCAAGACTATGGATGAGCTATTTCTGGAGATTCCTGTTATGAAAAGATTATCCACTCTACCTCCACCCTATCTGTTTATGTCTCACACATCATTGCAGTTAAACCTATTATCACAGCCTCCATCGGTGGAAGGTAGAGGACACATGCGTGTCACTGGAGGCATGTAGATTCAAGTTTTAAAGCTTTTTAGGATGTTACTTTATTAAATACATTTTTCCCAACCACATTGAGGGTGTGGTGTTTTTGACAGGCAGAATATCTTAACATGTTCACATCATTCATTTAAAAAAAAAAAAAAAAAGGTGCGACTACCTTTGTAATCCCATAATTTGGTTATCTCATCAGTTTTTGTTGACACGGCCTTGGGTGTTTTGGTTGTTTGAGGGATGCATCCATCCAGTGACCCTCATTTGGCCCCACTGTTTAAGGTTAAAAGAGAAGGAGGGGGTAGACCCCAAGGTACACCCAGAGGACGACTCTCATTCTGCATGTTTCTCTTACTTCTGAGGTTTTTATTTTTTTCTTTTCTAATCTCACATCCTCTTATCTTTACTTCTGCCTGTTGCTGTCTCAGGAAAGCGCTTTTCAAATCATTGTTTCTCCATATTTACTGAATTTACTTGCTTGTTTTTTTTCACACTGAGCCCCTCCCTTTGTGTGTCAGGGTCAAAGGTGACACTGTAAAGTTTACAGCCTACAAGAGGGTTCACCAACAACTCAGCAGCTGATGGGCCAAACAAGCATTTTCATTTCAATCCAATGTCTGCAATGTGTTTTCTTTTTCTCCCAACATAAACTTTATAGTTAAGACTCACGGCACACATGAGTAACATTTTCTGTGAAACGAGATAATCTTCTTCAACTTCCAAGGCTTAAGCAGTCTTTTTTTCCTGTTGTATAGTTAAACATAATACTGGCTCTAATTCACTGTGTCTATCTGCTCTAACACTGATGCATCTCCTCGTTTCCGTTCTTTTGTCCAAAGCCCTTATTATACTTGTGTGTATTTGATTTGTATCTGAATCATAAACCAAACAAGCGCCTGACTTTGATGAGCTTTGATGAATGAAAATTGTAGACACTCTTAACGAGACGCTCATTTGCCCCGGAGCTACTAGCAGCAGCGGCAGTCTGCTCGTCTGATCTCTCGCACTTTACCACACACATTCGTCAACAGTCACTGGCATCATTGTGTATTTATCACCACAACACGACTGGAGAGGGTGAGCCCCCTCGCTGCTGTGCAGGGTTGTTGACCTGTCTCAGAGGAGAGTGGCTTCTGCTTGGCGTTTTGGGCGCAGTCTCTGGGTGGTCGGGTTTTGTGGATCAGAGATTTGGCCTTGTTTGGTAATCTCTCTTCATCTCTGCTTCCTCCCTGTGCTTTCTCTCTCTCTCTCTCTCTCTCTCTCTTTCTATCTCAGTTGCACACACACTAACAGACCATAATTATGTTTCTCCCTCCCTGCAGGTTGCAGATTTGGAACAAAAAATCACGAGGGTTTAATGAGCTCATAAGATGTGATGTTTATGCAGTGATAATGCTTTATGCTCAAACACATTTTGATCATTGCTTTTTAACTAATGGCTAAAGCATGTCTAAGTCTTCAAATACAGAAAGCTCCAAATGATAGAAAGTTAATGTCAAATTTTGTGTGACTTTCTTATTGTTTACTTTGTCTTTGAGCTTATATCTCTTGATCTCAGTCAGGATTTTGGAATGCATGAAGATGTTTTTGCTAAGACTGCGTGTGTTAACCTGTTTTGTTGCCATTAGCTTCACTTCCCGTCTTGTGAGCTTCCACAGACATAAGATATGTGAAACAAGTATTGATAGTAATTGTAATTCTTTCAGTTTACCGAAAAGTTGGAAACACAGAAACATTTAGTAGAGCCCTGGTAAACATTTACACTCAACGGGGTGGGATAGTCTGAAATAACTGGAACAAAGACAGTTAGACTGACTGGCCAAAACAAAAAAGGTTAAAAAAAAAAAAAGCTAGCATCTTACACCCTGACTAATTTGAAAAAAAAAATCACCAAAAAAGAACACACTATTATGTTGAGCTGCCTTTAGCTTTGATTGCAGCATCATTCGTTGTGACGCTTTCATACACTTCTGCAGCGTTACAGGATTTATTTTCATCCTGTCTTGTATTCATTTTTCAGTAAGATCTTGTTTTATGCTGGAAGAGTCAGACCACTGCGTAAATCCTTCCCCAGTACACCCCAAAGATTCTCACTGGGGTTCAGGTCTGGACTCTGTGGAGGCCAATCTGTGTGAAAATGATGCACCATGCTCCCTGAACTACTTGTTCGCAGTTTGAGCCTGATGAATCTTGACATTGTCATCCTGGAATATGCCCATGGTGGAAAAAGTGGTTTATTCAGTATGTTAAGATAGTCAGCTGGCCTCATTCTTTTGGATACATAATGTTGCTGAAGCCAGACCTGGCCAAGTCTAGCATCTCCAGATCATAGATCTTTGTACTGTAGGCACTAAGCATGATGACTGCATCACTTCCTCTGCCTCTCTCCTCATCTGGATGTGCCTATCACTCAACAGCATAAAAAGCATTTTAATATCTCAAAACCCAGTTTTCGTAGTTTCTTCAATCTCCTTAGATGCTTACCTTGCTTGATAGATCCCAGTGAGTTGCCCTTCTTAAACAGGCGAACGTTTTTTACCCGACCGCTGTATGTGGTTTTTTTTTACATGGTTGAAATGAGAAACCTCTCATTGCATCAGTTTGGGTTGAATAACTTGTCAGCTAAAATATAACCACCCATGCAGTAATTATCCAATAAAAAACATGTTTAGTCAGAATGTGTGATTTTTTTTTTTTACTGTTCTACCATATCAAACAATATTGTTTAATTTAATAAGCAAGCCAAAGTCAGCACAAACAGCATGCTCGCTAGGGGTGCACCGCATTGTGCACCAGGCACTTTGTACATGTCACTCATAAATTACGATGGCATGCATGCAGTAGTCAAGTGTATGTGCACAGGGTGTACCGCACTGTGTGAATCACTGCCAGTACAAAGCGAGAATCTGACTTCCTGGTGCTGTGTGTGTCTAGTTGCAAACAGTGTAATTAACACATTTAACCTGGCATGCACGTTATTACAAGAAACCAAGCATTTGTGTTGTGCATTTCATTTTAATCTACTGGGATTCTTCCACAGATATCCTTAACAGATAAAACAACTTATTACTCATTAGGCAGGTAAATATTACCAAATCCACAGTGGTGGTGATGTCTTTTACATTACCCATCAGAGGAGCCAATGGGGAAGAGAAGAGCAATCGATATAATGTAGATGGAGAACACAGAACACCTCACAACTGATGCACCATCTTGTGGAAACAGATTTTTTTGTAATTACTTTGACCACCAGGAAGAGGAAATCAAAATGTCAACACTCCAGGTTTTATAGGCTGTTGTTGGTTTATGCTCTACCTTTCCATCAGGTTTAATGGAAAACAAGCTGGCACACTGAGGTAATCCTGAAGACAAACAAATGGTACTGCACACAAACAAACACTTAGAGATAAAATGCATAAAGACAAGTGTCAACATCACAGCTGGCAGTTAAAAACCTGCATTGAAAATATCCAGATGTTCCACTTGGGATACTTCATCTTCAACAGGACATTGATCTAATTTTATGTGCCGTTTTTAATCACTTTAACAAGCATGTTTTAATAAATGGTGAAAAATACTAATATAAAAATGTCCATTGCCAGAACGAGTGAATGTTATTATCACTTTATATCCCATCCTTTTGCTTAACTCATCCCTGGAAATGGATATAATGTGCTGTTTTAAGTTTTTTTTTTTTTTTTACTGGAGTTCTTAAACATGTTATTTACTCCAAATGTATGTTTATCTGCATGTTTTTGCTGAAACAAGTCATAAAATGTTACTCTTTCATAGAGTTCTTCGAGAAGAATTAACCATCAACACCAGATGGAGGCAAATTTGGAAGAAAATAAACAGGCCCTCTTTAAAGCCAAGAACATTTCTGAGATGTGGTGTTAAATAAATGTTTTATTGCCTGTTGCTAAACATCTGGTGCAATGATTCTCAACCTTTCAGCCAGGATTTTCTGCATCATCCTCTTCCCCCTGCTCTCCATCCAACCTTTGGATTACAAGTATTTCCCTTCCACAGGATGACTCCTCTGACTTTCCTTTTCTTGTACCACCTCAACTCTGAGTGTTTCCATGACAATAACAAAAAGCTGGCTGATGTCACTGGGAAAATGTGAATAGAAGTAGAGAGAGGAGAGTGTGACCACTTATAATTTAATAACACATCAAATATAGACAGACTGGAACCTACATGTTTTTTTAAAAAAAACTATCTAATTATGATTGTAGTTATTTTTTTAGTTGATTTATTTTGAAAATATTGAAAATATTACATACTCCACCTTTAACGGGATTAAATAATGAGACAGTAACATTCAGGACCTACTAATGGCCAGTCTGAGCGTGATGTGCGTGCACCACGCACGCACGCCATGCACAAGGGCGGACAGGAGCAAAGGCATTACCATACCTGCAACAGTTGTCTTTTCACGGCACCACTTGCGCTTTTCAGACTAATCTGGTGTCACAAAAGAGCGTCTCACAGTTGTCTCCAGTGGTTTCTAATGAGATGCAAACTGAGCTCCAACCCGGGGGGAGTGGTGGTCCTATGCAGAGCTGAAGGGACCACTGAGGATTCCCACTTAATCACCTAGCAGGAAACGTTTTTTATGAACATGTGAACGCCGTAAATTAAATGAGTGAAAAGTGGGAAGCAAACTGCCTTGACAGCAGGTCCCACCTGGAGCGCAGATCTGGCATAAATCTCTGCTCTGCGCACTTTGATGAGCTTGTGATCTAATAGTTAGGCTTCAGAAACTTCTCCAGTAGTGCTGAGGTTGACCACAGTCGCCTGTGTGTGAGTGTGTATGTGTCTAGGTCGTTTTCAGGTGGGGTAACAGTGGAGAGGGTGGGGGTGGAGCCACTGCAGAGTCGCTCATTCCTAAAGCTTGAATCACACTCCTCTCCATTCACATTCCTGCTGGGAGACTGCATCATAGTGTTGGTGGGAGCAGGAGTTTGTGGACTTGTTTTTGCCTATCAGCTGCACATCACTCTAGAAAGCATGGATTTATCGACCTGTGCAAGGACCCCTGGACACTGGCGACCCTCTGTATAGTTTTCCAACACTGGATTTTATCATGAGGACTTCGTCCTAACAGTGGAGTTGTGTGACCGGTTGATTGGTCAAAGCCTGCCGAGGCGCACTCAGGAGTTGGCTTTTATGGTGAAGCTGCCCACGACCGTGACGTTTAAATATGATTTTAACACGTAAGTTTGTTTCATTGTGTCAAAAAATACAAGAAGTATTTTGATGGTTTGCTTATTGTATCCTCTAAATCCAGTTGCGTTTGTTTTTATTGAAGGGAAACGCAGAGCTCACTCATAACCAGGAGCATAGTTCTGAAACAACATTTTAAAATCCACGTTTAAAGGTTAAAGTTAGGAACCTTTGCTTGAATTTTATCGTCATGTAGAAGATTCTTGTGAGTGGCCTTAAAGGCGCAACGCTTGAGGCTGTCAGATAAGAACCCCCCCTCCCCAGCTTGTCGCATACCTCCACGTCCCCACTCGCGCTTACAACTCACTAAATATCGCCAGGTTTTGTTTTCAGCATACATTATCCCAACTTATGCACAGTCAAGTTGGGAAGTGGAAATATTTCGCAGTCAAGGAAATATTTTCCACGCCTGAACTAAGAGAAGAATCGGCGACGTGTGGATAGGCTGTACCCATTTTACGCACACAGGAGCCAAAGGGAAGTCTCCTGCTCGATTCAGCTCTTTCTGCTGTTTAGGTTTAGATTTAGGGAAACTTTGATCCCCTTTGAGAAAAAAAAAAGTCAGCCTTGTTCCGGAATGTTCAGCTTAAATCGTATTTAGTGTGTTTTAAGATTATCCGAATGTATAGGCTGGTACCAGTCACACCAGTGTGCTTGCGTGCCTTTTTACTTTTGCTTTACCGGTCTTGTTGTGACTAAATCCTGGTTTTAAGTTTTTGTCTGGCAGGCTGCATGAAAAAAAAAGAAAAAGTTTTGGGGTTTTTTTTTTGTTTTGTTTTGTTTGTTTTAGTGTGTGTGTGTTTGGGGGGGGGGGGGGATCTGTGTACGTGTGTATCTGTGTTCCAGCACATTGGTCCTTATCAATTGCTCAAGTTCTGCAACAGATATGAGCACACAGAGCTTCAGTTAAGCCATAAAACCATTAAAGAAGGTCCACCAAAGGCATTCAGCCATCATGATGCCGGGAGACAGATCATGACATACAGTTCATACCAACCTGAAGATAACACTTCAGAAGCACTATCTTTCCCCCGAGCATCTCTGCATTTCTTTCCCTCTGTTATGATGTGGTAACTAAGTTTTGTTGAGATTTATCTGTGGTGAGAACTAATGAAGGAAACTGGTCTCATCTGCTCTCTGTGTGAAACAGGAAGTGAGTTGTGGCCTTATCTGTGAGATTTAGATGCAGCTGGTTTCTGCATGTCCTGAGAAGAGATCTGCATGTTCAGTTTAGTGCTGAAGGGATGTGGTTGATCTTTAATCTGTTTGTTAATTTACTGCAGGTTGGAGTGTGTTGGGAGTAGCAGGGGGGTGGGCTCCTGGCAGGTATAGAAAGCTTCTCAGAGGTTTTGAATATAGCTCGTCACCTGATCCAGGGATAAGGCCCTCTCCATGTGAGCATAAATCTGTCGTCAGGGGGGCACAGGGGCCTTTGGGGTTAGCCAAGCGATGATCCATCTGGACCAGCTGTGTGTTTGCATGTGTATGTGCTGGTGGATTCATTCCTGCATGCCTCCACCAGCTGGTGGTTGATAACTGGAATGAACCATGTTGGTAGCTTCATTTTTTTTTCTCTCTTGTGTGTCTGTGTCAATGAGGTATTGCTTGAGGCCAGCCAGATGGCGATTCTGCTTGTACCATATCACTTAGCTAACAGCCAGAACATCTCGGCGAGCGCCAGCTGTCCCAGTAGTGGAATCACAAAACATGATACCCATCAAGAAAGAAATATTGTTATCTGCCATCTTTGCATTCCAGTACTGCTCGTGCTAAAATCAACTCTATCTCGAGTTGTTGTGTGTGTTTTCATATCAACAGAGTTTGTGATTTAAAGGGTGGTCATTCCTGAAATAGTTTATATCCCTGTCTGTTTGAAAGTTCATTAACACATCGGGTGAAAAACAAAGACCAGGATCTTTAAGGTATCTGGCTTTGCTTATTGTAGGTCAGTGCTGAGCCACAGAGTCTGGCCTGGTTTATCACCCCCCTCCTGTCTAGACCCACTTTGCAGCTCCTTCAGAATGACCCACTCAGACGTGGAGCAGATAAGAACCTTATGACTACCTTTCAGATTGTTTTACAGTCAGTCCTTCGAAGCCCAGCAGTGATCAGGTAACTCCAGATAAGCTGCCTCAGTCCACAACAGGCCTTAGTGAAGCATTCTTCTCAATCTGACGACTTCAAAGACCCATTAGAGATAGCTGTGTTCAGACTCTTGACCTCTAGTTTGCCGTAGCAGAGCCTTTGAGATGGGGAGCAGCATCCTTTGTTTGCTAGCCGCTGACAAACTCCCACTGGAGCTGAGCATTCAGACTCAAGTCTAGCCAAACCCCACTGCCTCCTGTGATAGAGGGAAGCTGTGGCCGGCAATTGTGAGAACTTCCTGCCTCCGGAAGGGAGAGAGGAGAAGTGGCTAGCAGGGTTGAAAATAAGCAAAGACAGTGTTGGGGATGAGGGTGAAAGGAGGCAAAAGGAAAGCAAATAATGACTATATTGGGTCATTTTGGGAGCTGATGCAGCTGGTAATAGTTGAAGTGTGACCTTGAATGGTGGCTTACCGCAAAAAATAAAAAACAAACTTGACAAAGTCTGGGAGCAGAGAGACTTGTGGTCTTTGACATCTATTAGTATCAGCTTGTTTCTTATTAGTCACATTATATGCTGAAAATCCCTCCTAGCTTTCTTTATCACAGTGAGCCAGTGTGTGTCATTGCACATGCAAAGTGTTATAGGATGAGAAGAAGATAAGTTTTTTTTGTTTTTTTTTTATTTATCTGTAGCTGCATAGAAATTGCACAAAGATAACTTGTGGAACGGCGTGACTGCATCTCCTTTTGCTTATTAAATGGTTACCCAAAGTGTGCTTTGTAAATAATAAGAAATGCGGTCATTTGCGAGGGCAGGTGATATGTTCAGTGCTGTTGGAGGCTTTGAAACGTTAGTGCTGGCCTGACTCACCCTGTACTTGTTATCTTATACCGACTTAACACCTATACTACCATCATAAAAGTGACGGGGTTCTTTTCTTCTTGTCATAGGCCTTTGTTACAATCACATTTAAGCTGTAAGTGTGTGCTGTAAGACATTTGTCCAGTATGCCTTTGTATCTGTCTTTAACCATGGGGGCGTTTGCTTAGTACACACAATCACCGGAGCCTGTGTTTGTCTTGGCTGCCTCGGTGCCTATTATCTGACCAGGAACAAATGAAGGCAGGGCCCTCCAGCCAAGTGGTCCGTGGTCACTGCAGCGCCACTCGGCTCTCTTCCTGTGAGGGAAGCAGGAAGAGGAAGCGTGGTAGTTTGCTGGTGAGGGTTAGGGAGCTGGATTGGACACTAAGGAAAGGAATAAGCATACATAGATAAAATACAAGCTGATTAGGAAGGATTGGAAGCAGCGACTTTGTAATGACCATTGCAAAAGGGATTCTTTTAAATTCCTTTTGTTAACCCATGTTTTTTCCTGAGGTGTGTATGAATATATTTGTGCCTCTATTGTCATATTGTTTGTGCCAGATGCCCCCATGCCCCTGTCCACTTCCTGCAGCCAAACAAAAGACACAAATATTCCTGCTTCACTGTGATTGGAGACTCAGTGTGATGCAGTGACAAACATTATTCAGTGTGGTGCGTCTGCACAGCGAATGCTGTTGTCATTATTTCATTTCCTTGGCACATTAAGTTCACATTATGTTACTGTAAAGGAGATTTGACACACATTCTAGCCCAACAGGGTGTGTCTTTGGATAGTTTCTCACCAAAGGAGCTTATTGGTGAGAAGCTGTTATTCTGGGCTTTTTTGGGGGGGAGCTATCCGTGTGTTTGTATGTCTAATTTGCATTTCAATGGCCTCACTGTCTTTTGAGTGATTTGCCTTTAAACATGAGGTTGGTCTTTCTTGCTTGTGCACACATACACCTACACACAGATACGCAAGCAAGCTCAAGAATTTTCTACCCCTACATGTGTGATTGCTTTCAAGAATGTTGGTATAATTATCCTTTGGTTTTTGAGTTCCTCTGGGTTCATAGCACTCTAGACGTACAAGGCCAAACACACACACGTGCACACACTCAAGAAGACTTTTTTTTTTTTTTTTTTTTTATAACATGCCCAGCAAATTCCACATTTGCTGGGAAAGATACAATTCATTTGTCAAATAAAGTAATTATTGTTGCTGTGTTATCTGGCCATTTTGCTAGCTTCATGCTACCTGCTTGCCTGTGCAGTGGCAGAGGAAGAGACCTTGTTCTGGTCGTGTCACACCTTGTTGTTGGAGGGTTCATCTGCCGTCTAGGCTTGCTGTTGGTATGTAAATGCTGGCATATCATGTAAACCAGACCCCTCATAGCACAAGTCCTGCTCCAACCTCCCTGTGTGTCTTGATGATGGTTTGTAGCCAACTTTTGGTTTGCTTAACAGAAAAGAAACTTCGTCCTGAGCTTTTGACACGTTGCCTGTTTGCCATTAGTTTCTACTTGCTTATCTTTGCTTTTTTTCTAAAATACCAAGCCTCCTTTTTATGTTCTTTTTGTTGTGCTTGAGAGAGTGATATAACCATGCACTTTAGCTTGGAAATGAGGTAGAACTGCAAACTTTTGATTCAGGGATTAAGTTAAAAAAAAAAAAAAACTAAATAGAAGCTCAGTTAAAAGAGCAAAATGTGTTATTAGGTGTAAATGCATGGATGATTGTCTGACTTTCCTTTGTCACTTTCATCTGTAGTTTACCAGTGTCTTTTCCTTCTTTTGTCTTGCTGGTTTGTTTTTCTCAGGGTTGTGCTACATTTGTACTTGCTGTCACATCAGTGCCGTGAGGACATTGTAAAGTCAGCTCTTTAAGGCCTTCAGACATGCTTCTGTCTCCTCTTCGAACCTCTTCCCGGCCATGTGGAGTGGGTTGGGGTGTTGGCTGCCTTTTGGCATATGTCATCTAAAAGACTTTCACACATAGTTGGGAGACATCCCCATGGCTTCCCTGACACACTGTGAGCCTCCACATTCATCACAGTACTTAGCATTACTGGCCTGAATGTCACACCTTCCATTTAAAGGGAGTTATGAAACAGTTTGTTTGGTTATGTTGGTGAAAGTTATGAACTGGGAGAGACGCCTCATCTGGCTAATAAAGCATCCTTTCCTATAGGCAGCAGTACCTTCAGATATTCCTTGAATTTTCAAGCTTGTCATGGCAATGGAACAAAAGCTCATAATTATCTATACATTCAGGTTTTGGGAGGTTTCTGAGTGAGCAATGAATTCTGCCGCCTTATGAGAAGACTAGCGGCACACATTTGGCATGTGAGGGTGTTAATGCAATTTGCTGGAACGATGCTTTGAGTTTCAGCTTTAAAAGCATGTGAGATGAGAGTGGCTGAGGGTGATGTAGATAATGAGGTCAAAGAGTTCACATGTGATCAGTTCCGAACACACTGGAGTGCACACTTCCAGTGTTGTCCAGCACTTCTGCATTGACAGGATAACTTTATCAAACAATGTTTTGATTTTATTCATAAGAACTACTCCATTATTTGCTTGTCTCCCAAGGATGCATTTGTAAATCATCTGGTATTGCACAATGTTTGGTGTGATTGATTTATTGTAAATATCTATATAATTTCAGTTTGTTTCTTTTCACCACTTAACATGCTTTTGTCCCCTTTTCTTACTTTGTCCCATTTAGAGATTGAAGCCAAAGAAGCCTGTACCTGGCTCCGAGCTGCAGGGTTCCCCCAGTATGCCCAGCTTTATGAAGGTACAAAACATCACCAGACACTCTAACCCATTAAGAATGTGCAGAAACCATCAAAGTAATATCATAGTAGCAATTTATAATAAAACAGATGACCCAAACGGTGATTAAACTGAGATTGAAAGAATCCAGAAACTTTTTTTTTGCTTTTTTAAAATATGTAAATGAGGAAGTTCTTGTCAGGCGCACCATTGGTCACCAAGCACACATGCGCCTGTTCATGCACTCTCACAATGCACAGCATTTCATTCCTCCTGACTTAGAATAGCATTTAGCTTTTAATACAAATGTGAGGAAAGTAGTACATTCTCCCATATTCCAAACATTACAAGATTGCTTTGACTGTAATGTGATGCGTTTCGGTCATGTTTGGAACCAAACGCAATTGTCAAACAAACCATAAATATATTTTCTGTTGGCTTTAAACATACTTCTGCAATCTCAGATGGTCCACAACAGATGCTTTTCTCGACTCTTGAGCTTAAAATACACACTCAGTAAAATGCGCGGCATTCTTAGCGCTGCATGTGGCTCCTCTAACTATGCTAGCATTCCATTAGCATACCAGTTGCTTTTATGTAATTACAGGATGATGACAGCAGGACCAAGCGACTGCTGTCAACAGGTCATTGCTAGTTTCCACTTAACCGTGAAAGGTTTCTCATTTGAACTGAACAGTCATTGTGTCCCTGCACAGGTGATGGTACATCTTCTACACTGATGAAGACCAAACCGCAGTCAATCATTCTACACACTTTACAGTCGAGCCGCTTCATTACTTGCTGCCATTTCTTCATGGGTGGGAATTGCTGTGCTTATGTAAAACACATTTTTTGCGCCCTTGTATCCATGGGAGAATCTCTATTGTTCTTTCATGACTATTGCCCCACTAAAGATACTTGGACTGATAAGCCTGCTTCAGGTTAAAAATGTTGGCTAACTGTGAAAAGAACTTTCTTATCATCATCACACCTGAGGCTGTAGATGTCAGATTCCCATGTTGAGTAGGAGAAGCACATTCCAGGAAAAAACTTTTGGTATCTCAGTTTTGAATCCGAACCAGAAATGAGCGTCTGGATTTTTTTTTTTTAAGTCACATAAACCTTTACCAATGCAGTGACTGGTTGGGGGGGCTCGAAGTGATCCTGAGGGAGTCTAAAGAGAAAATCAGAAAAGGAAGTGGGACCTCTGAGCAGCAGTGGAGTACCTATTGTCATTCTTCTATCAATCCCCTGTTCACTCCCTCTGTGCTCCATATCCCCCCTGCCTGACCACTTTGAAAGCTGCAGCTGTGTTTGTTTGGTCGGCTAAGACGCTACTTCCTCTTTTAGCTTTTCATCAAGGTTGTATAGGTTGTGTCGGGAGGGTTAGGCTTGAGCTGGTGGGTGTGTTTGGGGCTAGTGGTGGACCTTAGTTCAATCTGAACACACTGATGTGCTGAACTGCAGAGGAATGCCATCACTGACCCCACTCTCTCCTCTCTTTAGATGCCCAGTTTCCTATTGACATTTCTTCAGTCACCAGAGACCACGACTTCCTCGACCGGGATGCTATTGAGGCTCTCTGCAGGTGAGACAACATGGCACTCTCAGACTTTCTTTTGATGGTATGTGCCATTTTTCATTTTCTTTGGTGTGCTGTCTTTTCTTTGCCCCCACATGAAGTCACGAGAGCATGACTTCAAAAAGTTAAAGACTAGATAAAGGAATCACACGATAAGCATCACGGTAGCACAATGTACTCAGAGTTTTTCTATCATTGTACCATGTACCCACCTCACTCCTACCTTTCTCTGCCGGATAACCAGGTCTGGGAAAGCCTCTTGAGTTTTGTTATTGGCTTCATTTTGTAGAAATAAAATAGTTAGCCCCATTTGCTAATGTAATTAATTAAAATATTAAAAGGGTTTATCCCTGTGGTATTATTTAGCACATTATAAGGGATTAAATGCCCCTTTTAATGGAGTCAGCTGTCTCATAATGAACCTCAGCAGGTGTCCCACCATACATCTGGAAGCTATCATTTCTGTCTCCTTTCTCTTTGCACCCTTTCACCCTTTCTGCAAACCCCTACCATCCCTTAATTCCCATCACTTCATCTCCCCATTGTTACATGATATGTTTTAAGTGCTCACAAGAGGGTGGACCCCAACGCCACCCTTTCCTGCCCTTCTCCAGGTGGCGGGGGGGGGTAAGCTTTCTATCCCCTCCCTATGTTTTCTCCACCACTCTAGCAGATTTATTCACCTCTCTCTCTCCTTATCTGTCCCATTCTCTCCCCGTTCATGTTGGGGATTATCCCTCAGCAGCTAATTAGCAAGACTGGTTGCACGTTAGCTTCCCCTCTTTTCTTCCCCAGTTATGTTATCCATCCTTTCCTTCTCATAATAGACTTTTTAAAAGGTCAATGAGCTGGAATGTGTCTAAACTATTTTTTTTAATGTAATGAGTTTTGTGTATATGTGTTGCAGGAGGCTGAACACCCTCAACAAGTGTGCTCTAATGAGACTGGAGATATCACCGCAAAGAAAAAGAGTAAGTGCACACCCAGACCCATCTGCCACAGAGCAAAGCTGCTTTTTCTTTCATTTTGCTTAATGATCAGGCACCTGTTGAGTTTATTTCCAGATCAAGCAGACCATGAGAGCCTTAGGGGGGAGTGAGGGAAACTTTTAAAGCAATGCATTCGGGGGGGGGGGGGGGGGGGGGGGGGGGGACCTCCTCCCAAAAAAGCCACACCACCTCCTTTTGTCAGATATTTCTTTATAATTGTGACTCTACATGCATGTAAGGGTCTCTAACTGATTTTTGATGATGATGATGATGATGGTATGTTTGTTTTTAAAAGTCCAGTTTAACCCAGATCAGTGGTAACTCCTGAATGTCTCTTGGAAAGAGCAGCCTTTTGGAAAGTCTTTTTCCTTTTTGACGGAAAAACAACAATTCTCCAAGAATCTCCATCTTCAACAACGTATGCTTCTAATAAACTAGAAAGTCTCGATTGAAACAGTGTCACTTTGTGACAATAATTTTTATCTAAATCAACCTTAACAGCCTTCAGGGCTGCATAGTAACATCCTTGTTCTGCGGGTGGTGGTATTCATTAGGATGACCTTCTCTGTGTCACCTTTCATTTCAGGAGTCAACAGAGAGCGGTGGAAGAGTCAAAGAGGTTATTCGCCTCTTTGACTCCTCTACTCTTTCTAGCGGACAGCCAACCACGCCACCCCTCCTATCCAGACAACTTAGGAATGCATTGATCTCCTCACATCTTCACATTCCCTCTCCCTTCACATCGTCTCCTTGTCTATCGTAGTTTGCGGTGTGCTCTTTCTGTCAACTTTATTCTTAAAAAAAAGCAATAATTTTAGTTCCCCACACTCCTTAGTATGGCCTTCAAAGTGGCCACCATTGCAGTAAATGCTTTGGCGGTTAGATGGTTTGATAAGATATCTCTAGAATGTTGAGAAATGGTCCCAGATCTGCTGGCCAATCACTGCTCTTTGTGTGCAGCAAATACAATACTACTGTTATCTCACATTCCAGCCAGCATAACTAGAAAAATGAGCCACGGTAGGATACTAATAATGGGAAGAAAAATTATTTTTTAAACTCCTAAATGCACTGTTATTACTTAAGATTCCTTTCTATAATTATCTCTCAGTTTGAGGAAAGTTTTTACATCTTGCTGAGTTGAGATTTAATTGAAGATATGATGTGAAAAGTGAAAAGAGCCAGGTGGTTAAACTGTCGGCTATGTTTTGTTTATTTAAACTTGAGCTCCTCCACTGTGAAGGATGGGTATGTGTGGTTATCTAAGGGATAAAGAAAATGGCATTGTAGTATCAGTGTATTAGTCTGCTTCTGACAGATTGTGTGTGTGTGTGTGTTTGTGCATATGCACAGGCAGAAGAGATAAAGACTATTAGGTGGGGGTGTGTATGTGGCATGGTGACCCCAGTCTGGCTGGCTGCATTGGGACCTTTGGGGGTCATATTGGAATTTCCTGAACTCCCCTCAGGTTCTGCGATGGATTAACCAAACTGGGAGACATAGGCATTTAGATTAAATGGCTGTATGTTAATTGCGTCTCACTTGGGGGCTAATCTTTAGTTTTATTTAATTATGTTCCTGCAGTCAGGAAGTGAGAGCAACACGTTAAGTAGCCAATCTTAAACAGATTCAATTCATCATGTCCTGACCTCAGATTACAATATTATCCAAAACATTTGTCTTATTATGTCACTGCCTTGTGATACATCTTGTCACATCTAAGCAATGATCTTCTGTTATGAAAGGACTTGACAGCTGCTGTATACAGTTATATTTCATGTAGTCTAAAATGAGAACAATTTGAGCAAGTTTCCTGGATCAGGTTAGGAATGTTAGAAAAGAAGTGGAAAGTTTAGAAGTGTATCATGTCATCTAACTTTCTCTCTCTCATTCTTTTTTCCCCCTTTCTGTTGTCCCATTTCCTCTCTCCCTTGTTCCCTCCTTCTTCCTATTTTCAGAGTGAAGACTCAGATGAAGACGAGCCTTGTGCCATCAGTGGCCGCTGGACCTTCCAAAGGGACAGCAAGCGTTGGTCCCGGATGGAGGAGCTGGACGTCTTCTCCGCATTGTCTACGGATGCCACCCAGCCCCCGTCTACCAAGGACCAAGTGTCTCAGAAAGGCAAGCATGGCCTGCATGAAGGCAACAGTTCAGAAAGCGTGCTGACCGACCTCAGCGAGCAGCCTGAGGTGGGCTCCATCCATAGCAGTGGCAGCGGAGGAAGAGGAGAGGAGAAGAACCACGGTGCTGCCTCGGTGAATGACGTCATACCTGCCGGTGCCACCCGTGCCAGCTCAGTAGCTAGCATGTGTTCTTCCTCAGGCACAGGCGGATCTGGAGGTGCCAATGAGGACTCTCTGTCTGATGGGTTGCCTCCGTCACCCCTGGAGACACTCAGGCAATTCACCTTTGATATGAAAACGGGGATGGCAGGAGGAAGCCTGGACCGAGGAGGAGGCAGCGGCAAAAGTACGCGTTCAAGAGCTAAAAGCTTCCTCAAGAGGATGGAAAGTCTGCGGCTTCGCAGTGGCACCTCCTCCAAGAGAAAGAAGAAGGGGAGCACCAGTGGGGGAAAATTAGAAATCAGTGGGCCAGTCATCAAAGAGGGTCTAGATGATGACAAACTGCGGAGGCTTAACTGTGTTGACATCTCGAGTATCAACCTCAATCACCACCGCAATCCCACTCAGACAATGACTCTTAACAGGGTTCGCTCTGTGTCCTACTCCACTCAGACCAGCAACGGAAGCACTGGGAGTACTGGGAGCAGCCAGTCTGAAGCCAGCAGTGGAAGTGCTGTGAGCACGCCGAGCCCAGTGACTCGAGCTCGCAGCCACAGTACAGCAGCCGGTTCGAGTAAGAGAGGAGGAATGTACCTGGAGGGGTTTGATCCTTTTAGCATTCTCCAGCAGGCTTCAGATCAGCAGCCACCTCCTCCCAAATCTGCTCCGCCCATCCCCTGCCGAGCGAGCAATGGGATGTCGGTGGATGAGCAAAACCACAGGAACAACTGCAATGTTCAAGACAAAAGCAAACAAGAAGAAGAAGAAGATGATGATGAAGAAGAAGAGGGAATGATCTTCTTTTACTTACCAGAAGGGCACAAGCCGGGAACCTTCCCCAAAGCCCTGCAGGATGGGAGTTCGCGTAGTAACAACGGGAATGATAATGGAAACTTGGTGATCCTCAGGGGACGGCAGAGCAGACGCCAGCGTCGCGCCTCTTCAGGCTCAGTCGACAGCCGGCTTAGTTTTTATGACAACGTTCCCTACACTGAGAGAGAGGAGGGAGAGGAGGAAGAGGTGGACGAACGCAAATTGGAGGAAGTGCTGCAACACGTCAGCGGCCTGCAGCGCTTCGTTAATGCCTGGTCAGAGGCCGTGGCTGGCGAAGAGGAGGAAGAGGAGGAGGATGAAGAGGAGGAAGGCGACTCCGATTCAGCACTGGATTCGGCATCCCCGTGCCCATCATCTCCTCTGCAGAACCGACTAGAAGAGACTGAGAATGGAAGTGATCAAGACAGCACAGGAAACCCGCTGGGCGAAGGAGAGGATGGGATGCGGGAGAGGAGAGATTCAGGCGTCGGAGCGTCGTTAACTCGAACCAGCAGGTTGGTGAAGAAAATATAAACTCTCTTCCTACTAATACTAATACTTAACACGATTGTTGAATGTAGAAAGAATTGCCAAAGAAAACTTTTTTGCCTGTAATGAAACTTTTATTTTTTTACGTCAGCCTTTTTTTTTGTTGTTTTTTTGCAATGGAGTGGTGTTATCCTTTTAAGATAGAAGCAAACGGAAACACACACACTGAGGTGATTACAAAAGGATAAAACTCCAAAAAAAGTAACAACAAGGGATCAACAGAAGGACAGGTTGAGACTCCTTTCTTACATAATGGCGTTGGGCTACTCAGGAATGTTGCTTGGTCTCCATGGAGACTGTTTCTGTGCTGTCAGGAATTCACTGTAAGAATTACACTTGGTGGGTAATCTCTTGATTGATGTGTACATACTTCTGTGTAATTCCTCAACTGATCACTTTGCCACACACAGCATTTGCGTCCTTTTCCACATTTATGTACACACACAACAGCGGGGCACAGATCCCAAGAGTTAAACTGTTCTTTTTCTTTATTCCTTCTCATGTCTCAATTTGTGTTTTCACCCTTATCCTCCAATGTTGCTGCAGACCACAGAAACTCCGCTGGCCGAGCTTTCAGAACTCCCATCGGCCAAGCTTGGCCTCCGTCCAGCTCCAGATTAGCTGCCAGTCTGTGCTACAGATGAATCTGCTGCAGAAACTCTCCCTGCTGCAACTCACCGCCCTACTGGAGAAACACACCCCGACAAATAAACATGGCTTCAGTTGGTGAGTGCAAATATAGAGTATGCGCACGGAAAAGCAGTAGGTTTAGCAGTCCTATATTAAACTTGTCGTGTAGAATGATTGCTACATCTGTCTGTTTCTGAAAGTAATGCCCCCCCAATATTATCCTCTCAGCCAGTCACTGCCCTCTAGCCAATCCATCCATTCCACTCCATCTGCAACTTGCTGAATAGTGCTGTGACGGCTGTCCACAGAGGTTGGGTTTCACATTCTTTTCCCAGGCCCATAATTGCAGAGAAGGGGTGCACATTGTCTTCTTCTCAATGGTGCAATCATGGCAGTTCACACGCAAGGTGCTGCGCTGGAGGCTGGAAAGAGATGCCCTCCCCTCTAATGGTCTTTGCGATGTTTCCTATGCCACTTATAGGCATTTGGTCTGACTCTACGTAATATGCTGTGCTTGATTACCCACTAGCACCCAAAGTGTTCAAATCTGTTGTAAGAGAGGCCCCATCTAAAAGTGGCACAAATATAAGTGAAACACAAGATTTAAATGTATTTTTTTAAAATGTAATTTTCTTTTTATTAACAAATTTAAGTATTATATTGCATGATTTTTGGGAGTCAAACAGTTAACTTCTCGATTACCACGTTTTCCATTTTAAGTTTCCTGCCAAGGTCTGATGAGAAAATTTAACTGAAAGTGAAAAATCACATCATACTGTTGTGTTTTTCTCCTGCTGGAGGCCTTTCTTGGACAGAAACTGAAGGCGTTATGACAGTCTTATGACAGGTCGGGGCTCTCTGAAAGACAGAGTGCGATTGTTGGCCATTTGAGGCCTGTGCATATTCAGAATTCCGTCCCCGAACATAAAATGCTCCTTTTTCATTTTTCCCAAACCGTGGTACTGAGAATCAATCTGAGTCTTGTGAACAGCAGCGCTTACAAAGAAATGCTTGTATTGAGTCACCCGCAGTTCTTCTGCTAAGCACACTCACACCCATGCATATAGAAGCACATCTATAAATCTGTGGGCATGTTTTCATCTGTGCTGCGTGTTTCAGCTCAGGGTCTGTGGCTATAGACTTGTCGTCCTCTTGCCCTCCAGAGTAAGAAATAGCAAGAACCCAAGAGCTTTACACATCCCCACTGTGTGCTGATATGTAAAGCGCCTGTTTTTCCCCTTTAGTTACTCAGGCTAACATCAAGCTTCCTCGCCCTCATCTTGTTTATCCTCCTCCTCTTATAAACCTGGATGCATAAATGTGCGGCTGCTCTCATAAAAACACACACAAACACTTCATTGCAAAAGCGTACTTCTGTATCAATCAGCAATCAGCACACTTCATGTTACTGAAATCAGAAACTTTCATTGTGTGTGTGTTGCAGGGCTGTACCAAAGTTTATGAAGCGGATCAAAGTGCGCGATTACAAAGACAGGAACGTGTTTGGTGTGCCACTACAAGTCATCGTCCAGCGGACTGGCCAGCCCCTCCCTCAGGGAATCCAGCAAGCCATGCGCTATTTACGCAATCAGTGTCTCGATCAGGTAATATTTTAGTATGTTAGTACGCTCCTAAGATCAGAGTGTAAACTCAATCTAAGAAAATGCAGCTTAAGGATGTTATATTTCCTGCCAGCCTTACAGTTGTATGGTCTTATTTTTTATTTTTATGTTTTGTATTTTCAGAAATTAAATCTTTTTTCTTTAACATGCTTGAATTGCACAATATCTGTTTCAGGACATATTCAGCCAGTTAAATTGTCACATCACATTTTTTCTTCCCCGCTTGATGTTACATAAGACTGATTTGTGAACAGAAAAGAAAAAAAATCTGGCAGCCACTCATCCACTATGTGTATATATACAGTTTCTCTCTTTCCCCTTTTTCTCATCTCCCTGTCATACATAAGATAAAACAGGGAGGCCTGTTCAAAATCACTGTTTTTACGGAATACTTCTGCATTCATGAGGGAAAGCAGGAAGAAATCCATAGAAAGTCACTGCTAACGAAGCGCAAAACTGAAAAATGAATGACGGCTTTCTTCCCAAAGTGAGACAAGGGGCCTCTGTTCAGAGGTGGTGAAAGCTCATGGAAAAATTTTCAGACTGGACATTAAGATTTTTTTAAGTATTTATTTCCTTTTCATACATCCTTTAAAAAAAGCACTTGCACAGCTTTCTGCACAAGAGTGAGGAGCTTCTTGTCTCATTTTGAGCTCTGAATTTGACATGTTAATATATTAAACATAACAGGATGTAAGTTTTTAAAGACGTGGGATTTGGATGTACACAGTTTTAGACACTAATAAGTGGATCAAATATTGCACTCGGACTAACACTGAGACTCATAAGGGACTTAAAGTGCAAAGAAAAGAAGTAACTGTCTCCATCTCTCCTCCCCAGGTGGGTCTTTTTAGAAAATCGGGAGTTAAATCTCGAATCCAAGCTCTTCGTCAGATGAACGAAGCAAGCGGCGCAGACGGAGGAGGAGTCAACTATGAGGGCCAATCGGCTTACGACGTTGCCGACATGCTGAAACAGTATTTCAGAGACTTGCCAGAACCCCTACTTACAAGCAAACTGTCTGAGACCTTTCTCCAGATATATCAGTGTAAGAATATATTTAAACTGATCAGCATCTCTGCATGCAGTTGCACAGCAGTCTCATCTGTTCACCTGTAAGGAGACACACAATACCATGTTAGTGTTTCAGACCCTGCAAATGCTCAACAAATCAGACATAATTTAGTGCAGAAAAATACCATCTTCATACAGGAAACATCATCACTGGTTCATCCGTCAGGTGCTCACTGTCACATTTGCATCTCTCAGATTTACTCGCTACTTAAAAAAAGCTTGTACAAGGTGAACCCAAGCCTGCCTTAAACATGCAGCATACAATGTACACATTCATGGTGTTGTATTGATTAGTCCTAAGCTCAAATCTAACTGTAAATCTTTTGAATTCCTGATTTTAAATGTATCTCATCCAAAACGGATTTCAGAGAAACTGCTCCTTTTTGCATTAGTGTATCGCCCACCGGGGACTTACTCAGAGTTTCAGACCAAATTCTCTGATCTCTTGTCTGAATTAGTGCTGACTACTGATAAAGTCATTGTAGAAGGTGATTTTAATATTCATGTTGATGATGAAAAAGATAGCTTAAACATTTCCTTTAGTTCTATTCTAAACTCAGATTGATTTGGTGCTTCCAACTCAATTTTGTTGGTTTCCTTATATAGGCTATTATGAATTGACTTTCATTATGTTTTGTTTTGTTTTTTTTCCCTGTCTGTAAAGCGTCTTGAGATGGCATTGCTGTGATTTGACGCTATATAAATAAAGTTGAATTGAATTGTATAACACACTTAGATCCCACAGTAGCTCATTCTTGGCAGGAAAAGTCAGCCTTACCAAATTTCCTTCCTGAATCAGTGAGCTTGTGAATAAAAAGACAACATGATGTAGCATGACGGTGGTTTATAACGCTGGAGAGGAACCATGACAAACGCTATCTTCTCCTACAGACATGCCTAAAGAGCTCCGTCTGCAGGCGACCCGCGCTGCCGTCCTGCTTCTGCCGGATGAAAACCGGGAGGCGCTGCGGACGCTGCTGTGTCTGCTCAGCGACGTGACGGCCAGCGTGGCCGAGAACCAGATGACCCCCACCAACTTGGCTGTTTGTCTCGCTCCGTCACTTTTCCACCTCAACACCCTGCGCCGCAAAGAGAGCTCCTCACCAAGGTGTGTGTGGGGCCTGCGTCCTCCGGCCACCCGTATGATCTCATAGCTTTTGACTGACAAGAGTTATTGTTATTTGAGATTACGTAACATCTAATAAGCTGTATGTTTTGAAAACAGGAAGAGGGTCACGCCAAAGAAACAAAAGAGTAAGATGCTGTAGATGGAGGGCAGAGATGAGAGAGGAGGAAGGGAGCAAAGCTGCAGAGAAGAGGAAGGGATAGAGGCAGAGGAAATGGAGATGTTACATAAATATCTTTAACCATTTAAGACACAGTTTATCACCTGTATGCAGCTCACCCGCTTGTTCACCCTGTTGGTAATCCATTAAGATCGACTTGTTTATCTTTTCCTGCTCTCTTCTTTTGTGACAGGGTTATGAACCGGAAGCAGATGCTGGGAAAACCAGACCAGAGGGATCTAAATGAGAACTTGGCTGCTACTCATGGCTTGGCACATATGATCCAGGAGTGCAGAAAACTCTTCCGGGTCAGTGAAAAGTATTAATAGCTGTAATTGTGTTGTATCAAAATGCACATACGTTTAAAGTTAAAAGAAAATAGACCCAAAATGGTTTAATGACGGACGTTCTCACTGAAAACCGCCATTTGAGTCAGTTAAGATATTTAGTCGACTTTGACAAAGAAATGTCACCGCTAGCTCAGTGTACCGTGTCACCTCTGCACACCTCACGTCCCAACATTTGTCCTGCAAACATACTCCCTGTTACATAACAAGCTGATCCCAGTCTTGTTATGATTACATCAAGTAAATATGTGCTTGGAGTGCCAACATCGTGCTGAACTTCCTGTGCCTGTGGGTTCATTTAAATCCTTCTCCAAGCATTTGTGGGAAAAAAAAAGGCAAATCCACAAATCCTGTCTATGAGTGAGGCTGACTGTCTCCACAAGGGAAGCTCTTGACTCGATAAATAGTAAATAATCAGCATTACAAATCCCATTAGAATGACAGTCGCCCTCAAATGTGCTCTGCATTGTGCCCTCTTTTCTGACACGCCACAGTAAATGCTAAAAGGCCACACACTGTGGGTCATTAATATCATTCAAAGTTATATTGGATTGTGGTGGAGCTTCCTGACTTCCTGTCTTCCTGCCATAGTCATATCACACTAGTAAACTCAATTACCCCCTGAATTATTCCCTTTAAACAGATTAGTATTTGCTCATGGAGGTTCCTAAGAGGAAAATGTCTTCTAAAAAAATGAACATAATGGGCTTAATTAGAACTGGCCTTCTCTTATCTAATGACAATCTTGGACGGTAATGTTGTCAGGATTTGATTAAAAGATGGAAGGTACAAATAAAGGAAGTAAACAAAAAGAATGAGCTGCACAAACATGGAGATGACAACAGGATTCAAAATGTTTCCACTTTTAGAAGCAACACATCCGAGCCCAGGTTGCATACTGGGAATTACTGTAATGAGGAAATGGGTACCTGATAAACATCCTTAAAGAGTCTGTAAAACTCATAATTTAAGACCTTTTAAAATGTGACCTGCGTTGATTAATGTTCATAAGTTCCAGTGCAGAAACATTTCATAACTTCTTATGCAAGTTGTAATTATTTATGTGTTTAATATCTATTGAAGCAGTATAGAGGTATATATTTGTGTAAAATCTCTAACTCTTCTTACCCTTCTTTTCTCCTTCAGATCCCTGAAGAAATGAACCGCTGTAGGAACTCGTATGTGGAGCAGGCTCTGCCGGCGCAGCGCTTAGAGGAGCTTGCAGGCGAAGAGGCCGGGCGAGGCGGTTACAGGGCTTACCTGCAGGACAGCTTGGATGCTTTTCTGAAAGAGGCCAAAGACAAGTTCAAAGGTTACGACAGCTTCTCCACGCCCGAGCATGCTGAGCTCTCCTACAGGAAGGTAAGCGGGGAGTCATTTTCTACAAATATAACAAATAAGATTAGGGACAGATTCCTTGCTGGAAGAGAAAGAGAAGGCACATCAGTCACCTGTCTTCGGTGTGTAAAAAAAAAAAAAAAAAAAGCAGCCTTTCGTGAAGCGAACACACCGTCTTGACTCAGTTTCCTGTCTTCTTTTTTAGTCTTAATGTTCGCCTTGCCTCTCTACTGCTTCTCAAAATAGTTAGTGGAAAAGCAGCAGTTAGGGTTTCCTGTACAGAAACACATCCGTGTGAAAGCTGCCCAGCTCCTGGCATCTCATTCCCATCACTGGACTCTGGACTCTTTCCCAGAATGACATCAGCTTGAAATGGAGACGCACACAAACACACACACACACACACACACACACATCCCAGGCCTACATTTCCTGTGTCTAGTGTGCAAGGACCCTGGATAGAGTTATCTTTTTCTTTTTCTAGTCTAAAAATCACAAGGCAGAGAGTGGGTGTTCATCATCAGATGGCCGATTGAAGCAACCGACATGGCTGAGGGGCAGTATGAGGTTGTAACATAGCTGGCATGCTGTACATGAAATTTTGCCTGAACTACCACTTTAAATGTTTAATTCAATTCAATTCAGCTTTATTTGTATAAACAATGTATTTCCCAACAATGTTGTCACAGGGCACTTTACATACACATCATTTCAAGCCAATTCAAACATATCCTATATAATAGAAACCAACTGATTGTATTGAATCATGACTTCGTTCCAATCCCCCATCCTGAGCTGCACAAGGCGACAGTGGGAAGGAAAAAACTCCCGTTTAACAGGAAGAAAACCTTCAGCAGAACCCGGCTCAGGGAGGGCAGCCATCTGCCTCGACTGGTTGGGGTGGAGAGGACAGGAAAGACAGAACAACATGAACAACTGCACTTATTCAGGAAGACCTGCGGAAAAAAGGAGAAATAAGTTAGAGATGGCAATATTGTCATATTGTCATACATTAATACATTAGAGAAATAGAGCGAGGATATATGGCATCGTTTATAAGGTCATTAGATATTTTACGTGATGCTACTAAAACTCCCTCATGTTCTTCTCTTTTCTCTCTCCTCCTTAAAAATACATCAAAG
Organism: Telmatherina bonti; assembly: GCF_933228915.1. Classification (NCBI taxonomy): domain Eukaryota; kingdom Metazoa; phylum Chordata; class Actinopteri; order Atheriniformes; family Telmatherinidae; genus Telmatherina; species Telmatherina bonti. The sequence goes on from NC_136621.1 coordinate 32,891,866, forward strand.
ACTGAAGATAATAATGAGAGATAACCAGACGTGTGTGTCTGTTTCTCCAGGTGCACGATGGCTTTCCACTACGGCTGTGGAAAGTGACTGTAGAAGTTCCTGCCAGTCCGGACGATGTTCTGACCCGGTTACTGAGAGAGCAGGGGCACTGGGATGAAGATCTGCTCGAGAGCCGAGTAATTGAGACCCTTGACGAGAGGACGGAGGTCTACCAGTACGTCCGAAACACCATGGCTCCACATCCCACTAGAGACCACCTGGTGCTCAGGTAGATGGTTTTCCTTCTCCTCACTTATCTTTTGTTTATTTGTGTTCTTCTACTCCTATACTTTCATAGTTTTTTTTCTCAACCCAACCTATGTTAATCCTCTCCACTAGAACGTGGGTAACGGACCTGCCAAAGGGAGCATGTGCACTGGTGTGTTCGTCTGTGGACCATGAAGGGGCACCAGTGGTTGGTGTCCGCACTAATGTCCTTACTTCACGCTACTTCATAGAGCCCTGTGGAAACAACAAATCCAGACTCACACACATTTCCAGAGTTGACTGCAGGTGGGTGCGTTAGCCAGGACTAAATATAAATCTGGCATTTACGTTCCCTGTCTCATTTAGTTAAGTAATCAATAAAACTAGCTGCACAGGGCCATCTGTAGTCTGTGTAACCAAAACCAGATGATCTAACATGACATCTCCTTCCTTTCCAGGGGTCGCTTCCCAGAGTGGTACAATAAACTTTACGGACACTTGTGCGCCGCTGAAGTGGCTCGGATACGAGACTCGTTCACCGTGCCTATTGACAAATGAGAAAGCAGCGTCCAGTCTGACCCGAAACGGTTTCTTTGATTGAAATGAATAATTCCAGCTGAGTGCAGATGGATTAAAAGCCTCTTTATGCTTTATAGTGAAGGACAAACCATAAAGCATGGGTTGAAGGACTTGTTTTCACTGCATTCATACAGACTAATGTTACGTTTAAAACCATTCTGTTGGGCCCGCCAAGAGGACTCCAAAACAGATTTATCTATGGAACATTATGTTGCTGATACAGGACGTATAGCTTAAACTTGATCTAAAGGGTGCTATTGCTTCCGAGAAGCAAGGGAGATTCATGGTATGTGTGAGCGTGAGTGTGTGCGCACAGCAACAAGCGGTTGAGTCATATTTGTCGCGTTGGTTTTCAGGTGGAGAATGATGTGTACATATAGTATTCTGGTCACACACTACCAGTCGGTGCTTGCCTTGTGTTACCTTTGTCCCCTTTTCTGTTACGCCAAAGCACAGCAGGACCAGTAGACATTATTACGACGAGCTGATTGATAAATCTATGGGTGGAGAAAGATGCAAATGTGCTGGTAATATGCAGGCTGAATGGAGACAATGGACAGGATATGGAGAGATGACAGGACACTGCACACTGGTTTTTAGTGTTTCAAGGCAGAGACAGAAGAGAACTGGTGGCTGGAACACCAAAAGAAGTATGAATCAAAGAAAGGTTTCATTTACTGACTAGCTAAAGAAGTCACTTCATCCCTCGAGTTCACGTCGCCAGGGTGAGTCATGAGCTTGAAATGAGAGTTGATTTTTTTTTTTTTTTGTTTTTTTTTTGGTTAAAAACAAACAGGCACGATGAGTTTTTATTCCAGTAAAGCAATAAGTGCCAAAAACAAATGTTTCGGTGACAAAGAACAGAAAATAGCCATAAAAAGCTCTGAAGTGATAAAATTGATGCTCAACGAACAGATTTATTGGACCAAATAAAGAAAAAGCTGAAAGCGTTTCAGTATTAATATTACAGCCATCAGTAGGTGTTTTGTTTAGAGCACAGCACAATTCATACTTTATGGGATTGTTGTGGCCAGACATCACTTATATACATAAAAAAAAAGAAAAAGCATAATTAAAAACACTAAAAAGGAAAAAAAAAAAAAAGGTCCTTTTATAAAGGTGGGGATTTTACAGGTTTTACTGTAGAAAAGAGGGCAGATTGAATGTGTGGTTTTAAAGGAAGGATAAATATGTTTAAGCTTTTTTCTCTGTACTGTCTTGCCAGTGTTTAAAAGGTAGTTGGAGGTTTGGGTCTTTATAACCAGCTGACCTTCTTCAGTAGTAACACTTCAGTCTGAGGCCGTGCATCGTCTATGTTCAGTGTATAATTAAGTCACTAAGCCATTGTTCATATCATAAATGTTTGTACCTGTAACTGTGTCTGCCAAATAATAATGCATGACAATGACAGATAATTTAAAGCAAATATTTATACCTCAGATATTTTTGTTTGTTTTCTATCATTTTATTTTATTTTATTGTACATGTTAAGCTCTGTGTTACAGATATGAAAAATGTCTATCTTTTTTATTAATATTATTTCTGTACAGGTTAATCAAAGTGCACTATTAAAAGTATTAAAATAAAAATTGTCCAGGTTTTTTTTTTTTTCTTTTTTGTTAAAATACTGAAATGAGACCAAACCTCTACACAGAATACTTCTCGGACCAGAAAGGCACCTTTTTGTTGTGGTTTTGGCTGTGAAATCCCTCCAAACTGTTCTCTACGCTACTGTTTGCTCCAGTATTTACACCCAGTCTGTGGATTTCCATTTGCATTTCCACTGAAAACATTGCTCCATGTCTTTACTCCATTCCACACCAACACGTGTGTGATTGGACTAGAACGGCCTGAAAGACGGTGATATGATCTGTTCTTATGTTTCCAAGAATGTGGCGTATTGTACCACAGTTGGACTGGTTTGGAAAGAGGGGTACAGGAATCCACACTGGTGATGATGCTCCTCTTCATACTTTTAATCACTAAGCAGAAGAAGAAGTTCTCTTCTGTCGCAGGAAACTATCCTGACTGCATGTTCTGCACTTGTTCATGCTTTTCCTATTATCCAAACATTGGAATGGTTACAAGCCATGAACCTGGGTTGTGTATTTCCGTAACTCGAGTGGGTACTTTCCATTCATGTACAGTGTGACAAGTGTTAACTTGACTGCGAAAGTTCTCTGCCAAGATGATGCATTTTATGCTGGCGTACTCACACTTCATATGGAGCAGCACAGAACTAGACATTATCCAGAACCTTTTAAGCATCACGCGTAGCTAAAGACGTATCCATGTGCCTGTCTCTGAATTACTCAGGTTTGTCCTCACTCCCTGTTTGAATAACATAAACATCTACAAACAAGGCTTCTCTGACTTCCTTTCCATCTTCTCCTGAGTGTATGTGTTTCATTGTATATTCCACACTGGTGTATTTTTTCCATGCGCTTGTGTTTTTCCTGAGCACCCTAAACACCTCGGAGAGATTACGCAGACCCAGATAACAGAGTAAGCACCAGGGCTGCATTCCCGCACCTCTGTTTGAGAATCCAGCTCCGAAGCTTTCCCACATTGATAAATGAATATGAACGTGTGCATTCCTCAGCGCTTGTGCTCTTCCTCTTTGTCAAGCATTTATCAAAATGCTGCCCTTGGAGTTTTTGGAAGAGGACACTGTAAAAGTGTTTTCGCTATATATCAGGTCTCATTTTTAATTGCTTATGTCACTGAAGGTCAATTGTTGTTTTTCTTAAACACAGAACCACTGCAACCCTGTGCAATCTAACCCGCTTATTAGTTTCTTTTGTTATTGACCCCAGAAAGTTGACAGCAGTCAAAGAACTGCATCACATCTTGTATCTCCATGTGGTCCAGAATGATCTGTTGGATAACTTATAGTACTGTTGTGGCAACAGAAACACTATGTCACTGCGATAAGATTATATTTTTAGAGTCAACATAGAAAAGGATGAGAGCGTTTCCACTGCTGACCTCATGTCTTTCCTCAGCATGGCTCCATATTTTAGAAATTCCAAAAGCAGGCAGGAAAGTTTCTGAGCCAAGAAAAATTTATTGTACTTTTCTTCCTGCAATAGAAACAAAAATCAGGTGGGCCCAGTGTGTGTTCTGCTGGCGCCCATGCCCTCATGTGGATGTGTGGGACAAAAAGGTAAAGAAACAGTTGAGATACACTGATGGTCAACTCACATCTCTTTGGAAACAAAGGTGGAATTTTATCAAAGAATTGTAGAGGAGACATTCTTCAACAAATGCTTTAAGGTTTTGTGCCAAGTAAGTTCCAATATATTTCCCTAAACTCCCCTATTTGGAATCAATAAATGAATCTTAATGGTACTGCATGTGTTTTGCTTTTGATTTTGAATCTTGATTTTCTTAAGCTACTGAATCTCTGACTCCATTCACCATTGTGAGAATCCCAGTTTTATCCTCCAAAAATGTTGTTTTAATCTACTTGGGACAGAACACACATCCACCCAAGTGTTCAAGAGCTGTCTTGGGTGGTGACAGATCTCACTGATGGACAAGTTGCTGTGAGTCTGTTTCACACAGTTCAACGCTGCCCTCTTATGGTAAGTAATGAGCACTTAAAACTCTACATCAGGAGTGGCCAAGTCCAGTCCTCATAGAGCTACTGTCCTGCGGCATCTAAAAGCTGGATGCATCACATAAACGGCTCATTGCCAGACCTCTGCAGAGCTGAATGACATGCACAGGAAGGAATTCAGGTGTTTGAGAAGAGATGGATCTTAAAGTAGTCAGATAGCTCTTGAGCAGGGATCCTCAATCACAGTCCTCAAGGCGCAGTGTCCTGCAGGTTTTCCTTCTGTCCCTACTGGAACACGCCAGACTCAGACTCAGACAAGCTCTGCATATGTCTGCTAAATACACATTGATTTGAATCAGGTGTGTTGCAGCAGGGACGCTTGGAAAACCTGCAGGACACTGGTCCTCGAGAACCTGGATTGAGGATCCCTGCTCTTGAGTATACTTGCAGTAAATACACATCTATGCAGCATTAACCTCTTCTTTAGGAGACTACCTGTACAGGAGGGAACATGAGACATGTGCTGTATATAAGATTGTTGCACATGCAAGAAAGAGCCAATCCTAACATGTAGCATGCCAAAATGGTGGGAAAAACTCAGCTAAAAGACTCTACCAAGCAATTATATCAGAATTTAACAAGAATATGAGAGCATCATTGTCAACGTTACACCTTCATCTAATTTCTACACCTCAAGCAAACCACACAAACAAGACTAACAGCTACAAACTGAGCTAACAGATCAACAATAGCTTAAAAAAAAAAAAAAACATAAATCATGTCTTATTTTTTTATGGTCAAAAGTTTTAATCTAGTTAAAGGACAAATAAACTCTGATCCTTTTTAATTTTGTGATTTACTTCTTCTGGATCCTCGTGGTGTTTGTAAGGTGAATTTGTGGACAATCCTTTAATCTCCAGACTCTTGTAATTGATAAAGGTGTCATCAACATCTGCTAATGACATATTTAAAAAAAAAAAAAAAAGCTAAAGAAACATGCACATCCCAGATGAATAATACTGGATGCTGGACCGTAAAGGCAATCCAAGATGAAAAAGTGAAGTCCCCACCCTGGAAGATACTCCTTTAGATTTAATTGGAATTATTGGAATAATTCTATAGATAATTAATTGTGTGATGTTTTGAGGACTAGCCCTTCTTCAGACATGCAGAAGGCATGAAGACACTTCTCCATATAAACAATCACCACAAAACATCACACAACTAAACCACTAAAGGAGAATTCCTGAGATATTTCCCTGTTTAACACCTCCATTAAAACATGTGTAAAATGGCTCAAGTTCACTTTTTTTAGCTTCTACTTTGATGCTGAACAGGACAAGCTTAAAAAAATGAAAATGAAACACCCATACTGACTGCTTCCCAGTAAATCCCAGGAGATGTTTTTGTGTGTCCTGCATTGGCTATATTACCAGGAACATTTGTAGCCAAAGGGCCATTGAGATAGCACATCCACCACCAAGCCCAATGTTCTGATTCTCATTTTAAGAAAAAAAAAGACAAGAAAACAATATTGTACTAATCAAAAGAGTAGAAAAAGCCTTCCAGCTGTTTACTATCCATTGGAGCAGTGACACACTTTGACCACTAGATGGCACTGTGCACACACACTACAATACTTCACACCAAACCACATCAACTTCTCATTTCATGGTCTCTGTTTTTCTTCTAATAGTTTCCCACCTCATCATTAACAAGCATATGAATGCATTCAATGGTTCTGCTTCACCAGTGGTTATAAAACTGTCATATTATGTGCTTATGATTCCTATAGTTTCCCAAAGAGGAATATAACTAACATTTATTCGGTCATGGATCAACTCTGTGTTGGAAATAAATAAGATTAGGGTAATAACCTTATATTAACCTTAGAGCTTTGTCATGTAGTCTGTACAAAACTCTCATTTAAAAACATTTACTAATAATTAGGTTGATCATTCTTAGACCAGTTTGAATAAATCCAATTTAAACACCTTAATACTGTAAATGAAACAGTTGGAATTAATCATTTTCTTTCATTTGACTACATATGATAGAATTATAAAAAACTATAAACAACTGAGAACGAAAGCTCTGAAAACATGGAACTACATGGAAACTTGTATCAGATCAATACTTAGTCAGACAGAAAAAATACTATTTTCTTTTGCTTTTAATCTTTTGGAACATAATTTGTGTCTCTGCTATCTGATATTTAGCTGACTGTAATGATAACATATCACAATTCTCACCATATTGCAGTTCAATAATACTGTCATTGCTTCTTTCCGTTGGTAATCATCATCAGATTTTCAAACTGGAATTGGTTTACAGCCCCGCTGTTCTGTGCCAACCAGTCAGATGTTTCCATTTTGTCCAATAAAGAGTGCTTTTCTTAATTTAAGCATATGGTCCAAAGATAGAAGATTTTGGATGTGCAGATTAGGAGGCGAATTTCAGGGCAAATTAAATTTGATTTTATTTGTTTTAGTGGAGGTTTTCCTGTATGCATTGTTTGTGTTAACATGTCTGACAAAGAACACTGCAACTTAGAGGATCAAGTTGTAGCCATCAATACAGACACAGCCTCATTAACGCATGATGGATGCAACAAAGAAACTTCAAATTCTAAAATGCTTAAAGTTTACACACATTTCCAATTGCCTGTCAGAAAAGATCCACACATCAGTCTTAAGGTTGATGAGAAATATAGCCTCCCTCTTCTTGTCTGTTCCTGAGGGACAAGCTTTGATTAAAGGCCAGAAATGCATTTCTGCAAAAAATTCAAATATATCTTTGACTGCATTTATACCAAATATAGACATTTTGGAAAACACAACAAAAAGATATAAGAGAACAGCATCTACCATATTTTTTATTAAATAAAAGCAGTTTGGAAAATATTTCACAACAGTTTTGTGAATGAGTTGTTGTTCTTTTGGATGTGTTTACTGTAATAGGGTTGTTTATGTATTTGCATGGGTGCATTGTTGTGTGTTTTCTACCTCTAGGTCAAAATATAATGAATTCATTTTTGGCCCTGTAGACATTTGTGCCAAACTCCCTCGGGGTGTTCCTAAATCATCAAAATAGAAAAGGACAGACAGCGCGAGAAGGAAAATGCTACTGGCTACAAACAACTGCTGACAGCATTTCTAAATAGGTTTTCCAGTCTTGTTGGCATCTCAAATCACATTAAAGAACAAGCACCACTTGCCCTCTTAAAGACAAATTGGAACAGCACTTTCTTTGTCACCACATGCCTTTTCTTAAATCCTACATACACTTGCACACCAAGCAGCACATGAGGGTAATGTGGCGTTCAAGGACACTTTGTATGATGTACGAGGGAATCCAAAGATCATGGCAATAACCATCTAGCAGTCAGACATTTAAGTTGTGGTATTTTCTAGTTCCAGGGAAAGGAAATGTAACTCAGTATCCTGAAAATCAGCTGTTTACAACTTTAGATTAGACAGGGGATGTTCATTAGTATACATTGTGTCCCTTTTCTGTTAGGATGGTGAGTAAATGGCAAAAAGATAGACTCAAGGTATATCTTATGGAAAACTGCAACTGTGTAAGGGGAAACAGTTTGATTACTGAAAAAAAAAAACAAGTCTATGATGGACTTCTGGAATTATATAATTAAAAACATAGGCAAAAGACCCCCCATAATTAAACAAGTTTGTGATTGGTTTGATCTGATAACATAATGCTCATCAGACCAAACTAATAAAATACATCCATGGCCCAGAGGACTGTTGCATTAACCATTAAGGGCCAGTTATATGTGAATGCATTTTTATTTTAAATTCATTTGAATTCTTCTGCATGAAATGAGGCGCACCTACTCAGTTGCTTGTTATCAGTCACATTGCAACAATGCATGTCAACATGGTCAAGATTATTAGCTGAAGTTCAGATGGAGCATTATAATGGAGAGGTAAGGTGATTTAAATGACTTTAAGCAAGGGAAGGAGGCATGTTCTACTGGGATCTGAAGGACTTCAGAAAAATGATCTGAAATAAGCTGTAAATATTTTATCAGGTTAATACAACAGTCAAGCAGGTCACTGAGAGGCGATTAAAACCTTAGTGAGGGTAACTTTAATTATATACATATATATAATATACACACAGTTTTGCTCATATGTATTCATCCCCTTTCATTAAAGAAAAGGCTGAATTTACAAGTCACTCAAATAACTGGAGACTTAAAAAAGGTACAATAACTAAAAATTTGTAGAAATATAATTTAGTAATATAAGACACTGTTTTTTCTTCATTTAATTGAGTTGAAGAAAGAAAAAAAACCAAACAAAAAAATTGGTCCTGGACAAATTAGAGCACTTTTCTGTTGAACAGTGGGACAAAATACCTGTCAACAGGTGCAGAAGTCTGACTGAGAGGAACAGAAAACACCTGACTGTAGCAGAAACATTAAAGGATTGTTCAACAAAATATTAGTTTATGAATGATGTAATATGTAATAAATTATCTTATTTGTTTGCTTTTTTAAAAAAAATATTTCTATTGAACCAGAATTAGAAAATAATGTGATGATTTTCATAAAATTTTTTATTTATTATTACTTTAGTCAATTTCAGCTTATTTTACAGGCAGCTTTTTTTGCCTTCTTTAATGAAAGGGTATGAATAAATATGAGCATAACTGTATATACATATATATAGGTCTGTATAAAACTAAAGGACATTACAAGGATGAAAGTGTTACAACATCGTCTTACACAAGTTAATGGCCCGTTTTCTGTACAAGACTACACAGGCTTTAAAAACTTCAGATTAATATGTTAAACAACATTAATAAAATCGAAAGGTATGTAAGAGTTGAGGGACTTAGGGGTCGCTCACATCTGGCGCAGTTTGTCAACTTCACTGCGTCTCTTCCGCAGTTATGAAACTTTCCAGCGCATGTTTTATAACAGGCCCGTTCCGACCAATCATGACGCAGCATTGCTTATCACGTGACCAAGATTTCCTTTATGTAACGAACTGATAGCCGTGTGGAAGTTCGTTGCTAAAATTGCCAAGGACCGCGGCAAGCCATCGGCATGTCTCGTCACAATAACAGAATAAAACACACATAGCACTTCGCAAAACATATCGAAGTCATAATGTCGCTGCAACCACAAGTAGCAGACGTGCCAGAGGAGAGAAGCGCCTTCTTCATTGGGCCGGACGCGGACAATGTCTCTGAAGAGGAGGACCACCTAGAACTTATTCTTCAGAAAGGCAACGCTCTGGCATCGGAAGACTCTCTAAAAGAAGCCATTGACTGGTTTTCAGCGGCTATGCAGTATGGTCCAGTCCGACCGGACCAATTAAGCACTTTTGTGGATTGTATCCTTCGCAACTTCAAGAGGAAAACGCCTGGTCCAGGTGCATCCACAGGCCAGACCTCGGACCCAGAAGAGGGCTCCGAGGACGGAGTGTTGAACTGTCCCAGCTGTCATGGCTTTTTAGGGGAACCTGTGACTGTAGCTTGTGGACATTCGTATTGTAAAAGATGTTTCCGCCGGCGGCTGCTCTCTAAATGCAAACTGTGCGGCGAAGCAGTCGGCGCTAAGGAGAAAGTGAATGTAACTCTCTGCGGACTTTTAGAAAAATGGTTTCCTGACGGGATGAAAACGTCAAAAACATTAAGCGAAGCTGACGCAATGTGTAGAAGAAAACGCTACAAAGAAGCCGTGGCACTGGCTACTGATGTTATCCGGTCAGGTGAGTGCCATTATCACAACATTATAGCGCCCATGTTGTTCAAGAATAGGTGTGTCTTCTTGGTTTTTTTTAAAAAAAAAATCAAAACAGCGTGTAAAAATGCGTGATAATAAGTGTAAAAAACGGGTGTGAAAACCTCTTTAGTGAGTGGACCCTTGAAGGGGGAAAAGTTCAGTGAGTTCTACTGACCAATATTGTGAAAACCATGTCAGCATGTGTTGTGTTGGTGCCAGCCTCCTGACTGCCCTCAAGTCTGGAGGGCCTTGCTTACGAAATGCAACGCACCGCGCATGCGCACTAACAAAAAGTTGCATAAGGCAGGTCGTGACACACACTGGGGCAGGTTTTGTAACTTATCAAAGTTGTAATTGTTCCGGCTGTTACGAACCGCTGTTTCATAAATGTTCTGAAGAGGGGGATGAACATGCCGTTACTGGATCAAGGAAGGGGCCAGGGTCAAACTGGTGGCCCCATGCAAGCTCTCAGGAGGGCAGCAAGTAAAACTAGGCCAATTCTGTCACATTGTTTTGTAAGAAACGTGTTATTGCTTTGGGATGGGTGGAAGGGTGGAGTTTGCAGGTATGCAAACACGAATTGATAGGAACGTAATTAAATAATTTCCCTGTATATAATACTGCCAATAAATATTACAGTTGAGTAATTAGTTATCAGTTATAAAAAAAAAAAAATACAATTAATGGCTGAAACTTAAGATATGATCCTGCATTGTAGTTATTTGCTGTGCTGCAAGAAGAATATATGTACATATACTTTTTTTTCCAAGATCACTGAACCTTAGATAAGCTCTGATTATGCAGGAAGGAGATGCAATTTCCTGCTTTTGTCTTGTTTTTATGTTACTGAGGTAACAGTGGTCTAAGAAGCCTGATATCCTGACATCAGGTCTGGAATATTACTTTGGACTTCCAAGATTATATAAAACATAACATGCTGCACATTTAATTTCTGTTATCTGCAGCAACCTTACTGCTAGCAGGATGAATGTGAAGAAAATTTTGACCTGACCTTCTGTGTCACCACAACCTCAGTGATCTTGGAAAGGATTCATCAAATAAGTACTAACAAAATAATGATTCTTTTTATCTATTTATTTAAACTGTCATTGACGAACTAAGCATAAGAGGGTTTTCTTTTCCTGTTTCCTTATGAAAGTTGCAAAATTGACATTGTTCAGATGTCACCTTGATCTTTGTGGGAACATTACAACTTTTGGTATCGTCTTTGTGAAATGTCAACAACCATATGTTAAATTTGAGAAAGTAGTTCACCTGCTTTGGAGACATAAACATGGTTATGTAATAACCCCTGTTGTTGACCATTATAGTCCACAGTGCTTCCAGTAACCTTAGAGGCAGGACATGATGTGGTACATATGATTGTTATGTTGCCCTTCTGATGACCACAGGTTCTCTAGTCCTGATCTGACAAAACACAAGTTTGACTCAAATGTGTTTCAATGAAAGGTAGTAGACTAGTGGGGTGGATTATGTGCAATACAGTGTTTTAAAAAAAAAAAAAAAAAAAAGGCACAACTCTGATCATGTAGAAAGTTAAGATGGAATGCAGGTCAGCTTAATATAGTTGATTAATTCATTGATTAGTCTGCTAAATCTGATTGTTTGGATGAATAAATACCAAAGGAATTATTTTTATTGGACTTTACTAACATAGCTGATTTAGATGTGTTAAAGTTCATTCATATCTATGTATCTATCTGTCTGTCTGTCTGTTTGTCAAAATCAGGAGCAGAAATAAAAGAATCATCATATCTCTCATTGCTCTTTCAAAGCTTATGTAACTTATTATTCTTTAATTCTGTTTGCTGAGAGGTCAGTGACATACTTTTTTCAAAATTTGGGCTTATGATGTGTTTATATAAGGTATGAGTTGCAGGAGAAACCTTGTTGATGAAAAAAACATAAGGTTCTGAGTGTGTGTGAGAGAGGGGAAAGGGGGATTCTTGTGTAACTATACAAATCTTCTAGGTTTTACAATGAAATGACCTCTAGTTTGTTGGCAGTGGGATGATGAAAGCATTTGTTTTATCACAGAAGTTATTGAACAGGAATTGTATGAGTGACTGTTCCCTGTAATGTTGGGATTCCCACTTCGGTCCAGTGAGGGTCTCAGTCATGCAGGGTTTTTTTTTTTTTTATGTATCTCTGCTCCAAAATTGATGATTCATTGTGCAGAGCATCATAGGCTGTTGGACCAGTTTAATTTGGACCAGTTGTGTTGGCGCAGGAAAACACTGAAAACCTGCAAGACAGCAGCTGAATTGATTATCTCTGACCTAATCAATCAAGGACAAAGTTTAAAGGGAGGGAAAAGAAAACAAAACATTTTCTGAAGGTTTTTTCTTTTGCTTGCAGATCCACATATGATAATGGCCCGGCTGTCCCGAGCAGAAGCGTACACGGCTCTCAAGCAGTACCGACTGGCTCTTGAGGACATAGAGTGTTGTTGCAGGTCCAGTTGCACTGCTGAGGTAGGTCACTCATTAATACAGCAGCAATTACAGAGACAACGACAAACCACATCCATCCATCCATACATAACAATTAGTTTTTATTTTACTCTTTTGTTTCATATATGTAACTTGGATACAGGCTTAATGAAGAGGGTGTTAATCTCAACCTTAAAATCAGATGTACGCAATCATATATTTATGAACTCTGTCGCTGTAGAAGGTAATCTGTCTGTTACGGCATTACAGTGGGAATCTGACATGTGATGGCAGAATAGCCTCATTTAAACACCATGTGACTGCTAGACTCACCTGTAAAGTCACTTCTCATTTCCAAACTCCCACACCAGTTTTCCATAATGACTGAAAGGCTGTCATTAAAAAAAAAACAAACAATATAAATACATTAAAAAAAAACACTTGGCACAGAAAACAGATAAACTTTTTAAATGTTCTCATGAAGACTGTTTCATTGGTTGCTATAAATATTCTTAGAGTTTGGGAGTCAAATATTGAGTTGACTTTATAAAACATTCCAAGAATATTGCATTTATTTTAAGTCGTAATGCCACTCAGAAATGACTAATGATGGTAATTTCAACCTTATTAGCCATGCGTTTACCTGATGGACGTGATGTTCTTGGGTTAACATCAGGGGAGGAGAAGTACGCTGGCAGGCTCCTCACTGGAGCACCATGATTATATGTTCACCTTCCTGGGAGAGTTTAGATAAAAAAGCTGCAACCCTGAGAGCAACTATGACATGTTGTCATCTAAATCAGATAAATAACATCAGGTTGTTTGGTTTTTATTAGAATAACCCAGTATGAACCTGTTCTAGAGGAAAGGGAACCTGAAAAGACTTTGGTTGTAACCTGGTGTTGTAGTTAACCTGACTAACTAGTGGGGGTTGTGAGTTTACCAATAAAATGGTGGTGGAAACATTAAGCTGCTTTTTGTTTTCTGATGTCTGGCTTGTGTTTATCACTTAGGGGGAATCTGGCCTGATATCTTTATCTGTCAACCATAATTAAGAAAAGGACTATTTTAAGAACACCACCTTCAAAGCTGCAGTCAGGAATTGGCTCATGATCCGTGTCATTAGATTCTAGCCAGAAGTTTATTCAGCTGTAACTTGCAGGTCTACTTACGTGTCAAAGGTTTTACTTAGTTTGTTAGCGTCATCAAAGAGCAAAATGGATTTTTGACTGGCTGCTGAGTCCACTGAATGTCAGTCTGAGGATCATTCCTTTACACTGACCATGTTAGTTTATTTGAAAGGTGTTTCTGCAGCAAACGTCTGATATTTTTAGTGCTGTGTCAGTTGGCGGGTAAATATGTTACAAAAGAGTGTTGTGGCCAGCAACGGTTTTTCGAGAACAAAGCTGTGAATGCAAAGATTAAGGTCAAAGTTACTAAAGAGTATTGCATCACAAACAGGAGACGGCATGCTTGTGTTGTTTTTATTTATGGTGTCAGTTGTTTCTGCACTTTAAAAAAAAAAACAAAAAAACTACTTACAGTGATGTTTTTCCTGTGAGATGTGCAAAGCATGAACACATGCCAATACGGAAGTGCATCATGGTTTGTGTGCATTACACTGATGTGTGTGTGTGTGTGTGTGTGTGTGTGTGTGTGTGTTTCTTCATGCTTTTTCAGGCTCTGTTCAGGAAAGCTATGGTGCTGCATGAAATGGGTCAAGTGGACAAGTCTCTGCAGGTCTTCCTCCACTGCCTGAGCGTTGACGAGGACTTCCCAGGTGCTAAAAGACAAGTGGAAAAGGTTAGAGAGCGTGTTAACAGTGCAGGAAAGGAAACTTTAGACCCCATCAGCATGCCGAATGTGAAAGGTTTAGTTGAGGTCGCATAGTGTTTAGAGGCTTAAAGAGTCAACTACTGTCTCCTGCAAGCCAGTGTGGAGCCGTTAACATTATGTAATTACTACGAAGAGTTAAGTTACATGAGTGACCCAGTTCTCTGAAGGGATAGCGGACAATGTAAAGCACAGTTATTTGCACTATTTTTGTGGTGTGCTGCTCTTATGTAATGCTGACTTTGTGCTTATTACTACGATCATGTGAAGTTAGTAAACATGTAAAGTTAATGAACTAATTTAGTATTTAACCATATGAATTAAAGACGTGTTGCTTTTGTGAAACATCTTAAAGAAAAAGCTTCTTGTAAAACTTTATTTTAGTAAGATTTCAATTATTTACGTTGTTCTCTGCAGAGATTTTTCATGCTTCAACACACAGGAGGTCTGGTTGTACTTGTAATGACATACAACTGATAGGATTTTGTTGTGGTTTCCATGCATAATTATTGACTGAAGATGCTATGTAGTACCATGGTTACTGGCAAGGATCTGTTTTGCTTAAGATTTGTTGCTACAAAAATTGAAAAGAAAAACTATGCCACTGGCTTATAGTGTCATTTAAAATGAAGAAAAAACGCTTGGAACTGGCTGATGATCTGGCAGAGTTTAGTGTTTCTGGAATTATTCAAAGCTGAAACGTGCACACTTTCAGAATCACTGATTGAACGTAAGGATGACTTTCTAGAGGAAATTTTATAAAATAGCTATAACTACAATCCTTTAGTTTTTGCCATAGTTGACTTAATTCAGAATTTTTAAAATTTCCAAAAATCAACTACAAACTTCTAACCTTTTTTACAAACAAAGCAGACAGATAAGAACATTCTTTCTAGAACAGAGGTATCCAACGTCCGTCCTCAAGGGCAGCTGACCTAGTTTTTTGTGTATTTCTGCTCCAACGCGCCCAACTAAAAAAAGCCTAAAAAATTCGGCACAATGTTTCATTATTTAGAGTCAGGCCTGTTGGAGCAGGGAAACAGGATTGTGGCCCTCATGGACTGGAGCTGTTCTCACATGTATAAACAAACTGTATAGTAAATTTTTATTAAATGTATTACAAAAATGACAAAAAAACACAATGTGTTAAACTACAAACAGCTGATGTTACATGGCTAGTTGTTACGAATTTGCTCGTATTTAAAATAAAACACCTTTTTGTATGAGTAGGCCTGTCCAGCGCAGACTGGTGCTGTAAATATTCCAAAATGAGTTTCTACCTCTCTGTGATTATCTGTGTTGGTATTGCATAAGCCCTTAGTGGGTCAGGTCTTGTGACTCTGCCTATAATGACATTAGTACCACTTAATATGATAAAACACAGACAGTATTGGAGTTATATAAGTGACACACATTTGAGTCATGCATTTTTCAGAAAAACACATTTTCTTTCTTGGCAGATGTACAGTATGTGATGAGTACTGTTTGTTTGTTTGTTTGTCTCTGTGCAAGAGTACTCAGATGCTTAACAGACCTAAATTTTCATATTTATATGTATATATGTGTGTGTGTGTGTGTGTGTGTGTGTGTGTGTATATATATATATATATATATATATATATATATATATATATATATATATATATATATATATATATATATATGTATATATATATTATATATAAGATATAAAATTTGTATTTTGGATGAAGATGGATTTCCCAATAGCTTTTCTATAAACAGTTTGTGTTCAAACTATCTAATAATGCATTGCTTATATAAATAACTTTTAAATATTGTCATTACTGAATGTATCAGTGTTTAGGTTCTCACTTTGTTGAAGCCTTATAAATCTAGACCGAGCTTCCTGTTAGGTTTATAGTTGTAAATTCTAGTGTCTTCCGGGTTTTATTTTTTAATTTAGACATTCGTGGACCATAAAATCTCTGCAAAAATACCTTAATATCATAGTAAAAACAATGTAATGTGATAAGACGGCTGCTGTCCTTATTGTTACCTCTCAGTGAATTCAAAGCATTTAAGCAACTGCAGAACATATAGTTGGATATTACTTGAAATAAGAGCAAAAAACAGTATACAAATCGAACATAGAATGACACTAAATTCCTTCTAAGCAAGGCATCAACATGGCCCCATTAATGAGTTCATCATGAAGACATGACAGCTTAATAAAGATAATGCGCTTCGCAGAGATCACCCACATGAATCAAGTACTTTCTTTCCGCTTGTGTGGGTTAACATTTTTTGGTATGTGAGGAATTCAATTCAATAAAACTTCATTAAACTCTAAAGAAACATTTAATCCTAAGTTAAGGAACAATGTCAAGGATAAATAGATAAATAGCTGGGGAGCAAATTCTTATAAGGGGTTATTACATAAGACCTTGTCGCTGCAAACATGAAGGAGTCTCTGTCTGAAGATATATATATATATATATATATATATATATATATATATATATATATATATATATATATATATATATATATATATATATACATACATATATATATATATACATATATATACATACATATATATATATATATACATATATATACATACATATATATATATATATACATATATATACATACATATATATATATATATATACATATATATACATACATATATACATATATACACATATACAGTGGCCTTTCTGTGTGGAGTTTGCATGCTCCCCGTGTATGCGTGGGTTCTCTCCGGGTACTCCGGCTTCCTCCCACCGTCCAAAGACATGCATGATAGGTTAATTGGCCACTCTAAATTGCCCCTAGGAATGAGTGTGAGCATGAGTGGTTGTTCGTCTCTCTGTGGCCCTGCGATGGACTGGCGAGCTGTCCAGGGTGTACCCTGCCTGTCACCCAAAGCCAGCTGGGATAGGCTCCAGCTTCCCCGCGACCCTGAATTGGAATAAGCGGTTCAGAAAATGAATGAATGAATGAATATATAATTTTAACTCAAATTTTTTGTGGGAACTTGGTTATTTAGTTTACAATAATGGTCATTTTCCTGCTAAGTTCTGCTTTAAAGTGTGTATTATTTTAGGCCAATGACAAACTGATGCCTTCTTGCAGATCTTGTGCGACCTGCTGTCCCCCGGTGACGAGAACGTAAAGGTTGGCTTGAGGGAAACCACGCAAAACACACTGCCTCACTTACGTGGTAAAACCCTCGCTGCAGATACCCATGCTCAAGCACAGAGCCCGCTTCAGAGACAACACAATCAAGTCCGTGCTACCTCTGCACACAACGCAGAAAACCAGGAGGTACCAGCATGAAGAGCAACTATTTAACAGTTACTCAATAGGTTGATTCAATGCATTTGTTTCCCTGCAAGAAAGAAACCATTGTCATTTTCTGTCCTTATATCCAGAAACACTGTGAAAGTCTGGAGCGCCCTGGCCTGAGCCGTGCACAGTCATTACGAATGCACGGCTCAAACAGCAGTGAAGAGGGGCTGAAGAGGGTTAGCTCTGCTCCTCAACTGGGTGACCAGAACAAGGGAAGTCTGCTGAAGAGGAAGCTGTCTGTGTCAGACATAGAATCCTGCATAGTAGACAGTGGAAGTAGCAAACATAAAAAAGGTTGGTTTTTCTAAGCTATTAGTTACCATAAAGAACAGATAAAACTTAATTCCTGCACAGGGATGCAGGAGGAATCAGATTATATGTTAATTAAGATGATTGAATGCTTTTTTTCTTCCTTATTGACATTAGGTGTGGTGAAAAGCTTCAAACAATGGACTGCCAAAGCGAAAACCTGCAGAAGCGTTCCTGTGGATTTGCTGGATCCCAACGACCTGGAGTGTTCCCTCTGTATGAGGTAAAGACAAACTAGAATGTCACATGGATACGTTCACCACCAGCTACTAGAACCTGTGCATTTGACAAAACAGCTAGCTGATTATTCCATCTCACTAACCAATAACAGGTTGTTTTATGAGCCCGTAACGACACCGTGCGGCCATACCTTCTGTAAAAACTGTTTGGAACGCTGCTTGGACCACACTCCATACTGTCCCCTCTGCAAAGAGAGCCTGAAGGAGGTGAGAAAGGCATCTCATCGCCATCTGATTTATTGATTTCAGTCTCATTACTTGCCTAACACTGCACTGTCCTCTCTGTCTCCAGTATCTAGCGTGCAGGAAGTACATGGTGACGTCTATCTTGGACATGTTAATCAAACAGTACTTGAGTCGGGAGTATGCAGAGAGAACTAAAACTCATCTGGAGGAAACCAGAGAGCTTTCTGAGTAAGAAGTATTTCCACTCCTTCATCTTCAGATGGCGCATTGGGGTTTTTAAACTCTGTCTCTCTCTCTCTCTGTTTCCCTCTTTGTAGCCTGACAAAGAATGTGCCTATCTTTGTGTGTACCATGGCTTACCCCACCGTGCCTTGCCCCCTGCATGTCTTCGAGCCACGTTATCGCCTCATGATTCGCCGCTGTATGGACACCGGCACGCGGCAGTTTGGGATGTGTATTAGTGATCCTCAGAAAGGGTGAGGACGCCCGCTGCTCCTCTTCAAGGATCACTTTTTAGAGGACTTTATGCAACATTATGTAGAAATTTTTTCTGCTGTCTGTGAATATTCAGCTCAGTTCATTAAGTGCCATTTGATCTGCCTTTAGACCTGTTCAGAATTAACTATTGTATCTCTTCATGCAGGTTTGCCGATTATGGCTGCATGCTGATCATAAGGAGTGTCCATTTCCTCCCTGACGGACGTTCAGTTGTGGATACCATCGGAGGAAAGCGCTTCCGGGTCCTGGCCAGAGGATTGAAGGATGGTTACAGTACTGCAGACATTGAGCACTTGGAGGACAGCAGGGTAAAAGCTACTGTAAACATTTAACCCATTCATACCTGCAATATGCATGTGTTGCATCACATCTCAGCAGGCTTAAAGGATGTCATTTTTTGGTACATCCTTTAAGCCTTTGGTATGTTCTTAAAGACCAGTCATACAAGTTTAGTGTGGTGAAATGTCACGTAAAGCAGGCATCACTACCTGCCTTTCTCTTCTGAAATTGCAAGTGTTTTTGTGAAGTGAAATCATTAGGACCCTTTGAAAAGAATAAAATGGTGAATTAACTGAGCGATTCTTGCCTGCTAGGTGGAGGACAGAGATGAACTAGAAAAGCTGCAAGAGCTACATGACGCAGTATATGAACAGGCCCAAGACTGGTTCCAGAACCTCAAGATCCGCTTCCACAACCAGATCCTGCAGCACTTTGGACCAATGCCGGAGCGAGAAGCTGACATCCAGGTACAGGCTCTTTGTCTCTGTGTTTCTAAAAGAAGAGATTTGCTCTTCAGATCGTTTTTAGAGAACATCCCAGTTCCTAAAACGGGAAACTTGCAAGTTATGTTTGGCTTGCTGATCTAAACATTTAAGTGTCTGACAAGTCATTTTAGTGAAGTTAGCCAAACCTGTTAAGACAAAGCCTGTGTTGCTGGAGGTAAGAGCCATGTTTGTGTCTGGGCAGTTTATATTATCTGCTGTCTTCATCAGAGCAGACAAGTGCACTAAAGTGGCCATTTTCTTAAAAACGCTTCAGGGTTTGCAAAGCTTGCATTCATATCGTCAAACATTTAGGCTAAATGGTTTAGACTTACGTTGAATCATCTCATGACACATTGCCTTGTGGGAATACCCACACTGACAAGGATTCACCTGCTTAAGAGGTCTTAATACCAGAATGCAGTTGTTAAGTGTGTTCAGCTCCCTCTCCAGCACAGTCTGCAGCGCTCAGAGGGATTACAGCCCTGTTCTTAGGCCAGCCACTGCAGAGTCTATTGACAATGTGGGCTAAAGAGCTTAAATGGTCCTTCATGCCTAATCTCCAACCAACCGTGTTGCGTCACAACAGTGTCATGTAAAGAATTCCCAACTCTACATGTGCCAGAACATTATGTGGGGACTGTGAGTTTTAACGGCGTTATGTAATAAAACATGTTTGCCACAAGGTAACTAAAAAGACTTTGACTAAGGCTCTTGTCTGAAAGAGAAATGTTGTACAGACGTAGTAAACTTCGTTCACTCCCAATCCTTACTAAGCACATTTTGTAACTGGCTCAGGCTTGAAGAGAAAGAAGCAATGCATTCCTCATGCAGATTACTGTAAACCATCATTTTATCTGTTAAGTCTTTCCAATGGACTGCATCAGTCATGTAAAAGGAAGTGTCTGAATATGAAACAAGAAGAAGGCGCCTCAGAAGCAGCTGGAGGTCTGAAGAAATGCTCTGTGTTGCAGCTAAATAGAAGCTGGAGATGAGTTCTTTTTTTTTTTTTTTTTTAAATCTATATTTGTGTATTTTCTATTGGCAGATTAGTTTGAAACATTCACGGATGATTGGATTTCATTACGGCTCTGACAAATCACAGCGAAAGTGGATGAATAGGAGAACAGCAGAGCCTCTGTAATGTGATCAAGAATAACGACACAAAACTGGATTGTTGGTGCGCAAGAGCCGTTAAGTTATTGATTATTGGTTCTTCTGGCGTTGCTTTAATCAGCCGAACACAATCAAAGTATTAAAAGGGATGTATAATGCCTGCTACGATGGAGACAACCCTGGAATTTTTCCTCTGTTGTTCCACAGTGGGGGAACGATCCGCTAAACTCTGTTCCATCTGCAAAGTTCTTTCCTCCCTTAAAAAGCAGCGAAAGGCTCAGCTCCTCAAGGAGCACTTCTGCACTTAGTTCAACTCTGCTGTTCATCAGAGGACTTGGAGAACTTGGTCCAGTTTTTGGGCTCAAGACGATATTGTGGAGTTTGTTTCTGTATTTTAACAAAGGAAGGGAACAAAAAAAAAAAAAAAAAAAAATCACAGCCTGTAGCACTATATGGCAACACCTTGTCCAACTGGACTCACAGCAGTCTGACAAGCACTTCTCTATGATGTCTTCTGCTGTTTGATTTCATGCTTGCGTTGTTCTCACTCTCAGATGTAAGGCGCTTTGGATTAAAGACTCTGCGAAATGATTGTAGAACAGAATAGTTGCCTTTTCCCAAATGAATGCTTAGATTTTTTTTTTCATCTTTTTCTTTTTGGATGAATGAAGTTCAGTAAGTTTCTTGTTTCTTCTTCTCTCTTCCAGGCAACTCCAAACGGTCCAGCTTGCTGCTGGTGGCTGCTGGCTGTTCTACCTATTGATCCTCGGTACCAGCTCTCTGTCCTCTCCATGACCAGTCTCAAAGACCGGCTGGTGAAAATCCAGCACATCCTCACATATCTGCAGAGCATCCCCAACAACTAGAGCTTCCCCAACAACAAATATCTTCTTTGAAGTGACATTTAGAAAAAACACACATCAACATCTCACTGACTTCTGTCTCTACAACCAGCTGAATGCATCATTTTTCCTGATAGAGTTCTTATGATCTGCAACACGAAGCGATGTGGCCGCACCACCTCAGGGACACCTTCATTTACACATTTTTGTGTTAGGAAAATTATTTAAAAAAAAAAAAAAAAGAAGAAGCAGCAGCAGAGATAAAATGGGTGAAGAGTATGTGCTGCAATGTTGATGCTAATGAGGAAGACAGAAATGTTGCCAACGAGTAACTGCTTGTTAGGTTTTTACAATTGGCACATGTGGAACTGAGGTGAAGACAGCCTAATGTAGTGTTTTTTTTATTTTTGATTTGTATCGTGTCTGGTCACACCAGTAAAAGGATGTTTTCTGTCCCTTGTATGTTTAAGAGGGTTGTTGCATGAAACAAAATCCTAAATGCTGAAAGCTTAAAAAGACACCTGAAAAACTGCAGCGTAGAAGACGCTCAAAAGATGCTTCAGATTTTCATCCAGTCTGGTTCAGATGAAACATTGTGAGGGGATCTGTGTGAAAGTAAAGTGCAACTAGGAAGCTGCCAAGTGAGTGTAACCAATCACTGAAAGTATTACTCCTGGAATAAGATTCTTACTCTTTTCTGTCACGCTTAACACGCACAACTTCCATTTGCTGCCTCTGCAGAGACGCAATGACCGCCAGAATGAGACGAGTGTATTTCTTCCCACAGTTTTGAGATTTTTGTTTACTTTAGACTTTCTTCCAAATCTCATGTGAAGAGTGTGGCCCTGAAATCTTATTTAGATTTTTTATGGCTGGTTTTGTATCTTAAAACTTTCTTCCTTTGATGGCTTCAGGGTTGGCCCCGTCGTTTCAGGTTGGCTTACAGTTAACCTTGATAGATAAGCCCTATCTTCCAAATGTTTCCTCGCTCGCAGACACTAAAATTCTGCTGCATTGGGAAAAATTTAGCTGTGAAAATATTAAGCTTTCATTTGGCTAAGTTCTGGTAACACAAGTGTCTCATTTTGAATCAAATCTTCATCATCCCATTGAAGTTCATTTATGAGGAAAGCGATCATATTTCTGCATTGATGTTTGTTTTCAGAAATACAAAGGGGGTTTTGCAATATAACTAATCAAAACGAGAGAAAGAATCGATGTTTATATCACAGATTTTGGACATTGTTCCTCATTTAAAGCTGCTCTGTCTGCTTGGAGGAAGAGGAGGGTACCGGCAGTGCTTCGGTCAGGGGGCTGCATTTGCCTTACACCATTTCGCATTGTGATTTCAGAAACACATTGCGTTGGCTTGGTTACCATTCCCTTTTTTTTTTTTTCTGCCATAGCATGAATGTTCTTGGTTTTGTTCTTTTGTATTGTTTTCTTCTTCTCAGTTAGTCTGAGCTACCATGTGTTCACAGTATATGTACAAGATCTTTAAAAAAAAAAAAAAAAGCATAAAAAGCTGTTAAATGTTAAGTATTTGTACAAAGGCTTTTTGATGACTCTTGCTTTTTTTGCTCAGATAATTTAAGTTATCAATTTTCAATAATAAATGCACTTTTTTAAACAATAGCCTTGTGGTTTTTTTTTTTTTTTTTGCTTTCTTTACAAATTTAATAGAAAAAGTAAATAAGTTGAGCAATACATTTACATTCCTTCAAAGAACATTGTCAACATTCAAGTCAAAAAGCAACAAAAATGTTACAAAAAAAATGCAGATGCCTATGTAAGATCATTGTTAAGCACACACACACATTTTTATGTGTGTGTGTGTGTGTGTGTGTGTATGTATGTATATATATATATATATATATATATATATATATATATATATATATATATATATATATATATATATATATAGACATATATACATATATATATATATATATATAGAGTCTGCTTGTGTTCATGTGATGAATGTATTACATATGTATATATACATATATATATATAGACATATATATATATATATATATGTATGTATGTATATATATATATATATGTATGTATGTATGTATATATATATAGATATATGTATGTATGTATATATATATAGATATATGTATGTATGTATATATATAGATATATATATATATATATGTATATATATATATATATATATATGTATGTATATATATATATATATATATATATAGTCTGTTTGTGTTCATGTGATGAATGTATTACATATACACATATTATATACATACGTGTATATATGTGTGTGTGTGTAACACATTAAACCTGACAGTTGAAGAAAAGTATTTGTGCATTTCTGAGCCACAGGGTGGCAACCATGCAGCATTTTTGTTCCATTGAGATAAGGTGTTTCATAACTCACCCTTTACCCACTGCCCTTATCCAACCTCAACTTTTGGTAGAAAAATAGAGATTTCTGTAACAGATTTTTTACAGTCTGGTAACAAATATATATAAATAGAAAAATAAGAAAACAAAAGCTGCAGAAACAGGACTGCAACAGAAGGACGTAGACTGGCTGTGAGTTCATGGCACTCGGCTCCTCGGTCCGGTTTTATCTTTTATCGGAGGTCATCGGGCAGAGAGCATCATAACAAACTCTGCAGGGGAGACAAGAGACAGAAGACCCACTGAGAAAGTATAATTACACTCAGACATCTCAAAAGAACAGCATGCTGCCACATTCTTCTCAGCCCACTTGAAGTCATAACTAGCACTGCTGATGGAGACACAATGCTTCCATTGTCACCGAGTGTGGCACTGATAGTTTGATGTGTCAAAACAGGATTTAAAAAAAAAGAGCTAGACAAGGATCAATTTCTGAATTAATTTAAAAAGATTAAACTACTGGATTGATTTAGGACCAAAATACACCAGTGACCTCTTGACCCAGTATGAACCATCTGGTCATTCAGCTTCTATGTTCCACATATCTGGAACAAACTCACAAAAATCCTTAAATCAGCTGAAAAACTCAGTTTATTTAAATCCAGGTGAAATACCTGGCTGTTCATTTTAAAAGTTCAATTCTGCACACTATCTTTTAAGCTTCAATATTTCAACTTTATCACATCTTTAATACTGTTTTTATCTTATATTTTAGTTTTTGTTTTTAAATTTGAAATCACCCTTATTTTCTGTTTAAATGGCTCTGTAATGCCCCTTGAATCACCCTGTTACATTGTGCTGTTGAAATAAAGTTGCCTTGTTTAGTTCATTTCAGGATTCACTGGTCTGTTAAGACATCTATTGATGTTTCCTGGCAGTGAAACATGCTAGCAGACAGATTTCCTAGGTGTGAACATATCGATTGCTTGGAAATTAAAGCTGAATTCCACATGAATTTTAAAAATGATGCTCTCTGAGTCACCCCGACACTTAAGGACGACCTATCCAATGCGCTGAAAGCTAATTGACAATAATGAGAAGCACTTGCTTATTGATGACTTGTGAGATTGACGTGCCTACTTATATGTTCCTGATAATTGTCATTGATTTGTCTGCTCAGGCAGGAC
>NC_136621.1:32922125-32925090 GCF_933228915.1 Telmatherina bonti
TCTCCAAGGAGGGTTTTCATGCCCTCCTTCAACTCTTCCAATGTGATCTTTCCATCGCCGTCGCAGTCGAACTGCCGTGCGGTGGGTTGGTGGAGGGCATGACGGTGGGGATGCAATCATGCAGTGAGCAAGGAGACACATAAATAGAACACAGGTGAGGAGAATTAGAGGTGACAATGAGCAGAGAAATTAAAAAAAAGAAAAGGATAAGTGGAGAAATGCAATCGCAACTCAGTGCAGACTATAATGAGGAGGGGAGGAGAAATAAAACTGTTTGCCACAAAAGTCAAACTTAGTTACAGAAAAGCAATATGAGGTAGTTGTGAGTGTGAAAACAGCTTGCGTCTGCAGATGGTTCATTGCTGACTCATAATGTGTTACTTAAGTGAAAAAGACTTCTGAAGTGATTTGTTGAAATTCATTCCAATGAATTCTCCTTTGATCAAGTAGAAGGTCCTCTAAAGCTGCAGATGTTTCTGTTCACAAGCAGATGAATCATAATTCACAGATCAATTCAAACACCACAACACGCGAACCACTGGCGCTGAATCGCTTTTATGATGCTGAATGTGAGAAGAAGGTACAGCTGAAGATTATCATATAAACAATGTTCCTCTTTGCAAGTTCCCCGTGAAGTATTAAGTGCTTTCAACGTGGACAATAAACACAAATAAAGAACGATGAGATCATTAATGATTAGACTCAAATGTATTTAGTTGCCATCACTGAGTGTAAACAGGGTTGACGTAACACATGCAGGCTCAAACCTAACAACAGATTTAGTTCTCTCAGGCAGCTCTATGTTTACCAGATCAGTTTTGTTGCATCTATGAGCCCCCGGCAGAGTTCTGGATGGATCTTTGAGCACGCTTCTTACCAGAACTGATAGAGTTTAATGAAATTTTTGGTTTCCAGGCAGGGACTCTACTTTTAAGCACAGTCTACAAATTTGTGAGGCCATAATGTTGGGGAAAACACATCACAAATGTTTAATGTTCTATCCATTTAACAGCAAGGTTTGCTATACCTTTAGGGTGACTGTAATGTTATTAAATCTACTGAAGAGACCCAGAGGATAACGCGGTTGTTACCGTGGTTAACAGTTGGATGAGTTGAATGCATCACCTTTACGACTATGATCAAACTCTGGACATTTTGGAAAACCAATAAAATAGTTGCTGCAGATTATCACGAATCTTTCTTCAAGATGGAAATATTCTTTGAGCAGGTGGCGAGTTGCAGACTATATTTAAAGCTAAATGTGTTGGTTTTGCAGCAGGAGCTTCGTTCTTGGGCAACAATCTTTCAGTAAATGGTGATACTAAAATCTCTTGTAGAAGGTGACTAATGTCGGTAAATATCATAATAAATTTCCTCTATGTCGAAAGTGGGAGCTTGGACTTTCTGCCAAGTGACTCCAGCTTCCAAAAACTTGTACTGTACATAGTTATGAATTTTTAACAGAGAACCTTGGAGTCTGCAGCTGTAGAGAAATAGTTTTTAAGAAAAATGTCTGTGAAGTCACGATTCCCCTTCTCTTATCTGCACTGACATTTCCAACGGCAACTCAAGGTTTCTAGTCTGCTCATGTACGAACTCTATGTCATACATAAATGTATTCATCCACACTCAGGTGTTCTTCTGCAGCATTCCAAATTTGTGCATGGGAACTACTCAAACACCAAAATCAATCAAAATCCAACATCCCCTAAGGAAAAAAAAAAGAAAGAAAAGGAGCAGGGGAATTGCATTTGTATTTATCCTGAAGAGACACTTTACAGGAAAACAGCTGTTACACACACAAGTCAACAATATATGATATTAATACGTTCACCTGCACATCTCTGCATATCAGACATTTAAAACAACATTTTACTTCCCCACTGGTCTGTGATGATCAGTTCATTGAACACAACCTTGGGTTTTCACAGACTAGATCAGGGGTGGGAAACTGGTCCTCGAGAGCTTGACATGTCTGCTAATTTCTTCTAGTTTTGAATCAGGTGTGTTGCAGCAGGGAAACGCCTAACACTTGCAAGACTGCGGTCCTTGTTGACTGGAGTTGCCCACCCTGGACCAGAAGTCTTAACCATTGCAGGTTAAGACATCTGTCACATTTGGTTTTCATTCAGTTACTTTCATTCAATTACATAAAAGTTAACTACACAAAAACTATACAAATATTTTGTTGTAGCAAAAGAATACTTCAAACAAAACACCAAAGGTCTCCCAGACTTATTTAAAGCCTTGGTACAATCTAAAGTAGGGGTGGGCAAATCTGGTCCTCGAGGGCCGCAGACCAGAAAATGTTTGGAGTTTCTTCGTTCGGAATTTCTCTGCTCTAACACACCTGACTCAAATCAATAAGTAATTAGCAGACTAGTAATTAGCAGACTAGTCCAGAGTTTAAGTTCTGCACAATTCTGCTAATTAAGTCTGATGTGTGTTAGATATGTTGCAGGAGGAAAACTCTGAACACTCGCAGGACTGTAGCCCATCAGGGACCAGAGTTGCCCACCCCTGACCGAAGCAAAGTTCCTGTTTCACGTTTAAAGCTACTCTTAGGAAAAGGTGCATTTCACTTAACAGTCTCCAGCTGGGATTTTCTCACCTGTTTAAAGGCACAGCGGAGCTCCTTCAGACCGACCATATGAGCTGTTTCTGCAAGCATCCTTGGCCCCATTAACTCACAGAAATCATCAAAGTCTACGTGACCACCCCCTGCAGAAAAGCAAAGGACATGGCCAGGCTGAAATGGTAACATATGTTCTTTCCTTTGGTCTCTATTTTCTGCATATGGCAGATATTAGCACATGAAATTAAATAGTCTACTGAGTTTTTTATGTTTAGTAAAACTTGATGAGTTATTCAGACCTTTTACTGGAACCATTGATATTCATTGATATTATATATTCATATATCTATCTATCTATCTATCTATCTATCTATCTATCTATCTATCTAT
>NC_136621.1:32925290-32977790 GCF_933228915.1 Telmatherina bonti
GTAATTCTACTGCGTAACGCGTCTTTGTTATGGCTTTTGAGCCGGGTCATGGACAGGTCATGTGTGCCGTGATGGTTCTACGCTTTGTGTATGGGCTCGTTCTGGCATTGTGGGGGTTTCCTGCGGGCAGCGTTTTGTGGCTGATGTAGCTGTGTGTTTGATTTTATGATGTTGTTTGGTGGTGGGGGGCTGTGCTGGGTATGGTTTGTCGGCAGGGTGTGTTTTGCTATGCGGAGGATGGTGTGTTCTGTCGGATTGTTTGTATAGGACAGGATGTGTGTCGCTGCATGTCGGTTGGTGCTAGTTTTGAGCGCTTTATTCTCTTGTAGGCTTAGTGGTGCTCTCCTTTGGGTGCATTGCATTGGACTTGTAGTGTTACAGGAAAACCGGGGTTGAAGATTTTGCTTGGGAGCACGCCATGGTTGCCATTTGTGTGATGGCTTTACCGTGCCATCGGTATCTGATGCATAAGAACCCGCAGCTGGAACTGTATGAAGACTAGGGAGGAGTTTATTGTAGGTGAAGCTAGTTTATGCAGGTGATTAGACAGCGGGAGTTATGCACTCTGTCTTTTCGGGTCTGTCATTTGTCCTGAAACACATCCTGTGGTAGTGCCAACATATCCGAGGTGTCTGATTTTGTTGCAGCTCCATCGGGGGAATTGTCAGATCGGTGCATGGAAGGAGCAGCTTCTTAGGATAGCTGCTCATTATAAGGTGGATATTCTTGATAACCGCTTAAAGGACAATGTAAAACTATTTTGGAAGGGTAATTTGTGAGATTTGTAGGTCTTGAGGGTTGATCCTCTTGGTTTGAAGTCTGGTGTTCAGGCTGGTGCTCTGACTTTTGAGCAGCCGAAGGAATTGCTCATGTTGTGGCTGGAGCATGATAAAGTGAAGATGGCTGCGGAACCTGAAGCACAGTTGGAGTCGGAAAGGATGTGGTGTCAGACTGAGGAGGCAAAGTTGCCTCTGCAGCAATGTAAGCTGGACTTGATTGCAAGTGGCAATGTGGCTGCTGGTTCGTTTCAGAATTTAGATAACCTGTCGCTGAGATGTGCTGGATACTCTGCAGTTGTTGCTTGGATGTACTGACAGGGAGCCTGAGGTTTCCTTTTATTTGAGTGTCTGGCTGATGCCAAGAAGTTGCTGGGCGACGTGTCGGACAGGAAGCGGCCATCTGGCGATGTGTCGGACAGGAAGCGGCCGTGCGGTTTATTCAGGTTTAAGCTGTTGAACAGTTCTTCAGATTGTGAAGTCTGGATGAAACGGGCGTTTCTATCCGCTGGGATGTCTCTTCTTCTTTTTTTTCATTTTGTGGAGAACATTGTCATTAGAATATCATGTCTGGCAGTTTGTGCAGAAATATGAGAAGCACCGACAGAAAGAGGAGTTGCAAAGACTAAAGGATCGATGTGGAGACCGAGCCGAGGAGAGCAACTCCTCTTACAAGTCTTACAAGTCCAGTTCTGATGACAGTGAAGTGGAGCTGGACCCTAATGTTGAGAGAGACTCTTACAGAACATCGTCTCTGCTAACAAAAAAAGACCTGAAGATCTCTGAGGAAAATGCAAAGTTCTACTCTGAAGATGCATCTGATGATGATGATGATGCAGAGTCCTCAGATAAAGTAAAGTTCATGTATCTCAAAGACAATGAACGTCGAGTCATACTAGAAAAGGGAGGTAAATATGAAGATGATGACAGTGATGATGAGGAAGCTGTCAAGAGGAGAGAGAGAGCAGTCTTGCCCAGCTATGTGCAGGAGCAGAAGGAGCTAAAAGAGAGCTTCCGGAAGTTTGTCGAGGACAGTGATGATGATGATGATGATGGAGGTGAAGATGAAGTAATGTCAAAACTGTTGACCCGGAGGATAAAAACACAGAAAGAGGAGGCGGACTATAAGGAGTGGTTGAAAGGCCAGGCTGAGCTCGAGGGTCCGGAGGAGGTGAAGGACATGAAATACTTGAGAGACTACTGGAAGGACCCCAAGCTGGATTAGAAGGAGCGGTTCCTCAGAGATTACACGCTGAACAAGGGTTACCTTGACGATGAACCGATCCCAACATATAACGAGTTGGTCCGAGATGGTGTGGACGATTCAGAGGACGAAGGAGAGACGTTTTTGGAGCATCAGGAAGTCTTTGAAAGAAGCTACAAGTTCCGCTTTGAGGAGCCTGATGCTCAGAAGATTAAAAGCTACCGCCGAAATATCGCCACGTCCGTATGCTCAAAGGGTGACCGCAGAAAAAGCTGGAAGGGAGAAAGGGAAGAGGGCAAAAGCGGGGCTCTCCATGCTGCAACGGATGGCATACAAGGAGGACTGGCCAGGCGCTCCTTGTTGGCCTGATGAGTTCCACCTCCCACTCTGAAGGAGGAAAAAAAACCACAAGTAAAAAGGGAAACAAACCAAACCCATTAGGGCCGTCACACCCCAAAAAAGTCAAACACACAAACATTCAGTTATTGCAGAAAGCCACAGCTGCAAGTTTAAAATATTCCTGCAAGCTGTCGACTCCAGCAAACAACTACAGCCAATGCAGAAAAGCAAGTTTTGTTGCCTTGATTGATTTTTATTGCTCTGAGTCATTGGCAAAAATATTTCAAAGCAGTCTGAGAAGCCTGCAATCTCTTGCATGACTCATGCGCAGGAGCAAGCTTAAAGGGAGAAGCCATTGATGCAATTGATAAAGCTCCGTATTGACTGGTGATGTATCACGCGCTTGCCTTGTAATTACAACATCAACAACATCTTACCATCTATCTCCCCCGGCATCAGCTCTCTCTCCTGCACAGCAGAGAGAAGACACAATGGAAAATGATTATGAGTCCGTATCGCAGCCGGCATGTGAAATCAGGGTGGGTTTAAGACTGAATTCTCCGGAGAAATACCCAGTGATAATTTGTTTTAGACTACCAATTTAGAACAACATGCATATCATGTCAGCGCTGCTGCATGCTGACAGTAAACTCTAATGGGATTTCACCCAGCGACATATCTCCCTAATTTGCACAATGATACAATATCACACACTCCACCATATCTACACATATAAATATACACACACACACACACATTGCATCTACAATATCCTGAGAGAAGCGCAGTGTTATCGCAGTCTGCGTGGACACAAACATTCACCCACACACAAACATATGGGTGAGTTGCATAAACCTTGCACTCTTTCAAAGAAACACTGATACATTTGAGCTACTTTATAAATCCAAATAATATGAACAGCAGACATTTAGTGCATCTTCTGTGTTGCATTTTCAGTAAAGTGATCCAACAGTGAAATTGACTGTGTTTAGTTTTGCTGACAGCTTCATAAAGTTACATTGTTTATGAAGCCGACAGGGGAGCCATGTAAAAAGCCAAAAAGTGATTTGAATTTTTTACATTTTTCACAACTAATTAAAGCATGCGGGACATTAGCCAAAGCTAGGTTGGAAATATATTTTAACCATAATATGTCAAACAAAATGTAGGAAATTTCAAAGTAGACTGAGGGTCGAAACTTAGCACAAAAAAATAAAGAAATCTCTGTTTGGTCAATTATTTCTCCATGTAATAATACCAGTTGGGGTGGTTTTATAGCATTATTGGAAAGCCTGATTAGTAACCTTTACAATGAGGTATAATATAACACATCTTATTATCGTTCCTGAATTGAGATGTTAATTCATGAATCTCCAAATTAGAGAAAATAAGTCAACATCATCTTGACTGTGTGACTTGTTAACAATGTTAAACTCTTCCTTACAGACTTCACACACATTGTACTCATAAAACATAGCAGTACAGCTGTGTCGGTATGAAGCAAGTAAGAGATACTGCTAACACACAGATACTACACGCCTGCAGGCATCCATAACTTCAAAGGAACAAGATGGCCAAAATGACCTCCACAAGCACTGACTACTGCAGACACAAATTTGCTGCAGGGTGGCTTTTCCTCTCTTTGATGCCATAAAGGAAGAAGAAAAGAAAATACATTAAAAACAAGGCTCTATACAATTAAAAAAAACAGCAATAAAGAGACACTAGTTGAGGCTAAAGTAAGCGTTCAAGCCATGTTTAACCTAATTTTGTTTTCTCGACTTTTTGCTGCAGCTGTATTACTTTGACAAACTAACAACAGCAAACCACCTTAAGTGATGGATAGCTAAGCTCCTTTAAAACGGACCAAACTATGTGCTCAACAATGCAGGAGACGGAAGACACTGTCAATCTGTCTGTGCATCCATCTTCTGCGTAGAGCATAAATGAGCCTCTAGCTATCGATAGAGGAAGAGGAGGAGGGGCGTATGTCACTGAGAAAATCTGCAAAAGTTCTGTTGTGTGTCTAAGTGTGCTGCAGGTGCCACTGATATAATGCTGATGAGGTCATTCCCTCCAGGAACAAAGTTGTGTGATGGTTTGTTTATTGATTTGTTTGCAGCATTGCTCAAAAGGATCAGACTTGCATCAGAATTTATAAACTTTTGACTTGTGATTGATGCAGTAATGCAGGTTCTGATGGCTCGAGTTGAAATAGTTGTGAATTCAGAGAGAAAGTCATATAAATGCTAAACCTTGCGTTTTTTTACATTTCTGTTTCTGTTATACTATTGCATTGTGTACTTCATATATCATTCTGTTTCTTCTGCTTTTATCAGGCAACAGATTTTGAATCTTTTTAATTATCAAAGCAGCGGAGCAGCAAAGAGAAGCGTCATAATTTCCTCCAACAAGACGCTGGCACTCACATTAGCTAATACATAACTTATACAAGGTCATCCTGTGCTGGACAGAAGAGGAAATGCTGTTTTTGTTTATTTGACAGCTGCAGTGGCAGGCGTTCAAATACTTATTCACTGCATGACATTGCCAACACGGCTGAAAAGCAACGCCAAGATGCGGTTGCATTAGGAATTATATTACTTTTAATGTTCTCTGTCTATAAGCACGCCTTTTTTTTTTTTTTTTAAAACCCTTTTGCACTGATATGATTTTTTTTTGTCATGCAGCTTACATGGCACTGTGTTTACCCTCCACAAGATCATCCAGCTATACAAGGGCAACATTTAGATAACAAGGTCCGCACATTAATTGGATATTTTTCATCCAGAATGGATCAGACAGCATGCCATGCAGAGTCTCAGATGATCCATCAGAATGAGCCCATTAACAGTTAATGCCACTCTGTTTGCCTTCACATGGCCAATTTAGCAGCTCGCTGCTTTGTAAGCATGACACACGGGCACATAGGAGAGGTTTGCTGATACCGAACACTGAAACATAGGACCATCAGACTGAAATAGCACCTAAAGACCAACCTGATGAGCACATCTGTCTGTTTTATGTTGTTTATCACTTAGATATTTAAAAGTGTCAATTTTTACTCCTTTACTATTTTCCCGTCCTGTCTCCTTCCCCCCCCTGCTGTTGGACCTAATGATAGCTGACAGTGAACCTGGCTAGAGGGCTTATTAATACTCATGTTGACATGATAGATGCTGTATGGTGGATGGTCTCTCTGCCTCAGAGTCCCGGCCTCAGCCAAAGGAGCGTGTCCTCTGTCTGGCTACTAGTAAATCCAGACCAGCGACTGTCGCAGTGAAACAAGTGAGATCAGTCACAGAGTCACACAGTTTTACATCAGGCAAGGATGTGAAAGCATCTACAGAAGCCCAAGGTCATAAAGAAATGGTGTTCTGTATCCATAAATTGCTTCAAAACAATGAAACGGTCCCATTAGTTATTAAGGAATCTAGTTATGGAACATCATTAAAAGTTCATGGACAAGAAGCTCCTACTGGTGTGAAATGTTCTCTTATCTTTACACAGTAAATCCTTCCTTTGTCATGAATGCTGTTATGCAAACGCCTTTGCCTTCTTTTTTAATAAGTCCCATACAGTTCAAGCTTTTTAAAAGAATAAAATAATTTAAAAAAAAAAAAAAAAAACATAAATAAAAACAGTCCCTAAAATTCTTTTAAACTGTCCGTCTAAGGATTATTTTGAAAAAAATCTCTCAGCGTTTAAGACGTTTTATGGAAGTTTTTTTTTTTTTTTTAACTTCATCATCTTTTATTGGCATTAACGATTTGCTTTATGATTTATGAAGTTATTTTGCCTTTAAGCATCCAGGCGAACACCTACAGTGTACAAGTGTTACTGTCTTTGCTTTATCACACATTTCACATTTGAATAATAAAGGGACGCAAGTAATGTTTAAAAAGGGGGGGGGACATCAATTCCATTATGTTCATTACTCCTGCACCATAACAGCTTTCATGATTGCAGGAGACAGATTTCAAGCCCTTGGGACTTACATGATGCTGACGTATTTGACCACATTTCAGTGCTACTCTGTTCATAAGTCTTTCTGCCGCTCAGATAATTTTGTTTCTGTTTAATTTGACTTTATGAAGATGTGTTATAAGATCTTATTTTTTAGGCACACTAAGTATTTTAATTTTGTAATAAGTTCAGCTAGTATGACCTGAGTGATATATTTTTCTTTTTAAAGAAAAAAAAGAAAAGAAATAATAAACCATGAGAACAAAACTTCCCAGATTAACTTAAATACAGGATAAAAAATACAGCAAATGCTTTTAGCCAAAAAGTAAAAGAAGGGTTACATCGTCCAGTTACATGCTTCCAGTTGTCATTTTCTCAGAAATTCGGAAGTACCCTGCAGAAATCTGGGATAACGATATCAGTTGTGAACACAGCCAACACTTTGCTCAAGCCAGGCAGGGTATTAATGGAAATCAGCCCTGTGGTCAGAAAGTGAATCATTTCTGAAATTATTGGAAGGATTTCACTGAAAACTTTTATTTTTATTTATTTTTTTTTTAGTCTTAAAAGCTGAGGGAAGATATCACAGTCCATGTTTCATGTTTGCCATAATTATTTCCTTATTGGACCGTTTCCAAAACCCTACTTGTCTGAATAAAAAGATACATTTTGACCGTTTTTTGGCTCATGTTAAACTGCCTGCATGCTTTTTACTTAATTGTTTTAGTTTTCTTTTCTTTTATTAGTGTGATTTATTTATTATGTGCTCATGTCTCTATGGTGCATAGATTTTCCCATTATTATTCTTAATTTTGGTCTCTGCTCATCATCTTCTTCTATGTCTTTTTCAAGTACTTTTATTTGGCGGTTTCTGCGTCATCTCTTCCCTGTTCCTTTTCTTCCTCTCTGGTTTGTTCCTTACTGGTTGTGTGTAGGCTATACACACAGCCAAACACTAAAAGATGTCAAAATGTCCTTTCAGGCTGTCAAAGTTTTAGCTTTTATGTCCCATTTAATTTTAAAAAATGGTTTTCTGTGAACACATAACGGAGTTATAAAGCTCCAAAGTGACCTGGGTTTCTCACTTATTTCCGCCACATCCTATTCATTTCAATGGGACCAAAACTCACTGTTTTTTGTGAGTGACATGAACTTTGTCAGACTTTTGAACAGAAAAAGTTGAAGCACACTATTCCTGATCGAAACGCACATTTCGATATGACTTTTGTGAGGGCAGAGTCGAAGCTGCAGGTGCGTTTATGTGCTGAAATCTGAGGTGGAAACTGAATAAATAATAAATCATAAAATAAACGAAAAGCGATAATATTATCTGTGCCTTAATGCTTTCTGTGTATGGACCCATAGTAAATTATATTAAAAAACAGCTATAGCCAGTCTTTATATAATCACTTCATTGAAAAATCAGCCCAACAGATTCTCAAACCAGCTCAAGATCTAAATGAGCAGGATTAGATAGATTAAGATGTGTGAAATGCTAGATAATCATATGTACAGCACACTTCTGTTTTAAACCTCCTTATTGATGATAAGAATAAATAGGTAGTGAGGTAGTGGAAAAGGATGCAGGAATGTTGGTGTGAACATACATCATTTTCCTTCCATTTATTTTCTCAACGCAAAAAGGTTTGAAAGAAAAATGATTTTTCATTCCAAATGTTTTAGGATTCAAGGAGGCGAATGGGAAATTCCCCAATCTGTTTCCATCCTAGGAAGAAGGTACGGCTGTTTTGTCAAATATTACTCAGTCTTTTGACAGTAATGCATTGGTGAAATGCCGGTGGCAAAAATTAGATGCCATCTTTATGAAGTGTTTATTCAGGTACTGGCTTGATTTGTGACTAACTTGGAGTGAGAATAAGTTGGAGTGTAGAGTTGGTGAAGATGGAAAAGCAAATACTGCTGAATGTGAAAGAAAAAGTTGCTTATTTTCAGCAAATTGCTAAAAGTAAACCGTCTCATGAAAGCCACATCAATAAGTTACCTATAAGGGAATTTCTAGCAGGTTTAAACATGGGCTTTAGTTTTCCCTCTTAGAGACTGTAAGTGGTAGAGGTAAAGAGGAAGGGAGAAAGTGATCAATGGAAAATAGCAGACATTTTAGTTTGGTCTCAGAGGTATGTTTTTGTGTACATTCCACTGTTTCACTTATCTTTATCTCACTTAGTCTTTCTGTTTCTACAGGAAAATAAAGATTTTAAAACCATGGATTTTTTGTACCTGGTTGTCACAGTTTACGGTACTGTGCAAAGGTCATGAGAGAGTAATCATTTCTTTAGATTTTTCCAGGAAAATTGGACACATGCAAACTCTGACAGTCTAGTTCAAATAAGGATGAAAGTCAGTAACTGGTATGACCACTTTATCTCCTCGTCTCAGTCCTGGTTGGCCGAGCCTTCTCCAAGCTTCTGGAAGAACATTTCCTAGCTCGTCTTCGGATGTTGGCTTCCTTTTGTTTGATACTTAGTCAAGATGCTGCTTCACTTTTGGCATCTGGGGAGTATTCATCGTTCCATGAGACCTGTTGCCATGGATCAAACTGGGTCATCTTTAGCATTTTTCATGGAAGCAATTAAACAAATGGGAACAAATTTCACCCAGCGGCTATTAACAAAGCCTAAAAATACTATTTAAAATGGGTTCTTTGTTAAATTATATGTTCTATGCACACAAAATACTTTATCTTGATGTTTGTGGCCCTTTTTAGTACTTGAATGACAGAACAGCATTGTGTGGCTTCAGAAAATGTTAAATAAATGAATAAACCAAAAAAAAAAAAAAAAAAAAAAAACATATTCAGAGAATGTTTATGAGAATGTATTAGGATAATTAAAGACTGTTTTACTGTACAAAAATATGAGCTGGGATGATATTTATCACATAATACCATATATACATCTTCCTATAAGAA
Source organism: Telmatherina bonti (assembly GCF_933228915.1). Taxonomy (NCBI): domain Eukaryota; kingdom Metazoa; phylum Chordata; class Actinopteri; order Atheriniformes; family Telmatherinidae; genus Telmatherina; species Telmatherina bonti. The sequence continues at coordinate 32,934,505 of NC_136621.1, forward strand.
CAGTAACTATATGTACAAGTGCTGAATAAAACAAGAACAGGTCATGAATTATTTATGAATTAATATGGCGTCAAGTGCATGTCTTTGCAATGGTATTCTTGTCCTTTCTGTGTAGATGTGTGTATAATGTGTATATATGTATGTATATATATATATATATATATATATATATATATATATATATATATATATATATATATATGGCTCTGTCCCTCTTTATATGTTTTCTAGCGAGGCACATTTCTACACATTTCACCACATCTGCACATTCTGCAACAGCACCCCAATTTTTCCTCATTTTTTTCCCAACAGTTTATGTGTAACCAATAAAATAATATTAATATGAGATTTATAGAAATATGAAACTTATTTCTTAAGAAGGTTCATAACCCACTGGAATATTGTGGTTTGTTGATGCAGGATCAGCTTTTTTTTTTTTTTTTTTTTTTTTTTTTTTAAAGGAAATGCTATCAGTATATAAAAATGCTGTTGTTAAGGTTTGGTCAGTGCTGATGCCCCTGAGGACAAAAGCTGATGTGTTTACTCAGCAGCCAATGGGCAGGCTCCCAACGCGCCCAGCCGGGGCCGATGTTTGTGAAAATCATTCAAGTAAATTAACAGAAGCAGTGTGAAATATATTCAGTAAGTAAAAAGCACACAACCCTGGATGTGTGTTAATGTGCATTATTATTAATGTGGATTATTACCTGCAATTCACAAATGCTGCAAAGCTTGTGTTCATTTATTCTGAGTGTTATGTTATCGGAACATTATAGGTATTACACTGAAGCCCATAAATTATTCATCCCTACGCCAGATTTGATTAATAGTAAATTCTTCTGACTGTGTACAGCATTAAAAAGTCCTAAAATTTGTTTGGAAAATGAATTAGAGATGTCTATGCTGAGTTATTTCTGATTTCCATTCATTTGTACATATCTTAAGAGAGATTACCATGCTTGCATTTACTCATATGTCTTCTCTCAGGCTAAATTGCCACAGCAAGTAAACACTTCTACTTCATGCTGCCAAGCTGTTTTTAACACATCTGTAATTTTGAATCATTCCTCCTCTGAGATATCCAGAAGAATTTAATGTTCTGCTGTTTCCACAGACTGAATGGGATTCAGGTCAGCAGTGTTTTCTGTTAAGCATTTAGTGAGAATTTTAGCTGTGTGTTTCAAACCGCAAAAACCTCATCAAACTTTGTACCTTTGGAGATGATTGCAGAGTGATGCAGAATCTCTGTGGAGGCATGGACACTTGCTATCCAATATGAGAACAGTTTACTTGCTGTTATGGCTCATAAAAGCCTTTTGACTGATTACTGGAAAATGGCAGGGCTAAGTTTGAACGCAGCAATTTTCATTAACATGTTTTCATCAAACAGAAATATTGCCAAAGACGTCCTGATTTTTCTTTTGTCTAAATCCTGAAGTTACTGATGTCTGCCTGTTAGCTGTTTTCACATCCCTTGAATATTTTGGTTTCAGAATTGATGTAGTCTAAATGTAAAAGTCATTCATTCAACAATAAAATTTTTATTTATGTCCTAAAAAAAAAAACTATTAAAACAATTATGCAATTGCAGTCCAGACTAATCAACTCTGAGCTTGTCTGTCTTCAGGGCAATATCTAAATGCAGCCCATATTTGCTTTTATTGTCTGTTTCTATTGGTATTTGGCATCTTTTTTTCCCTCCATGACTTTGGTTTATGAATAAAAATGACACGATGAGGTGCTGAAAATGATGAGGTGCTCAAAAGTCAATGAAAATAAGTTTTCAGCATATTTGCCTGTTTGGCTGCACGGTGCTAATAGACTGCTGTAAGAGAAATACTGTAAATATATATCAGCGAGTATAAACTTGTATTTTTGTTGCACGTGCTGAACAGAGTATTTATAATTGCTCATGATGTCGACATGCACATATCTGATAAGTAGTGGATGCTTGTGACATCATTTGCTTAATAAACTAATCCTCTGTGCAGTGAAGCTGTGACAGCATGTGTGGATGATCAGCATTGTGCAGCTGCACTGACCTGTCCAAAAAGTTTATTAAGGTAGGCGATGTAGGCTGCGGCCACCGTTGAGCTGTTGCTGAGGCTTCTCTTACTCTTCCGGCTACCATCCTCTCCATCAGGGCCCTTCCCCTTGGCTGTGGAGGACTGTGATTTTGAGCTGTGAAGCGTGCATTTGCATGCCATTGTTTAGAGCTGTCATCATCAAAACCAAGCCAACAAGTTCCCATCCCAGCTTTGCTTAACAAACACACTCAAATGCCTTTTAGGTCTTTCTCTTTAAGATGCATTTTTAGCCTTGCTGAAAAATGACTTCTGAGTCTAAGTGCTGTCAGCTGACATCGCTGGTCGCTCACAAAAGAAAGAAAGGCAGTGTTTCTGAGAGGGACAATTCTGAAGGCTTGTTTTCCACCTTATGAATCATTTGATGATTCTAATTGGGTGCACAACCCTACATAATTCACTCCCCTCGTCTTAATCAATGCTGATTAGAAACAGAGAATGATAATAACCAGAATTTCTTGGAGAGGCTAAGCTGAAGGGCCTTGTTTTTGAATTTCCCCATAGCGGGCGATTTTCCAGCTGCTGCAGCTCTCCCTCCTCGTGGTGACACACTGGGAAAAAAGGAGCCTTGATCAATTTAAAGTGAGCTAGATTTTCTGTCATTGTTATCAATATTTTTCAATTTCTTCAAAACAAAAATAAAAAATCAACAGGCAGGAAATTGGAGGGTTGTAATAAGGATCTTGTTCAGGCTTTTAAGACTGACTGCTGATAAGCAGCAGAGAATTACTTTATCTTGTCAGAGACTAAACTCCCCGAAGATATTACTAAACTGTAGAGCACAAGTGCATCTTTCACTTACTACTATGTGAGAAATTACTAATATTTGGAGCTCTGCAGTGTTGCATCACCAAATTTATAGTTGAAAGAAAGCATAAGATTCTAACATGCATTTTATCATTTTGTTTTTAAACATGTTCTTCTTTACTGACCTGCCGGCAGATGATGGTCTGCTGTCTGGTCCTCCTTTTGCACTTTTCACTGACATCCTGGCTGAAAAACAAACGAAAGACAAGCTACAGATTTTCTAGCTGGACAGAAAATACTACACATATTATTCCCATTTAAATCACAATAAGAACGGGTTTTGAATTCATTATATCCTGTCAACCTCATCAACTGTAAAGTGAAGCCAATGCGAAGGTTTCAGCACCTGCAGTTCCACAAATGGCCACTTGAGGCTTTTAAAGCAAAGAAATCGCCACAGTTTCCCATCAAAATGTTACATCTGGAATGATCCCACAGCCTTGGACGAAACAGCTGGTCTCTAAATGTCTTCTCTCCTTTCATGACAACTGTATTTATATTTTTTCTGTTAAAAGTGGACAAGTACTTTAATATAGGCAAGACTGATTGGAGTTACCCAGGTTCAGTTACCCAAAGAACATGAATTGTCTTCTCTCTCTCACTTGTGTGTGTGTGTTTATTTTTATTTTCTGTTTCATAAAGCTGTCATTGTTTTACGATCTGGTTTAACTTTTTAACTTGTGTCTCTGTTGCCTGAATATATCTTTCATTCGACTTATTTTATGTTTGTAAAAGAAAATAGTTGTAGTAGTAGTTTTTCCTCACTGCAAATCTAAAAGATTTATAAGATCTAAATATTCACATTCTTTCCTTTTTTTTTAAAAAGTACTTTCTATTAATGTTTTTTCTCACTTTCAGAAACTGGAGATTGAACTGCTAACTTCTTAGTTGAAGTAAAACCATCCATACTAAAGTCATGGTCACCCAGTGAGTTCAACATATACACTAGCCTTTAAAGGATTTCATTTTTGTAGTGTCCAAGTTTTCATGAGTAGCCACTCTTGTGTCCGCCCCTTGTCCAACAGCCACTCAAAGCACGTTTTAATTAATTTTGGGTTGTGCTTTTGGCTACCTAAAAAATACACAAATCCCAATTTAGCTCTATTTTATACAGTCTTTATCACTAACATATAATGATTATATGGCCCTTCATTCAATAATATCCTATAAAGAGTTTTTGGAATATCACAGGATTATTTCTAGACTACCATCTTCAAGACTTGATGTTGGATATTTGGCATGTGAAAGGATTAAATCTGACTTAAAACAAACAGGACACCAAGCAGATGCATTATTTACTGACAAATGTGAGGTCATTTATGCCATGTTCACTTAGTTATGTAAAAATTAACCCTTGATTCATCTAAACAAGTTTGTTAGAAATAAAATCTTCCCTGTGCAGCTGTCATGAAAGGAGAACTCCAGAAACCATAATCTTTGTACCTGCTAAATAATGGGAACATTTCTCAATGGTTTAGTTGTAACTGGATATTTCATCATCAGAGGCAATGGGAACTGTCCTGTCTTGTTCCAAGGCATGACATAGAGTCCAGATTTGATGCTATCACATTGACTGATTCATGGATTCCAAGCATAGACCGTATATGAAAGATGGACGGAGCCTATGGTGGTAAAAAGTGAAGCCTATGCGGAAGTGCATAAAACTGCAGTTACCCCTTCATCCACTAGGGGCTGCAAAACCGAGCGAATCCCCATAGACTCCCATGTTAAAAAGAACAACTGAACAGCAGAAATAAACATGTTTACAGCCTGGTTCATAGGTCAGGTTTACCTTCATGACAACTGTGGGGGGAGTGAATTTTTTTTCTAACTCGCCTGTTTAAAAGTAATTTAAGCTCGAAATTTGACATATTTAGGGGCGTCCTTTGATTGACAGGTACCCAATCTTCTGTTTCAAGTCAGAAGAAGGTAGAACAACCGCGGTTTTTAACCGGTTAACAACGTGACTTAGCTTTAACCCGCTTACCTCCGTTAGCTGTTTAGCTCCTGTTATCTCCGGGTTAGCTCGGTTGGCTCTTAGCTACAGAAAGCTCGTTTGCTCGATGTCAACTATCCACCATGACACTCATGGCTCCCCTCTCAGCGCCACCTCTTTGCCCATATTTGTATTTTCCGGGCGAGACGACACACATGCCCCTGCCAAGATGGCGATGGTAGGAACCGCCCACCCAGCTTCGATTCAGCTCTTCAGATACCTGTGGGTGATGTCACGGAGGCTACGTCCATCTTTTTATATACAGTCTATGCTTCCAAGTCACATGCAACACTTGAGTTTTTGTGCGTGTGTTAAAAAAGATCCCAGCTTGAATGAGAAATGGCAAACTTTGACATGTTGGCAGTCAGTCAAAGGGCTCAGATGCAAATGCTGATGGAACAACAATACCCAAACAGCATGGGGTTCAAAAGGTCAAGACAGCTGATATTAATAAAACAAATGTAGATGAAAAATGGAAATAAAGGTGTGTGGGTTAGAGGAAGATGGCGAAGAGAAAAATGACCAAAGGAGTGAATGGTAATCATGTGCAGGACTTGTGAGAAGGAGGAGGAGGGGAGGGGGAGTGGACGGGAGGGGGAGGAGAGAGTTTCTAGCTGTCTCTTTGAGAGGCAGATTAATGTTCTGTCATGGACCTCTGCGTTTGTGAGCATCGGCGCCTGATGATGAATAGCCGTATTTGGCACTGATGTGCTATAAACACAAAGCCTTACACCGCCATTTCAAATGCCACAAACATGGAGCAAAGACCCAAAATCTGATCCAGCACACGCCTCTGGGGTGCACAAAGACTAAGGAGGCTGTAATGAGAGGAAAGACAAAGACCAAGCAGTCATCTAAATTACTGGTGACCATTTAATGTGTATCTGTCCGATAAGCTCCATTCCCAACTCCCACTGGGCTGAGTGAAACGTGCCATGACTGAGTAGCGATTGCCTGTGTGTCACGCTCGCACACAATCAGTGTGTATGTGATACATACTGATTACAACACACTTGGAGCATATTAAGCTCTGTGGGAGTGGAGTGGAGGAATATTCGCGTCCACAGATAACTGGTTATATTTATTACACTGCTTTTGTAATGTGGGTTGCTCAATTTACGATGCATAATCCAAAATTAGAAAAAGTTTGCACCGTGTTTTCATTTCCTTTCAGACATACAGCAGGTTTTTTGTTTTTTTTTTTTAAAAAAAAGCTTTTAATTATGTCATTTTTCTCGCAATACTCAAAACACATTCAAGCAAATGGAGCATTTGAAATTTTAATTTCCCCTCATTCTTCTTGCAAATATGTCTTCGTATTCTCTGTAGGAAAAAATGTCGCCACTAATGTCTCTGCAGACCATATTCTTCTGCATTATTGCTGCACGGCAGAGTTGTAAATGATTCTTTTCCAGGGGCAGTGATGCAACCACACAGCATCACAGGGTTTGACTTATAAGATGCTGCTGATAACAGTCTGGATGGCATAATTTGTTTATTCCCCCCTTTGCCTGATACCGTTATTCACTTCTTTTGGGAGTGGTTCATCCAAGTTCAGACAAGTCCATGCTGCCTTTATGAGATTAACATTAGATTTCCAAATTTTACTGCTTATTAAAATGTACCTAACAAAGCTGGAAATTAAAGCTAACTAGTATTCAAACTAAACGAGGAGTTTTGTTTCTACCAAAGTGTTCGGCTCATGACAGGACGGTTTTATGTAGTTTGAGACTTCATTTGTTTAACAATAATGGAACATAATAGTGTTATTTTATGACTTCATATCATACAGCAAGTGAAATTCTGAAAATGAGCTTGTGAAGGTCTGATGCATCAGTAGCTAATGAAATTTCTAAAAACAGAAAACCTCCTTAGCATTGCCTCATCTGTGCTGCAGCACCTACAGTCATGCCAGGCAAAATTATCTGTGGCATGCTTTTATTTTGGTAAAGTAAGGATGCGATCAGTTGTAAATTGCAGGGTCAAAGTTTAGACAATCATTTAGCAATGATTCATTTAAACAATCATGAATAAGAAGCTCCCATTGGATAAATATTACAGGCTCAAAAGATCAGAGTCCATGATGTCTCCCACTTTCCTGCACTTTGTTACAGACAGCATCTTTTTTGTTCAACAGTTTTAGGTCCTTAGACATGCTTATTATTCAATAAAATTCCATTCTTAAATTGTTTAGCAATGCTGGAGCAACGGGGGGAGTAATAAAAAATCCTTTCAACAGAAGCTGCTCTGTGGACTGGTTGTTGGTGACAGTACTCCACAGGCCAGGAGGAGACATGAGCTCTTAGCCTGATATCCAGAAAAAAAATGATTTTGGTTGGTTTTCCATCACTTAGAGAAGGAGACTTCAGTGTTCTGGGTCTTCCAATAAGTCTGAAGGTCAGAGTTGTCAACGCTTACATCTTCTCAGTGGTCATCAGGTTTCCACCAGTGGCCAGTGGGCTTCCAGGCCTTCAGGACCAACAACTGCAGCGAGACCCAACAGATGGACTCACCACTGGCTGCAGCGGCTGGGACCAAATAACCAACGCATATTAGTTCTCTTGCATGTTTATCAGCTGTAAGCTGCATTGTTAGATGTGTTGCAGTGTTGAGTAAATTGTCTTTTTCTTACAGTGAATTATTCTTGTATGTTGAATAAAACTGACGACAATGAAAAATGTAGATGTGATAAAAGGGCAGATGTAAGTGTTTGTGTCTTTCTGTCCCTTTTCATAATTTCAGTTCATTTACTTTTTGTTGATGTTATTTTGTGTAATTGCTTTTAAACTGGTCAGTTTGCTGAAAATAAAATAATAATAAAATATAACTTATTTTTTTCGCTCACATATTTGCTGAGTAACTTAAGATTATTTTCACATCTCTGCCCCCTCAAAGACTCTGGCTTTTATAAATGATGCTTCACCATCACATCAGGATTACAATCACCTGCTGGAAATGACATCTAAACTCATGCAGTGATTCATTTTTCCATTCATAATTCTTCTTCAACTGCAGACGGGTGGAGGTCTGAAATGCTTCATAACAAATAACAAGAAGTTGATGAAATACAACACTAAATATTTTTGTTTCATACTATTGCCAATCAAAATGAAAAAATACAGACGGAGACGTATAGGACAAATCATAGTCAACATCGCATTCCACAAGTTCATTATATTTACAGAACCTTTCCTTCATATGTGCAGAAACGCACAAGCACATTCACATCGCACATGTGGGTAACGCAAGCTATATATGCAGCAATTGTTTGCATGAAGAATAGTTCTCATCCTCAATGAGCACAGCTCCCTTCAGGGAAAACACAGACACCCACTGGCACAGTGGGTAGGTACACGTGCGCGTTTCACTACACAAGCCATTGAGCAGCACTCGGTGTGTCTTCAGCTTTCCTCCCTAAGTGGCCAATTGCTGTCAATCACAGAGCCGACACAAGCAATTTTAGATCCTAATCATGCTAATTGAGGTAATGAAATGGAGAGCCAGGTGGACTGGGCAAAAACAAACACAGCTGAACACGGAGGGCAGGCTGCACTTGTTATGTGCAATAGGATCTGAATGGAGCATTAGGGGTTAAACACTTAATAGGAATTCTAAATATATTTCGCAACAACCACTGGAGTGGAGGGCTTTGAGATTCATGGTATATATTATACAAACATGACCCACATACAGCACATTCACAGGAAGCATAGAAAATTCTAACTCGCCACAATCTTTTTTTCTTTTTTTGTTGTTTTGAGATAAATGTTTGGTTAGCATCTTAGGAGTAAATCTGAGTCATAATGCAAACAGATGATTGTTCTGAGAGTAGTGTCAGGATGAAATGCATGATGTTACAAGTGAGTCATGTTCATTGGTGTTTTTTTGCAGTATTTTTGCTGCGTTAACGTTGGTGAGCTGCATCCCTGCTGCCCAGCAACAAAACGATTGATCCCAGAGTTCTGAACTGGTCTCATCCATAAACAAGTGATTGTGATGCAATCCGGTCTTGCACTCCATCTTATCTTCACTTATTCTAACACCTCTGCACCACTGTCTCCACCTGACTCTCCCACCTCTCCTCCCACCAGTACTGATTTCATGTCATGGCCGTGAAATGAGGCTGTCACCTTCAGTCTCATTTTAGATGTCGAGCACCACGCCAGAAGATCTTTATTTTTTCACATGCAGATATCTTTCTTGTCTCCAGATTTGAAAATGATTCTGTTTTGAACAATTTTTGTCTAATTGCAACCTTTTCTTCCTTCACTTCAGGCTCGTCTGATCCATTGCCGTTGATGTGAGTGCAATTCAGCACGCAACAGGGACACAAATATTGAACCATAACAAATGCAAGCAGAGGGCTGGCCATCTGTTCATACAGCAAAACACAGTCAAGATCCAGATAATCAAACATTATAAAGCCAGGAGGAAATGCCTGTCAGTCTCATTAGACTGTGAGTGGGCTGCCTCGAACATGTCCTGTCCAGGGCTCGCTCATTACAAATGAAGCGTTGATAATGCAAGTTGAATTATTAAACAGCGTAGAGCCAAACAAAACCTTAACACCTCACAATAAATCATTTGAAAGGCTAAAAGTTTTCCTTTTCTTTGCAGGTTTTTCCATCTATAGCTACAACAAAGGAAGGAAGAAAGAATGTCACTGTTTATTCTACTTACTAGGATGGCTCTTTCGGGTCAGGCCTGAGCAGTTTGTCCTGGATGACGGATGTGAATAAGGTGTATGAGCATGAAGTCCTCTTACCTAACTAGAGGATTATATGATGAAAGGTGATTATCCAGCTAAATATGTCTGGATTACAGATGCAACTGACTCATCAGGAACAGCAAGGACAACAATGTGTTCTTGTAGTATATGCGTCCGACTTGTATTTTTTCTGTATGTTCAAATGGTGTGATTAGGATGACTGGAGATTAAGATCTAAACAGTGTGATTGTCCCTGTAAATTGGAGCTTTTCTTTACATTTACATGAATATGAGAAGCTAAGTGTTGTTGCCCATTTAGCTAACTTCCATCAGCATGTGCAGAAGAACAATAAGCAACCACAACATGTTACAGGACTGGATGGGACTGCTAATGGGACTAACACAGAGGGAACCATTTTCCACTGATTATGAGAAGTCGTGGATAATTATGTTCCCCTTTTACCTGTCTGTGATGTGAGGATCAGGTAATGTTATAAAAGAGGCAGAGTTAAAAATAAAAGGGAAACGCATCTCAACATTTGCCCATCAGACCATATTACAGGCATTATTTACCATAATAGGCTTTCATACAAATCATATTAGCAAGGCATAACAAAGTCTCTGGATGTGAAGCAGGATTAAACAGGAGTACTTTTTTTCTTCTTTTTAAACCAGAAACTTCAGTTTAGGGCCGCGTATCTCCTACACTGACTACCAGGCCAAAGGCAACAGTTAAACATCCATTGGAGCATACCTGTAGCAGTACAGTTAAAGCTGGGGTAGGCATGTTGTTCACAGACATTTTTTAATACTCTGGGTGAAGTGGTTCCTCATCCTGATAGTAGTCTACACACACTACTCATAAAAAGTTAGGGATATTTGGCTTTTGGGTGAAATTTCACAACAAGCCTAAAATGCATTCAAACCTATACAGGTGAACTTAATGTGATCTTCTCTAAGCTTTTAAATGCACATGTCCAACTGTTAAATGTTTCAATAAATTTTGCACAAGTTGCTGTTCTCTAACAAGGAGCTTAACGGCAAAAATCACGGCAGGTGTGTGATCCTTGAATTGACCAATAAATGTCCTGGTTCAATTAGAGCTGGTGTTTAAACAGTTGTCCTCATCATGCTGTTCACATTTTGACATCATGAGACCAAGACGACACCTAACAATGGAACAACAGTCCCTTGCCATTGCGATGCTTCAAACAGGACGTTCTCAGACAGAAGTGGCCACTGAGCTTGGAGTGTCACAGAGTGTCATCAGCAGGTTGCAACAGAGATATCGAGAGACTGGAAGAGTCACAGAAAGGCCTAGAAGTGGACGTCCTTTGGCCACATCCCGTGCTGATGACCGCTACATTGTGAACACTGCCCTGAGAAACCGGATGATGAATGCCACTCAACTACAGGCACGTTTAAGAGAGGTGAGAGGCACCCAAGTGTCACGTCAGACCATTGGAAACCGTTTCCATCAGCGTGGTCTGCGTGCTAGACGACCTGCACGGGTACCTGACCACACCACCAGGCACAGGCATCATCGTCTTGCATGGGCCAGGGAGCATTTACGCTGGACGAGGAACCAGTGGGCCTCAGTGCTGTTCTCTGATGAAAGTCGATTCACACTGAGCAGAAATGATGGCCGGCAACGATGTTGGAGACGTCAGGGAGAGCGCTATGCATCAGCCACTGTTGTCACCAGGCCAGCTTTTGGTGGTGGCGGTGTTACAGTGTGGGCAGGGGTGTCCACTTGGTACAGAACTGCCCTACACTTTGTGAATGGTACAGTGACAAGCCCATACTACCTGAATAACATTAATCCAGTGATTGTGCCCCTACATGAACAGCACAGGCCTAATTTCATCTTCATGGACGACAATGCTCCTGCTCATCGAGGCCGCATCATCAGGGAACGGCTGTTGGAGACTGGTGTACCTCAAATGGAATGGCCTGCACTCTCTCCAGACCTGAATCCCATTGAAAACCTGTGGGATCAGCTGAGCCGTCGTGTAGAGGCTCGAAACCCTGCATCCCAGAACCTCAATGACCTGAGGGCTGCCCTTCAAGAAGAGTGGGATGCCATGCCTCAGCAGGCAATAAGTTGCCTTGTGAACAGCATGAGACGTCGTTGTCAAGCTGTAATTGATGCTCAAGGGCACATGACGAGATACTGAGACGTTCAAATTTTTTGTTGTGGTGTAACTACCATTGTTGTTACCTTTTGTGTTGAATGAATTTTTTGAGATGAGGAAATCAGTAGTGCATCCTTCTACTTAAATGTCTTACTTTTATGATATTATATCACTGTAGCATGAACATATTGCATTTTCCATAAATTTCACCTGAAAGCCAAATATCCCTAACTTTTTGTGAGTAGTGTATATTGTAATTATGAACAATAAGAAATATAGTTAGAATCTGACCAATCCAAAAGTTCGGACCGAAATGGAGTTGTTCATTTCCTATTTTCCAGAAATTTCTTTTCCCGGTTCCCCTCCTCCCTCTCCCACAGCACATACCTGATATCCACACTGTATATAAACAGCATGTTGGGATAAAATACAAAGTAGTGAAGAAGAAACTTGGAAGGCAAACATGGCTGAGAAAAAGCGGGAAGGATTTTCCCGACCCGGCTCGGTTTATTTGCCTCCTCCCGCTAAACAGCCAAGAAAGAGAAAATTGTTGGTGGAAAAAGCTGCAAATAAGAAAGGCTTGGATCACGCAAGGAGCAAAACAAGAGGGGGAGGAGCCAAGACACTGGGCCACTTTCAAATCTTGATGGCTCCCCAACGTTACAAACCAGCCAAACTTGTGTGAAATGTTTAGTAAATGTTGTTAGCTTTGGTCTGTAGCTGATTATCTTTAACTAGGTGCATTTAGCTTCTACTAAACATCTAAATAAACACAGACGTACACTGTGACCTTCTGCAGCTCTTCAGCCACTTATTACCATTGTTTTGAATAAGCACGGGCTGAAAGATGTGACAAAGTACATCACATTTTGGTATGACTCCAAGAGTGAATTATTGCCAAGGTGGACTTGTGCCTGCCCTGCGATGGACTGGTGAGCTGTCCAGGGTGTACCCTGCCTTTTGCCCAAAGACTGCTTACCCAGCTTCCCCACAACCCTTCATCGGACTAAGCGGTTAGGATAATGGATGGATGGATGGATGGACTCATGCCCTTCCCTCTGGAGCAATACCTTTCCCATTTTGTCTTTCTTGCCTCCTCAGACACATTTTCACGTTGTTACTTCATTCAGCCATGACAAACATTTGTTGTAAGAGAAGGAAAAATGAGCACAAAGCAGAACCCTCTGTGTTTATAGGAGGGGAGCTGTAAAGCAACGTGCTCCAGGTCACATGGTCCCATTAGAGACAGAGCCTCTCATTTGATAAAAAAAGCCAGAATCAATTCAGTGTGCAGACCTCCACCAAGGCACAATTTTTGGGGTGTTTTGAGTTTGAAGCTGTAACGGTAAAATGATCCCAGTTTTCATGTAGTAAACAATCCTTTTAAAAAACTTCTTGGACCCAGGTGGTTATCTGGACCATCCACAAAATCCAATCAGTTGTTCGTTATTCCATTAATGAGATTTGATGAAAATTTAATCAAATTCTTTCCAAAACATTTCAGTTACGTTACAGAGAGACAGTCAGACACACCAACACCTTGCTGACTACACATCCTCTGCCTTGGCAGAAGTGATAAAACCTGCAATAAAACAAAGATCCCACAAAGTGTAACTCTAAACAAGCTTGATATTGCAAAAAAAATGCAATTTCAGCCATTTTTCACAGAAAGAAAGTACAGATCAGCCTGCGTTACAGCAAGCTCTTACAGAACATGTGAAAAAGGCTGTGTTAGCTTGTGCAGTGAAAAGCGCGGGCATTTCAAGATGAAGGAGGTTAATTAGCTGACAGCGAGGAGTGAGAAGGAATGCCGTTTACCTGTGAAGTAATAAGTCCACACATTAAAGCCTTGGATGGGAAATTTTACCTTGACAATGGCAGTAAATTGAATTTTTGAAGTTTAAACTAGAACCCTCAGAAAGTTGCCTCCGCATGCAGCTTTGACAAGCTACCTTCATCTTTTTACAATCAACCTGTCCATTTCCTAAGTAGCAGTTTTTTCATCAAGTTTAATATTTATATGAAATGTCCAAACCTTTATCAAGTCCCAAGCAAATAGATGTGATACAAGGACAGAACCTTGGTCTTATGGAGGCATGCATAACTATAACTATGCAGTGAATTATGTCTTTTTGGACAAACCTGCTACCTGACATGACTGAAGTAAATGTCACTCCATTTAAAACAATCATTTAAAAATGGTTCAATCTTGTCATTTTAATACAGAAAATATTTTAATTTCACACTAACATCAATAAGAAAGCAACTTTATCTGCATCTGGTGCTCACTGTTGTGTAAATGAAGCAAACAGAGTTAGCTGCAGGTAGGGCGTAATCTGAATTTTCCACATACTTCCCTTTTTCTCTTTTTTTTTTCCATCTGGACTTTGCTCGCTGAGGCAATGCTGCAGTGGGGCACTGTTGAAGAACCCATTCCCCTGTGCAATCAGACTCTTGCCACGCTCAAATATGCTTAGCCCATCCAACCAAAGCCCTTATTTAGCACTTTGATTTTTTGAAGAGGTAGAAACTAGTTTCAGCCTTTACCTTCACAGGGAAAGACAAGTTAGTGCAATAATGCGTGTTTCATGCACCAGTCAGCTCCCAATGGAGTGTAGATCTTTGAATTGTTAACTCCTTCCTGCCTGCTTCCTTCTACCAATGAGTATTAATGTCAGAAACTCGCTTTATAATGGAGGATTTCAGGAATTTTTAACTCCTAACTAATGTGCTTATCAATGATGTTCTTATAAAACCATATACAACTTTATATATACAGTTTTCTGTCAGAAATATGCTTTTTAGATGAATTCAGTATTTGTTCATACTTAACCAATGTGTAGTTATTTTGAAGTGTTACCCAGTTTTTATCTGTAATCATATGGAATTGTTCTTTTCAAGCAAAAAAGCTTGGTTTTTTTGCCTTATTTTTTTTTGCTTTTTCTTTTTTTTTTTTTTTTACTTTAACTTGAGGATGGGGAAAAGGGGATCGGCTGTGTTGTAAATTTTCACAGATGCAGATTTGAAATGGACTCTGGGGGAACACCTGGAATCTGTTGTCTGGCTGATGTTCCCTGTGGGACACTTCAATGTAACACTTAATTTACGTCACTCTGGTGAAAATAAGGCGATATTATTAAACTCAGTGAATAAAACTTAACAAATGTTAGTTTAACTGCTAATTAACTTTCACACTGTATAAATTTCAGTCTATTTCCTGCATCACAGAGCTTCCCTGGTTGTGCTTTGATATAAGATCAGTTAAAATGTCCCTTTCCTCTGAAAATGAATCATTTTCATTGGATTGTCTTGTATGTGAGCAAGTTGATGTGTGTGAGAGATTAGAGCCCAGTTCCTCTTGGTTAAGTCTTTATTCTGTGTCTTTGAAGATTTCATGCACTGGTTTAGGTTTGGGCCTTTGAGAAGGGTGAGAAGCTCCGTCATCCAGGAGAGGATCAGAGTAGAGCTGCTGTTCCTCTGCACTGAGAGGAGCAAGTTGAGGGGGTTCAGGCATCTGGTTAAGATTCCTCCTGATGAAGTCTTCTATACACATCTATATGGAATACGACCATGAAGAAGACCCAGGATGCACTGCAGGGTGAACATCTCTTGGGATCCTCCAAGATGAGCTGTATCTTGTTTGTCATCATCTTCTGTATTATTTACACACCAAGTGTTTTCTGGTTTTCACCAGATCCTTCTCATTATTCTGAAGTTGTCTCAGTGTTCTCACCTGCATCTGGGTCCGTCACCTTCACTGCTCCCTGACAGTAAGAATACGGTAAGCAATGTGGCACGCACTGTTCAGTGCAGTGATGCATGTCCTCATCCTTACAGTGGTGAGACTGAATAACCACTAAACAAGTGCAAGGCTCAACACAGGAGAGCAAATTCCACAGGTCAGACCTGAGCAGTCTGCATATATTTTAGGAAGGAAAGAGAGTTTTTGAAAAAAAATTATGGACATAATCTGGACAGGGTGGGAAGATGGCGTGGGAGGACTAAAAAAAAGCCATTTATGTTGAACAAGAAAAGCCTTCATTAAACTGAGATGGACTCAAACATCCTTGTGCTGCAAAAGGAGACTAAATTGTTACAATTAGGATCTAATGATCTAATTATGTTTTATCCAAGATCAATTACAATGTTTATTGAACAAATTATTTCCAAGTCAGACTGTCTTGTTTTGTATCTTAGTTTTGGTTTCCTGTTTTAGTTTGTAGTTTTCCTTGTTTAGTTCTTTCTTGTCTAGTTTTCTGTTGTGCTTTCCTGTTCATTAGCTCACATGGTTTGATTTTCTGATTCATTTCACCTGTGTCTAGTTACTTCCTGCGTGTATTTATACCCCCTTGGTTTGTGTTCTCAGTTGGTGGTCCATTGTGTTTAGTCTGGTGTTTGTTCAAGTTTAGTTTGTGCCGCAGTCAGTCTTCTGCCTGGGTTCAACTAAATAAGCTTGATTCCCCGAACCTTCTCAGCAGTCTGCCTCTGTTCCTGCATTTGGGTCCACACCACTAGGCCACCATGACAGAGACTTGGTTAGTTAAAAGGGAGGCTTATCTTCTTTTACCTTTCTCCTGTTGCCGGCTGTGTGCTCAGGATGGGAAGCTGAACTGAAGTCAAGATTCAATGCAATCCATTGATTTTATACGTTATTTTGCTTGTATGAATACTGATTTGATCCCACTGAACTGGCTTGAACTGATTTTTTTTTTTTGGGAAAGGTGCCTGCTCTGGATTGGTGCTATACAATTAAGGCTGAATTAAACTGGTTTGAATTTCTGTTTTACCAGTCAACTTTTCCAGTTCATGTGGGGGATTCCAAGGCCAGCTGAGCGACACGGTCTCTCCAGTGTATCCTGGATCTTCCCTGTAACTTCTCCCCAGTGGGATGTGCCCTGAACACCTCATCAAGGTATTTTTCTACAATCAGTGCTACATAATTTGGTTTGAATGTTGAGTTGACCTGATTTATTGCAAATGGAAGAAATTTAGTAAAGTTGCTCCTACATTTCTTTTGTTATCAAGTTAATTGAATCATCAAAAGTAAATTTTCCGTCACCAGTAGGGATGACACTTTCGTGCTGGACTAATGTGTTGTTTTTTTTTGTTTTGTTTTTTTTCTCTTGGTTTGACTGGCCCAAACTTATTAAATTGGTCTCTTAACTAACACTGGACCAGCCCACTCTGATTTTTAAACACACTTACTTTTGTTGAGATGCTTGTGCCATAGTAATTCCTTTATCCCGTCTTCATATAACTTTCTTTACTAACCACCGGCCCATGCTTTTTGTTTTCTTTCTTTTTTCTTTTTTGTTTTTAAACTGACACCAAGCTGAATCAATCAAATACTTTAATTCCTTTTTGGCGTTGTGGCAGTGAAAATGGTTTCCCGCAAGAATCAAGGAAAAAATTTAAAAAGAGGTGATGCAGAGAAAATGCATGTTATTTATTTTTTTTAAATGTTGCCAAATGTCCAAAAATGATTTGACATGTTTGACACATCAGTACATTTATCAGCTGCCGTGCATGATGATGGCTGAAGCTGTGGGAAGCTGCACTGCTTTACATCTGTTATTATTCTGTTTTTATTAATTTAAGGAGACCCATTAACCCCAGTAAGTCTAATCCATACAGTCCAGTTAGCGTTGAACACACTGGTTATTCCACAAAGGTATGATAAATTAAAGATAAGTTGTCAAAACAGCGGTTTTATTGCCACATTAGTTTGCTTAGTTGTGAAATCAGCTGATGACATCCTAGGAGAAATAGCTGATGAACCAGCTGGAAAACAGCTGGTTAACCACTTGTGTTCACCGGTTAATTGATCATTAAAACAGCAGATCCTAATTTTTTTTTGTTTGTTTGTTTCTAAGCTAACTCTCTTTTACAAGTGAGAAGATAACTTTTTAAATCATCCATAATAATGAGCCAGAACATTTCTGGTATTCTTTACCAGACTATTTGTTACTGGTTATGTGGTGACTGTCAAATTTATTTGGCTCAAAATGTGTTTGTTGCTTCTGTGTAGGTGTTTGTTTTTTCACTTGGCTATGCAGCCAATCAAAAGCACATTGTAGTGCTCTACCATGAGTGAATAGGGGGAAGAAGAAGAAATACTTATACCTGCTCCTTCCTTTAATCATTATTTATTGACAATACTCTGGATGGGAGCTGCATTTTCTTCAAATACTTTGGTTGACCAGTACCTGGAGGCCTTGCCATGAATGGACACAGCAGACTTTACACAAGAAGAGATTCATGTGGTTCACCTAAAGACTATACACAGACAATGGGTTGACCATGCAGTTTTTTGGAAAGACTTTGTAACTGACTGACATCGTGCATTCTAGGTGTTACGTCTGCACCAGCCTGCTACCGACATACTCACACACACCTCAAAGTCAATTTTTTAACCTGTCCTGTACAGCATCTCAACATACCAAACAGCAATCTGTGTGCCATATTCTGGCCAGACAGATTAAAAAAAAAAAAAAAAAAATTTATATGAATAACTAAAAAAAGACTAATTGTTTTATACCTGTAACCGGTTAAGCACCAACTCTACACTCACTCCGCATCAGACCTCGTTAAACGATAGACAGAATTACCTTCCTTCATCTGGCCTGTAGACTTCTGGCTTTGTGAGATCATTTCCACTTTGATATTCATAAATTAAAGTCCTGTTAACCCTGCTCTATTCATAGCAGTTCAGAAGACATTATTATGCTCAGTACCACCTTTTTTTTTCTTCATCAGTTTTTTTTTTTTTTTTTTTTTTTAATACATTTTGTGTCCACTAAGTTTGTGTAAATATGCTGAGCTGTCAACAATAATTAGATTGTGAAGTAGGGGTTGGTCTTGAAATGATGTAAGGCTTATTAATCATTTATCACAAACTGAATCTCAGTGCAAATATTTCTAATTGATTTGTGTGATTTACTAGTTTTATACAGCATAATTGTAGACACTCACTGACTTTTTTTTTTTTTTTTTTTTTTTTGGGAGATGTCTGCTTTTCCGAGTTGGTACAGTAGGAACGCCGACTGCCGGGTCATGATGTCATCTACTGTCAGCTGCTCAGACTTAGTAGGCAATTGAAACGCACTGTTTTTGATGTGTGGTGTGCCAGCCCTTGGCTCCCCTCATTGGCGTTGCTAAACTGCCAGCTAAAGCAGAGCCATGGCTGCATGACTTTGGCAGATATTTTCTGTGTATCTTCAGAGCCACTGTCCTCATCCCCACAGTTCTTACCCGGGTCAAATCGGAGCCTGAGTCTGCAGACACCCCACCTGTTTCTGACCAGGCCTCTGGCTTTCAGTTGCTGATTGCAACACCTGCTTCTTGTTTTTCCATCATCTCCCTCGGCATCTATATACCAGGTTTCCTTTCGGTCTGCAGCAGGTTCATTTTTAGTTCATTCTCATGTTTTTCTAATAAAAATACTTTAAAAAGTCTTTTGCCATAAGTGAGTCTTGCTCACACATCTTCAACATGTGGAGGCGAATGGTTAAAGATGCTTCACACCTACTCCAAGTCCCCTCATGCCGCCTTATAAAGAGGTTTTTGCTTGTAAAACCAACATTTACTTTGATGTGCTCTGATGAGTTAATGCAAGTCGTGAAGCTTGTAGAAGCCTCACCTTAGAGGAGATCGTTGAACGACTTGATTGTTTCAATTGGAGGATCTTATATTGTGAGGGAAACATGTCTGTTTGTGATAAAAAGCACGAGGCAAGGGGGAAAATGCTCTTAGAGACATCTTGTGGTTAATGATGTGTTCACTTATTGGTGACTGATAATGTCAAATCAGGAACTAATTGTCTGCACTGCCGCCTCATTAAGCGTAGCATGACGTCCCGCCAAGGGGCACTAGCTGTGCACCTCACAGCAATCACTGCTATCATGGTACGTTCCCACTTTATGACATCTGCTGCTCATGCTAATAACATGAAATGAGTTTTAAAGCTGCTGGTAGACTAGTCTTTCTGATTTGCTGCAGAAACTGTGCTGACATCCTTTGCTCATTTTATGTATTTAATCTGTTAACTCCCAATTTCCCTTATTTATGCATGTTAATTATTTTTTCTTGATCAATCTCACTTTTTGTCTTTTTGTAGTTTTAAACCTTTTTTTTATTCACCTTTTCCTCTTGATTTCATCTCCATCTGTACTTATTCGTTGAAGTCACCTTCACACTGCTGATCTGGAGCAGTTGGCATCCCTCCCCTTTGCTCTCTATTCACTCACCCCTCTATTTCACATATGCACACTGGCCTGCCTCTGGGCCACACTTTCTTTCCCATCAACCTATTTTACTTATGGGACTATGCTGATGGGACAAACCCAAGTAGGAACAGATTTTTTTTTTCTTTGTAGTATTGTGTAGTAGAAATAGGGAAAAGAGTTAGAAGGCATAGCAACAAATGCACAATTTATCACTTACTTGTCACTTGTCCTAGAAAGCAAACCCATTCATCAAATGCAAAGAGAAAAAATAACAAGTCAGGAAAAATCGAGGAAAGTAAGAAATATGCATCATAGGTTCTATGCGGAGCCTAATTGGGTCAGCAACAAATAATGCGCCTGTATTAGTGCTGAGCTTTGCTACAGAGCTGGAACAGCAGGCTGGTCAGAGATCTGCATCAGCAGGAGAGGAATTCAAACTCAGAGATGATACAAGAAATGAGGTAACCTGGAATCCCTTGAGGTGTGTTTCCAGCTCAACTTGACACAGCAACATGAGAAAACGCTGAACGGACACCAAGATACTGTATCAGCTTCTCTAAATTCCCAAAGCGACACAAACTTATTGTACGCACTTTGAAATCCAAAAAAGAGCAAGAAGGAAAGGGAAAAGAAAACATGACACGTTTAACTTGATGGATTATCATTCTGTCAATGTATCATTTTCTCTGACAGGGGTCATTCTCTCTGCTGAAGGACTGGCTGCTCCTGTCACAAAAGATTAGAGAAATGACAACTTGTTCAGCATAATCATGCATGAATATAGATGAAAAATAAAGAAATAAATAAAGTCCACCTGTTCTTTAGGCACACGACCCTGCTTGTCAGAGCTAAAGACAAATCAAGGATAGGGTTAATGGGCTCCTTCTGTGTGAAAACACCCCTCGGGACAGGAAACAGAGAGGAAAAAGGATTGATGAGATCAGATGAGATGAGGGAAGGGTGAGAGTGGAAGCTCATGCTGCTAGCAAGTTATTGTAGTGACGAAAGGGAGAGCTCAGAGCAAACGTTAGAAAAGGGCCAGCATGTTTTTGTTTTTTTGTTTTTTTTTTAATATGGGACCAGGAGCCACTTGGGATGTAACATAGGGACGTAGCTCTTGGTGAAAAGAGTAATGCACCCTGACAGAACAGCACTGCCTGCCAACGTGATCAGTGATCCACCAACCCTCACCGCTTGAAGTAGTGATGTGAAACGCAAGCAGCACCTGTGACACCAACTGCCAGCCTGTAGGAACGTCAACAACAAGCAACCTCTTTGGAGAAATGCACTCGCCACCATCTGATTCTCATTCATTCAGTTTCCTGTGATCGACGTTCGTTTTAGAAGCAATGACCGTCTTTTATAATGTCGTGGAGAAACTGAATGTCACCACAGTTTTTCTGACATTTAAAAAAAAAAAAAAATTAGCATCATTCAAATCATTCTTTCATCAGAAAACCTCCTGTCGCTGCTGCTCAATCAGTTGTTCATGCACTGCGTTGCTTTATGTAAACTGTCACTACTGAAATAAGTAGTTACCCACCCACTCCCTATGATTACTAATGGAACAAACCTTTATGTACTATTTTACCGTATTCTAATGTGGAATGTACCTTTTTATAATGTCTTAATATGTGCTTTGTAGTTTTGTGTACAATGAATCTGTGTGTTTTTAGGACTGCAGATGGAAATTAGTTCAGAGAGCCACAATCTGGTTCAAAGCATATTTTCCTCTGTGATCAATGCCACTGCACATGGTCCCTTTTAAATAAACTCAGTAAGAAATAAACAAGACATTCAGGGCTTCAGCTGCTTTTGCTACACTGTTGCTTTGGACATAAAGATATCTGGGAAAAAAACAGGGTGTATGTTGGTGTGGCACCCCTGTTTTATACTTGAATACTGCATTTGCATGGGTTGACAAACAGGAGATAAAAATATATATATTTATATATATAAGGCTGGGATTAAATAGGTGAACTTGTAGGGCACGGGCTAAACCCTAAAATCTGACTACTCACCTCCAGGTACAGTCACAAGTCATCAGTTCTTACATATTTCTACTGTAAACTGACCTTTACAGATGCTTAAGTACAAGTGAATGCAGCCTATAATGTAGTCAAAAAAACATTTCCCCTTTAGAGATGCATAAAACATGAAAGATGGTATAAAGTATCATTTCAGTCTGGTAATAAATATGTGGTCAAGTAAATGTAAGACTTTGTAAGGTTGTTCAAATCTGATCCTCAGGGAACATTGTCTATTGATGCCTTGCAGGAATGTGACGTCATTATGCGATCTACTTTACTGGCGCCATTGTGAGTACTGACCACTGATCTTCACTGACTGGAATGCATGCTTTATTTGAGCTACAGTGAAGCTGATGTAATGTAAGACTCTGGGAAAATCCTCATTTTAATGCACTAGAACTGGAAAAAATAGCTTGTTTTAGATGCAAACTGTATGGCATCCCTGCAGACGTTTTCTAACAACTAACATCGACTCACAAAGTACCAGATTTTTCCTTCCACAAAGTTTACATCTACATAATAAATAACCCATTTTCATACACAGGAAAATCTCTGAAAGTTTTTAAAATCATATTTGTTTATTGCTACTTCACTGCTGGATGGCTCATTGACTCAAAAATGTGGCATCTCAAGGACAAGAAATTATTGTAGCTGTAGACCAATATCTGAGCTAAGCTAACAAATGCTATCACTGTAGCAAGATCCTAATGTTAAATGCTAATCAAATCCATTTGTTACACAAGTTGTTACAACAAGATTTGTGTGATCAGATTCACTTTAATAACTTAATTTTCTGAAATATTTGTACAAGACAACAAACCAGTTAGCAGTAGCTAAAGCTAGTGCTCCTGACTTACAGTTATACTCACTTCATACAAAATGTCCTCTCCTTATGGGCTGAGAGCCATCTCTGACAACACTCTTCTTCTATTAGTAATGATGAAAAGAAATATCTGGATCTCCTTTCCTGTTGTCACTCTCAACTGTAAAACACATGGACGGCCTCTCAGACAACCTAAAAGAGTCACTGTAGCACCCGATAGCGGTGCTGTTCCTCAGTAGAGGTGACAATTCCTGGTCCAGAAAGTAAAAGTTCTGTCCGGCAGCTGTTCTGACCAGTCACCAAATTAGCCAATTCAATGAGCAGAGTTTATTTGCCAGGTAAACTAGCCTGTTAATGAAAACACCTGTTCTAAATGTACAGGTAGATCCAAAAACATGGCGGACTTTTACTTTCTGGACCAGGAATTGCCACCTCTGGTACTCAGTATGACGGGAGCTAGAGTTTGAGTGCGGTAATGAAAATCTCTAGCCCCAATGTTTCAATAGGTTCATAAATGATTCCTTTCTCTGAAGGCAAAATTCACTTCTACTAATACTCCGGGGGACTTGGTTTGACAAAATTTGCACCTTCCTTCAATATGGTTTGCTTTCAGGCGACACTTTTCTCAAGCTAATCAACCTGGATATCATGCAGCAGGAGCCTTTCCTTCCGCTAGTACGTTTAATAAAATTAATTTATGGAGTAACAGTGTGGTTTTGCAAGGTTACTGTTATTACTTTGTTAAAATCAAATACCGTGTTCACAAGAATTGATCCAATATGAGCAGCAGGAGTAAGCTAACCAAAATGTTGAGCCATGATACTTCACTACTTCACTGGATAGTCTGCTTTCACACTGCAAGAGAACTGCACCGAGGCTCTCTTGCAAATGAACCAGATTTCAAGAGTTCACTAGTTTTTGGTCTGCACGGAGAGAGTCTTCACACTGCTCCATATGGACTGTACTATCTGTAGAAGTGGATTTGGGTCCCTTTAAGACAAAACAAACAGTTTTAATGCATTTTTACAAACCTGATTTAACAAAAATGGAACTTCTCAACATGGTCTAGAAGCTTGTTAATGAGCCAGTAAATTGAGTCAGGTCAGCGTAAGCAGGGAAACATTTGAATCCTGCACGGCAGAGGCAAGTGTCTGATAAGAAATGTGAAGCAACTCCAGAGTGTGGACAGAAGTACTGCTGTAGGATGTACGAGAGGTGTACGTTTTGAATTCTAATTTAAACTTAAATTGAAATTTTACAGCACAGTCTCTGCTCTGCATTTTGTCAAAAGCACGGAGTAACTCAGGAATTCAAGATATGTCAGCACATGCTTCCATAGCGAGCAGTTCCTTTGATTTTTATCAGAAGATTTATGCAATTTCATGTACTGTGTGGTGCCAAATGTTGAAAAATTCAGTATGCACCAGTGCTAGAGCATGTAAATGGAAGTTTACTTAATCTCAGAGCTAATGGCTGCATGAGAGGCAAGACAGGCTGTGGCTGTACACTTAATGAAAAACCTGCAATGCTTTGTGCTCTAGTAATGGGAGGAGATTATCTCGCCATGCAGAGAAACTAGCTGAATGTTCCTCCACAAATTGCTCACAAACACAGCATCCTTCTCAAACATCTTCTGCTCACTTATTCTGGAAGCTTTTTAACCCTTGTGAGTGACGGATGGGTTCATATTGCTGACATGGAGGCTTGGGTGGTGTGACAATCACATTTTCTTTTAAAATGCATGAATTTAACTTCTAATCTAATTCCTTTTTCAAGCATTCCCCTATTTGACAGTGAGGTGTCAGTAAGTATATTGAGTTCACGCCCCTCCATTAATACAATTGTTACCACGCCTGGCTGATGCTGTTCAGATCTCACTTTTCTTCTTTTCTTTGTTTTCGGTTCTTTGACTGTCTTACCTTACAGTCTATGTGACAACGCTGAACATCCATCTGGCAGGCTACCTTGTGTTTACCCCTCAGAAAAAATCAATAACACAGTGCCATTACCCGGACTTCATTCTTCAAGCACGATTGATTGGGTTTCCTCCTCAGAGCTGGCCTGGACGTGGCAAACCAGACAAATCCACAACACTGTGGATGGAGGACAGTGGGACGGAGTCGGAGCCTGTCGAATGAAAATATTACCTCTCACCTCATTGTTGAGCTTCATCTGTGGCAACTTCACTTTCATTCAGAAAATGTTGAGTGAAAAAAGAAAAAAGAAAAAAGGAAAAAAAAAAAAAAAAAAAAAAAGAAAATGTTGAGTGCTTTTTGAGGTGATTTCAAAGCAAATTCTTGCAGTTTTCGGATTACTTTTAAACTTAGAGAATGAGAGATAAACTTTATGTATTTTTGACTGTTGTGTGGATGATGGTTTTTTTTTTTTTTTAAATGTAAATCATGATATTTTGATCATTCAAAACTGTGCAGAGAATATTTGCATTTGTCCATAAATCTCTGCACTACTTAACAGAACTATATGCTTCGATGAACAGCTATTAAACTCCTGAAGGGAAAACACTAAGCACTAACTGAACATTATTTATACAAATCTGTAAACATCTTGTCTCTTACAACAGCATTGAGTTTTAATTGGTTTTGCTTTGTGTGTGTGTGTGTGTGTATCATTTAATCTTTTTCTTCCTTTTTTGTGTGTGAAATGATAATCAACACTCGATTCAGACATGATCTTTTTGAATGAGAGTTGAGTGGCCAAAGATCAATTTGTTTACTGCCAAACATATAACAAGTCAAGCACTTGTTTTAATGGGAGCATAGGTAGAATTTAACAGAAATGACAGGGTTTGAAACTAGAGGCATAACAACAGGGTATCTGTTAGACACAAAAAAAATAAAATAAAGGAATTTTTAAAAATACATGAACAAAAGCAAAAAAATAAGTCAGAAAGTCAGCAGTCTGAGATGATTGTCAAGTTGGTACTTTTTGTGCACTTCCAATGATACACTGGAGAAAGCTGCAAAACAAAAGTGGTGTTTTTTTATTAGTTATTTGCTTTTTTAATTTTACAAAAGTACCTAAAATGTATTTTAATATTATCTGTTGTATATATTTTATTGACAGAAATTCATTGAAAACGAGAAACACTAAGATTGCGGACCTCTGCTGAGTCACTGTACATTCATATTTACCAATAATTGTGAACATTATTGTTAAGTAGAAAAGCTAAATTATTTATATTTCCCCAATATTTAATAATCTTGAATCGAGGACAATTTCTGAATTACCCCCAAAAAATCTAATCCTCACTGATTTCCTGAAAATTGAATCAAAATCCATCCTCAACCTTTTTTAGTTGTGTTTCAACCAGAAAGACAGACAAACCAACCTCTGCCTTGGCAAAGGTAACAATTACATTGTAATATTTCAAAAATTTTTACACACACAAGTAGAGTATTTCACTATTTGTGCTTTTAAAGTTGCAATTTATCAACAATAAGATAAAAAAAACAGCAAACTGAAAGCAGCATTCAGGCTTCACAGCAATCTGAATGTTATAGACCTGATCACGTTGATTAGTCCGTAAAATTGACGCATTTCGTTTTTCTCCCACCACAACATTGCTTTTTTTGTACAAAACATGATTGCATCATTTTCACGTGGAACAAATGTCACCTTTGCTCCTTGGTTGGGATTTAAAATAATGGATGCAAGATTTTCTCTACTTCTTTTTAGGGGTTTAGCAGACTAGACGTGTGTCATCAATTCAGTATGAACCAGGTCACGTTTACTCATACATCTACATGTTTAAAATTAGAAACACCCAAATCAAGTTAATCACATCTGCATTTACTAATGCAGAGGAGCAGAGGGATGAATTTGCAAGGATATAGAAAATTTCAAAGTGACTGACTGAACATCTGATAGCCGTACGGACAAAGCTGGCAGCAGTAAAGGGTCTGTGAAAACAAAAAAAGAACTTTCAAAGCAATATATATGTATAATATATATATATATATATATATATATATATATATATATATATATATATATATATATATATATATATATATATATATATATATATATATATATGTGTGTGTGTGTGTATGCAGTATATATGTGTGTGTATGCAGTATATATGTATATATATTGCATGCAGCTCCAAATTCAAACCCATGCCATTTCACCTGGTAAATGCATTATCGTCTACTTTATGACCCTTGAGACTGTGCTACTTTTTTGCAGTTATATTCCTGCATGCACGCACGCACGCACGCACACACACACACACACACACACACACACACACACACCAAACAGGATCTCATATGCCAGTTTACAAATCAGTAGCTTTCAGATATTGACAATGTCATGAACCCTTGTGTGAAGTATTTTCCTGGTATATTACTGTCATGATGAAGGGAGAAAATATTGTTCTCCTCTTATTTATCTAGCCACTCACAAGGACACATAAATTCATTGCAAATTGTTGATGACCGAAACATGCCGTAAGAGCCAACTTGGAAGAGCTAAGTGTCTCTTTTGAAGTCTAGCAACCTGAAGAACATCTGAGAGTTTTGGAGGTGATCAGGTCAACTGTGAGCACTCTTGCTGTCGAATAATTGCTGCTTTACATGGAGCCAGAACTCACCACTAACGCAGGTGTTTTTCTTTCTTTTCTCTTTTTTTGTAATTTTCTGTAAAGAGATAAGAGGCTCAGTAGCAAACATATTACACTGAATCCCATCTTTTGACCCATGATAAGAAACAGAGGTGTCCTTTAGACTCATTTTAGCATCCATTCCAAACCACTTGATACCTGTGGCCAACGTCTAAAGCAGCTATAAATAGGTCGCCTGGCATGGGATGACTGAGTATTCATCCCTTTCTTTATAAACCATTTATCCCACATGTTCTTTTTGCAAATGAATGAATGTAATGGTCTAATGGTCTGTTATCTCAATATTGATGAGCCAATGCTGCAGTAATGGGAATCCCAAAGTTAATGTATGTGTTTACAAATGGATGAGCACATGACACCCCCACCAACCCTCTAATCCACTGGGATGATCATTAATTTAATTGACTGCTGTTGTTGTTAATTACGGTTACTTTTTAAAACAGACAATATGATTGAACAGAGTATTGTTTGTTTATTTCTTTCCTCTGACGTCAGCTCAGACAAGCTTCTCTTGAACATGTTGAAGAATTGAAGCACAGTAAAGAGAATTTTATCTGTCTTTAGCAATGTTTAGATGCAAACACTGGCAAGAAGGATTAGGTATCAGGGTTGGTGCTTCACAATGGCAGTGCTTAGATTTTTCATGCTACGTCTGTACGTTCTACATACTTGTGTCCATCAGACAAGTTGTATTATTTCAACATCCTAAGCAACAATATGTGGATACACAATATATCAGGGCTACATAATTTAGTCCTGCAGGGTTTCAGTGTTTCCCTGCTCCAACACACCTGACTCAAATTAAATGACTCCAAATCCCTTTGAGTTTCTTCACAGTGATTCTTATGTTTATGTCAGGTGTGTTGGAGCAGGAGTACATTGAAAGCCTGCAGGACTGCAATCTCTTAGTTTGATTTTATTTTTTTGGTTTTATTTAGTATTTTATTTATTTGATGTTATTGTTTTAATTTCTGATTCCTTGTACGATCAGTTGTTTTATTGTGTTATTTATTTCTTTTAACTGTTGTATTCTCTTTTTGTTTTTAGCTGATTGTGTAGTGCACTTTCTTTAAACTTTGGTTGTTTTAAAGGGCTTTTACAAAAAGTTGAGTTGAGTTGAATTAAGTAGCCTCTGATATATTTTCTGCTTCCTCCATGATTTGAGCAGAGCATCGAGCATGTGGGCTGGCTGATACACAGCTTAAATGATGTACAGACTCTGCTCTCCTGACCACCAGAGATACATAGTGGTGGTTTAACGCTGTGAACTCACTGACTTTTTACTCCACTTGGAAATTTCACATCAACTCTGTAAGATATGATATGAATTGAAACTTCAGTCAACCTACCGCTGGCTGATCCTACAGTGAAGTCATCCACTGGTATATGGCATTGAAATTGATCCGAGGGGTCCACATATTGATCTAATTACATCTTTAACACATTCTTACACCTTTAATAGACCCCTAATATGATCCTCCAAGGACACTGGGGAACACATTTATCTTAATGAATGACTACGTGGTGGTGTGGTGGTTTGCTGTGCTCTCCCACAGCAGAAGGTCCCTGGTTTAAATCTCTGCTGGGATCTTTCTGTGTGGCGTTTGCATGTTCTTACTGGGTTATACGGCTTTTCATTATGGTTCAGAAATAAACATGTTAGGTTAATGGGTGGTTTTGAATAGACGCTGCTTGTAAATGTTTAAGTGTGTATGGCTGTTTGTCTGTGACGAAGTGGCAACTTTTTCAGGATATGCACAGCCTCTTACTGAGGAGGATAAAGTGGATACTAAAAAAAAATGTTTGAATGGAAAGGCTATAAGAGAGAAAACATTAAAAAGGGCCAATGAAATGTGATGTAGATGTCTTTTAATCTGCAACAGATCATCTTAGATAAATTTGCTTTAAAACCCATTTTAGAACATGTACTTAATATGAGCTGTGGAGGGGCCACAGTCATGGTGGAGATGTGTAATTCTGTAAATGAGTGACTGGTAAAACTAGTAAGTAAGTAACAGTAAGACACTGCAGGCCCTTGTCAGCCTTGATAGAAGTAAATGTATTGATCAGTGATGGATGTTTCTCAATCTGACGTCAGCTTGCAGCCTTTGCTGGCTTGACTGTACTAAGGCATCCCAGTCAGGAACAGTTGTGGGTTTGATTGAATGTTTGTCTCTTAGTGTAGATTATGTGATAAACTAGCAACACCTTCAGCCCCCTTATAATTAAACAACAAAAAGAAGAAAAAAAAAAGAAAGTTTCTGTTGTCAAGATAACAAGATAAATGATCCTGTAATCATGAGAAAATTGTGTTAACATGCAATCATGGCTTCCATGTTTCTCAGTAATTTCCTAATAATAAATATATCATATGTTACGAACTGATGTAAATTCCTGCTAGAACTATGAACAAATAAACAGGAATCCAAATGAAGCTAACAAAAACCAAGAGTGGTCATGTCCACAATTATCACAATTATTTGTATTTAAGTTGTTCTCTTAACAACAAGCATTATTTATTCTGTGATCTTGGGATCATGAAACTTGGTTACAAGAGAAGTTCTTTTTCTTGTTTTGTTTTCCTCAGATAACCACCAAACATAACTTGTGAAAAGCAACAGCTTTATCTTGTAAAGTTCACAAGTGGATCAGGGTGAGCTTGAAAATGTTAAGTGGTCTGTGGGTCCGTGCCAAATTTAATTGTGTATTGTGACAGCTGTGAAGACATGCATGTGTTAGGCTGAGAACATGCTTCCTTTTTATCCTGTAGCCAACGTTGTGAATGTAATCGTTCACTTACTGCTTGTGTATTAAGCTTGTTATGTGAAGCTTTCCACTGGAGCACACGAGAAAACTCAAATTAAATAGAGTTGCTGAATTTGTAGAGTGTAAACAAAATGATAAATATCATAATAATTGGGAAAATTAGCATTAAGATCATGGTAAAACCAAAAACATTAAAAAGAACAACTGTAGTGGTATAGATGGTAAGTAATGCCCATAAAACAATCTACTACATTAACTCAAAGAAACAATCTTTTTACTTTTTTTTTTTACCTCAAGTTAGACATAAATAACAATGATGACCTGGCGACCTGTCCAGGGTGTACCCCGCCTCTCGCCTGATCATTTCTGAGATAGGCTCCAGCTTCCCCGCCACCCTGAACTGGAATAAGCGGGATACAAAATGAATTAATGAAAAATGTTACAATTTTTTTCAAGAGTGGCAGCTTTCAGCTTCTCTTAAGGCGATTTCAGACTCTGCAAGAACAGAAAGATTTGATCTTGAGGTGGTGAGAACAAAATATTGTCGTTTTGTACTCGCAGTTTGGTCCGGGCAGTTTCCGGTTTCTTCATCGGAAATCCAACTATAGGCTAGATATTGAAGAAAGTAGATGTGGTCTTAGCAACCTGACAACAAAGCTATGTGAAGTAATGCCGACATAAATTTTAAACTCTTTTGGTTTTATTCTCATTATTATTTTATAATGTAGGATCAAAATGTTTGAGCATCATCAAATTTATTGTACTCTCATTAAAACTAGTGAATGTCATCATGTATTTTGTGTTTGTGTGTGTGTGTGTGTATGTGTGTTTGGAAACCTCAAACGGAACAGCAGGCTGCAACACATCCTACATAAACCCTCTGGTAGTGCTCTGTCTTTGATTCATTTAGTTAGTGTAGCAGGTGGTAGCTGCTGCTATGAAGGCTGCTACAGTTGGACACAAGCAGACAAACACAGTCATACACAGATAAGCTTGTGTTGTGTTGTCTACGTGTGTTGGGCACGTAGGAATAGCAAATACGAAGTAGCCTCGCTGTGTGATTTCATAGCTAGCAGTTTTTCTTCAGCTCAGTCAACATGACGGATTTAATTTCCCCTCTCTGTCCTTCAGTTAATCTTTTTTTTTTTTCTTTACCCCGGAGCAATACAGTATTTCTTATTGTGCCGTCAGTGTTTTCACATCCACTCTCCCCCCTCACCCATTGTGCATTGTGTCTGGCTTTCAGAGTGTTTGTCTATGTTGGTGTCGCTCTGCGTTTGTCTTCTCTACATTAAGCTATTCTGTCTTCTCATCTTTTCCTCTTTCTTGCTCTGCTTGACTGTCTGTGTCTTTCTTGCACTCTCTTTGCACCTCCCATACGCACCTCTTCCACCACTAAAACACACACACCCTCACCTACCCCCCCCCCCCCCCCCCCTTCTCCTCCCTCTTCTTGTTTTCTGGCTTCTCTTAAATGTCCTTACTGGTGAGAAAGTGAGTGACAGTGCTGTATGCACAGCCTGAAGACAACTGATGGGGATTTTAACAGGATACGTCACAACTACAGGGAAAGGGGAAGAGGGAGGGACAGAGGAGAGAAGAAGAGGAGAGCGAACGATGAACAGAGACAGGGAGGGAAAGAGGGAGGGAGAGTACGGAGGGATATATTGACTCAAAGCTGGTCTACATGCTCCACAGAGTGTGAGAGACAGAGGACGAGAAAGCAAGGCAAGATGGAGTGCTGGCACAGATGAAGACTGTCCCTGGGTAGGCTTTTGTGCGTCTATATTTGTGCATGCATGTGTGAATGTCTGTAAGTGTGAGTACACATGTGCTTGCTTGTCTTTAAGCGGTGAGAATTGATTTTAGTAAGTTTTGCAGGCAACATGCAAATGTCCATGTGGACCGGAGCAGTGGATATGGATGTCATTACATAACAGTGCTTGAATGAGTGCTGAAGATGGGGAGAGGCTATTTGGGGGCTTTATCTTCATTCAGTCTTAAGACATGTGTCTGAATTGTAACTAAGTATGGTGGAGAGGGTGAGTCATGTTCATAGAAATGCAAGTTTTCAACTGTGCGTGTGAAAGAGACGGTATGTTTTATTTAGCACCAGAAAAGATTTGCAGCAATACTTCATGAATTTTCCATTGCTGATTTGGTCTTCTTGGAGAACTTAAAGTGTAGAATGCAGGGAAAAAGGATATAGTTTATGGAAAAAGACACATTGTGCAGGTTTAGGACTGTTGTCAGCTGTGAATGAAAACTCCACCTTAACTAGAGTTAAAATGGCAAAGCAAGAAATTCATGTTCTTACTGAATCATTTTCAAGATAAATAATACAGGGAGTCATTTTTCAAAACAAACTACAATTCTTCTGTTTTTATCATTTCTGGTGTCATAAATTATCTCGAAGAAGGTATAAGTGATGGTTGAACATCAAAAGAAGCGATATGACCATGTGAGCTTGAACTGACTGCATACATAACATACAGGTGGGACGTTACGACT
Source organism: Telmatherina bonti (assembly GCF_933228915.1). Classification (NCBI taxonomy): domain Eukaryota; kingdom Metazoa; phylum Chordata; class Actinopteri; order Atheriniformes; family Telmatherinidae; genus Telmatherina; species Telmatherina bonti. The sequence goes on from NC_136621.1 coordinate 32,967,235, forward strand.
TAGAACTGCATCCTGATGCTAAAGAACCATCGCCAATGTAAAATCAACCAGAATCAAACTCTTGGTTCGAGGTTATGCAGCATTAAGACCAGCAAATGTCTGTATTTACAAACAGGAGCTCAACTCAAGGACTTTCACGCAGAAGTAGGATGATTAAATCCTTATTATTAACTGTTCTTTAGATTATCATTACTTCCATTTTCTGCTTCTGTTTGGTCAGGTTTCAGGACTAAAATAACTTGTTATGGTTGAGGAAAACAAACTTAATCAGAAGAACGAGATTTGTAATAATGCCCATTAAGTGCATGTTTTCTGTGCAACCTTTCTATAAAAGTGATGGCGCGTCCTCGTGACCTACTGGAAGGACCAACGACCTTGTAACCATGACACCAGAGAAGAAGTTTCCTATGAAACGAAAACCCGTAATACAGCTTGTTCACATGCATATTAATTGATCTAATGGCAATTAGTTCAGATTTTTCAACTGAAAGTTTTCACAGAGGCAATCGTCTCTGCTAATCTAATGTCGACCTATCACAAACTGAAGCAGTAAACAATTTATTATAGTCACAAAAAGGAAAACATCACATTAAAAAAAAAAAGCTGGGTGGACTTTAAGAACCAGAAGTCACAGGTTGCCACCATTTATCAGACATGTGACTGTATGGCTGCTACCTGGGTCAGGTCTACCGTGCAAAAGAGATTTTCTGATCGCACTGGAACTTCCTGGTTAAATAAAGGTAAATAAATGAATTAAAAATAAACATATGTAACAGCACGTGACGGGATGAAATGTGGCGTGAATCCCCAAAAAAGACTTGCTTTGGTTGGACCATGCATGCTGGTGATGGCTTGTTCATTAGCAGGACCTGGATTTTTCTTCATAAAAAAGAACAAACCAGTTTTTTAGAATCACACTATTTTTATCTGGTATCGTTTAATCTGGGACAGCGCAGAAAACAAAGAAAACCACACCAGTTTGAAGTGGTTTTCTTTCATTTTTTTTTCTTTCTGTCACCAATATAATCAGACAAGCTTATGAAATCGCACACTAATCTGGAGGTGCATATGAGAGAAAATGTCTTTTTTTTCTTTCATCTCTGCAAGACAAATGGGAAGGTTTGAAAAGGGATGAAATTTGGCAATAGTTCTTTGGCTTCGTTTAGTGACAAATATGTAAAGGGCTGCAAAAGTATTAGCAGTATTATGTAAAAACGGCTCGGGGGGGGGGGGTTTGCAGATGAGAGAAAAGCAAGTGAAAAAGAAGAAAATGGGATTAGAGGGAAGTGCAGATGCACAAATGACATCACTTGTTCATAATTTACAGCATTGCATTTGAATATTCACTCAGAGAGCGGACTTGGGGTGCTGACACATTGTGTGAGTCACACTTGAAGTGCCAAAGGTTCTGGCGAATTCTATTTTGGCTTTTGAGAAGTGAGGATTGAATCAGCTGCTAAAGAAAAAAAAAAGGAACGCAGCTTGTTTGAAGTTGTCTCCAGGACGTTTCAGAGGTGTGCTGAAATTCGGAATATCGCCCTGGAGATGAATCGTCCAAAGTGACAGAAACCAGCAAACTCGCGGGAACTTGATGACGTGTGTGTGTGTGTGTGTGTGTGTGTGTGTGTGTGTGTGTGTGTGTGTGTGTGTGTATGTGTGTGTGTGTGTGTGTGTGTTTATTTGCTTTCGTCTTCCTCACATGATTTATTTCTTCATCTCTTCCTCATCCTCCAGCCCCATTTGACAGTCCAGATGAGTGTCTCCAAGCCCCCACCACCCCCCTCTGCCTCCCACCTGGCCATCCCCCCTTCCTCCACCTCCACCCCTTCCTCATCCGCCTCCTCCCCCTCGGCAACGCCCCACTCCGCCGCTCCTCCCCCGCCTTCTCCAGTCAAGATCTCTATGCAGGAGCACTTTGCCATTAACGTGTGCCCGGGGCCCATTCTCCCCATCCCACAAATCTCAGACTTCTTCCCACGTTTCCACGACTACCCCTGCACACCCCCGCCCCCCAGGGAGAAGAAGATCCTGAAGGAAGAGACTTTCAATGGGGAGACGGGTGGAGGATACAAGGATGGGGAGAGACGAGGGGAGAACGACGGAGACAGGGAGGAGGTGATCGACTCGGATGATGATGACAGTGAGTTCTGGGGAGGGAGGGAAAAGTTTTGCGGGGGGGGGGGGGGGGGGAGTTGTGTGTGTTCATTCATGTGACGATTATGAAGCAATTAAGCAGAAACACAACACTGCAAATCCTGCAACTTTTTTGGAGGAGTGTCATCAAATTTAGCTCAGTTTCAGTTTTTTTTTTTCCCAGAAAGCACAGCACGTGTTTGCAGAGCAGTTGCGGAGTCAAGCATTTTCCAGCACTGTTTGTCACTCTGGCTTTGTGTGACAGAGCGGCTCAGATGATTTATTACACAATGTTGCAATAGTGGGACTCCAGTTTCTGCTCATTCCAAAACAGTAATCAGACAAGACAGATCAATTCATACGGGGCAGCATCATGTTTTTAAGAGCCCATCTGCTACAAACATGACTCAGGGCTTTTCAGTATGTCTGAGTTTGACTGAATGCGTCTGTGCCTCTTAGTGACAGTAATTGCTGTGATTGTGTTGCTTTTTTTTTTTTTCATTGTCAGCCTACCTGGGAACGCTGGAGTTCACCCTGCTCTTTGATCAGGAGAACAACTGCCTTCATTGTACTATTCAAAAGGCGAAGGTACACACAACGCTTAATATGCTCTCTATATAAACACACCATCTGCATTTGTTGTATAATCATCCTTGAAAGCCCATTGAAAAAAAAAATTCTTTCAGATTTGCACAAGACATCACATCTATGTCACTGAATGCTTTTTGCAGAAATATGTCCCCATCTTGCAATGCATCAGCTTGTCAGTTCAAAACAAAATCGTGGTGCGGTAAATTGCTGGATAATGCCTATTGTGCAAGGACACAAGCCTTCCAGTACACATTTCCTTCTATGATTTTAATTATGTAAATCTCACTGAAGAGTTCCTCTGAGGACAGCACAGAATGGAAAAAAAAAAAAAAAAAGAAGTCGAACAGGGTGGAAAACACAGTCGGGGAACGAAAGACCCCAAAGCCAAACAGAGAATTAACTACAGTAGAAGTGGTCTGTCATATTCGCTGTCTTTTTCTGACCCTGTCAGTTGTGTGAAATGGTTTAAAGGCACAATGATGTCACCTCTGACAGTACACTATGTGTGTGTTTGTGTATCTGCTCGTGTCCTCAGGGTCTGAAAGCCATGGACTCCAACGGGCTGGCCGATCCATACGTCAAGCTCCATCTTCTCCCCGGGGCTAGCAAGGTCACTGCGCCAACCTTACCTCAATGGCAATTAGTGTAACATGTTTCCACATTGGGCTGCCCCACACACACCTACACACACACCTACACTTACATGTAGGGCTGATAGAGTCATGAAATTTAAGTGACTTTTTTATTCTGACTCAAATAACTGGTTTTTTTTTTTGTTTTGTTTTGGGTTTTTTTTTTGTCAACTTGACACATAATTGAACAAAAAAAACAGAGAAGACAAACAAACAGGTCATTTTCTCAGTTGTTTACTTTTTGTAAATAAAAATCTCCCTTGTTGAATCTTCTTTACCTGACACGGTGAAAAGGTCATGGCGCTCTTTGCAAAAACAAGGCAGCGGACTAATTTAGTGTGTCTTTTCAAGCCGTTGAGCATTTCACTAGGCCGCTGCTTTAATGTGGCCCGTCTCGTCCTCCCACTTTTATCGAGCACAAACACGTTCTGGTCGGCTGCACCACTCTTGTCTCGTTTTCAGCTGAAGCGGTGGGGAAGATAAGGCTTGCCACAGTAGCAGCGACAACATACACATACACATTGGCAGAGAGCTGCGGCACAACACAACCTGTTGTCGGCCATTTCTGCTCTAAGGTTGGTACGAAATGGGGTTACGAAAGGTGCAGGAGGAGAAAGCACCGAGTCAAGTTAGGTTGAGCTGGGGCACATGTCGGAAGTCCGAAAGGCTAACAGTGACAAAGTTTTGTGGATTTGGGATTTTTGACCTCCAGCGTTCCTCTGTCCGTCTTCCCTCCCACTGTTATCAGTCTCTTGTCCCCACTTTTCACCCAGATCTCTTGTCTCTATCTGCCTGTGCCCCTCTTTGACCTTGAAATACCACCAGTGTGCAGAAAGAGAGAGAGAGAGAGAATGGGGGAGACAACCGAGAGGGAGGGGAGAGCTGGAGAGGGAGACAGATGAGGAGAGGACAGCAGCAGGTGGTTGTCATGGAAACAAGGAGGATTGTTACACGGCTCACGTCAACAGGCGAGTGTTGATGTTGGGGGGGGGGGGGGGGGGGGGGGGGGGGGGGGGGGGGGGGGGGGGGGTGGGGGGGGGGGGGGGGGGGGGGGTGGGGGGGGGGGGGGGGGGAGGAATGAAGGGTGGGAAAGGTGGTGTTGGTGGTTAGGGGGAGCGCAGAGAAAGCGTCAATGAGTAGGTAAGTGCCCATAAACCACTGTTTGCTAAATACCCACCAGACGGAGGGGATGGGGGGGGTTGTAGTACGTCACTTGAAAAGTGGGAGCGTGCTGAAGTGAGGATGACGGACGCGCACTCTCACATAAACTCTCGTCCACTCCATGTGGGCACTTTGTGATGACTAATCCAGCACAAAAGCACTCAAGAAAATTTCAGCCACATCTCCTCCGTCCAGCAGATTTTCCTTCTCCGTCTCCCAGCACTTCCACGCAGCACGCTCTTTAATCAAGACACAATCAAGCATGCCGACGTGCAACGTACACACTGCAACACACTGCAACACATGACCTTGTGTGTGTGCATACACATGTTAAGGATTTAGTCACAGCCGTGGAGAGAAGCTCCCTCCTCCCTCCGTTTCGCTCGCTGCCTCCCTTCTTCTCACACACAAACATGCGATGACACAGTGGTTCTTGGCGCCCCAACGGTCACTGGTATTTTCATGTACTCATTCCAAGCTGAGATGCATGGACAATTTGCTCACAGCCAGGCTCTGTTCATCACAGCTCTGGGAAGGAGGGACTGAGTAAGGGGGGGGGAGTGTGAGATAAGAAAAAAAAAAATCATGCGGACAGATGGAGAGTTTGAGATAAAACATTTAGAAACAGATGCAAAACCACCCGTTGAGAGGGAGCAGTAAGTGACAGAGGGCAGGGAGAGGGAACTGGTGCTATGAATATTTTTAGGTGGAGCAGGTGATGAGATGTGAGTTCAGAAATTCAACCCAACTCACCTAAAAAAGAAGTGAAGATTTTTTTTCTTTTTTTGGGGGGGGGCAATTATTGAGTTTGCACACATGCATTGTGCTCTACACATGTGCAAGTGGTGACATCCCCCGCCCCCCCAAAGCATTAATTGATCAGTCGATGTTTTGCTTTGTTGCTGGAGCAAGCTCTGAGGGGGCTGGTTTTCAACTGGTGAGCAAAGAAGTTTCCAGCAGGAAAAAAAAAAAAGAAAAAAAGAGCTGCGATGGGGACGGAGATCAAAGAATAGCAAAGAAAAAGGAAACGCGGCGCTGACAGAACAATGGGATGTGATGACAAAAAACAGACTGAGGGGGTTGCAGGAAGGGTTCAGCATCTGGTCCTGAGGCATTGTTGTAGGGAGCTGACAGTGGCAGAGAAGAAAAAACAATGGAGATGGGGCACTCGGCTTCAAAGCCTGAAACACAAGCTGGAGTCACATTAAGACAGGAGGGTTCATACTTCACTGGTGGACAATTCAGTATACTGTTCTGCCCAGCTGCATAATTACCAGCCAAACAGTTAGAATAGAATAGAATAGAATAGAATAGAAAATGTAATCAGACATAAAACGCATGTAAAACGAAAGTGAAAGTGGGGTTACACAATCTGTCGATGCCTGTTATCATTGCATTAATGAGTGGAGGAGATCTTTGTACATGCAGCCCCTGTGTTAGCATTTAAAGAAGTGAATTAATATGCATTTAGTGCTTTTATGCAAATCCACTGCTAAAAATATTAATTCCACTTCCAAAATACTAAAGAAGAAGGTGATGTTTTCTTTAAATATTTACATTTTACAAACCCTGAGTTTTTTGTTAGTTTAAGCATTTGATTCAGCTTTGTACATAGATTATTTAATCAGAATCTGTTTTAAAAATACTTTTTTCTATATGATTTAGCTTGAAAATGACTGTAAAAGCTTTGTTTATGGATGGTGGAGCTTCATTTGCTTGCCAGTGGGTATTTCCTCTTCTGGGGAGCTGTGAATTTTCCTGCTGATTGTACAGTTTAATTGGCTGCTGTGTTGCGTTGTATTCAATACCTGGTGCTTGTTTTGGAGGCTGTTCTGGTCTCGTAGCACTTGGTTATGATGTTGGGCAGGAGACAGTCGAGCAGGTGAGACGAGGCAACCATTACAGCCCCTCTCTTTCTGGCAGCAGATGGCAGCGATTTCCTGAGGGACAGAGATAAATGATGCTTCCCCCACTCTTTTTCATCTTCACCGTCCCCTTATTTCCCCACTCCTTTAACTGCACATTCATGAGCTTTTACTCTCTTTCTCTCATTACAACCTGACAATTCCTCACCCTTTAAATATTTCCCTTTTTTAAAAAAAAAAACACTTTTTTTCTGGCTTTCATGTCTTTCTTGCTTCCTTTCCCGCAGGCAAACAAGCTACGCACAAAAACCCTAAAGAACACTTTGAACCCAGTGTGGAATGAAACGCTGGTGTATCACGGCATCACAGGAGCCGACATGACCACCAAAACTCTCAGGTGGGTTCTCAGCTCTGCATTTCTCTCTGGCCGAGCAATTAGCACCATTCCTCCAGACAGCCAAATGAGTGCTTCATTACATAGGAGATGAGGAGTCATACTTCTAACCCCAGCAGCGCTCTGTGCTTCCCATTGGGCTTTTTCCGCATACTGTAATTCATTATCACAAGCAGGCAACTCCACCAACTGCTCCACTTGCTGCTACTGCAGTAGCTGCTCAGGTGTTAGTTGTGCAGCGAGGCTCCGCCCCCTCCTTCCCACAGTGCTCTCCATGCGGACTGATTGAGGTCAAATGTAGCCATCTTGGCCCAAAAACTCTGACGTGCTCGTGTCATCCGTGCATGGCCATGTTGACTCAGAGACAGAGCTACATGTGTGTTTTGTCTTTGGACAGGCGCGCTGAGTGCAATCAGTGTCAGTTTACTTGGCGGATTCATAATAGGGCTGGATGTTTATCCCGAGGAAATGCGATGCCAAAAATATGCACACACACACATGTGTGTGTGCAGACACAAACGATATCATCGTTGCATGCAAATATAGGCAGTCAGGTGTGTACCTATCCTCTTGTGTGTGCATCAAGGGCAATCACTGGCAGGAAAGAACATGTGTGGCCCCTCCTCCTTATGTAGAGAAAATACGCACATACCACACACGTCCTTGAACCACACGTGTTCAGAAATAACATTCTCTGTCATCTCCCAAATGCATCGATATGAACTTGTGGAAAGACCCCCTTTTAAACTAGAGGAAACCCTTCTAACCTTTGCTCAAGGACACCATCCGGTCACAAGCCAGCATGGGAAGTCTGGGCTGCCAAAGTGAAGAAGAGAAGCTGGCGCGAAGCCAGTGTCATGCCAGAGATGAAGAGGCAGGAAGGTGGCTGCCAAGATAAACAAAAAAATCAGGAGGAAAAGTGCACATGATGCCGAGTGACAGACAAGAGGGCGTGGAGGAGGAAACGGGAGAAGCCAAGCCCGAGGAAGATGACAGAATGGGATGATGGAGAGAATCCAAGGGTCCATTGAAATAAAGAAAGACTGGCAGAAAGAGAGAGAGGGGGGTTGTTCATTTCATGAATGAAGTGATGAATGAGAAAATTCACTTAGTTGGGATAAAAGGGAGGCTGATGGGAGGATTTTACTCAAAGAGAAGCTGCAAATAGAAAGAGAAAAGAAGGACAGTGAGAACATGGTAGTTGGAGGGTTGAGATGGGATGAATAATGTGCTCTCTGACAACAGGGTGGGGGGGGGGGGGGGGGTTGGGGGGGGCATAGAAGAAGAAAGAAAGTGTGTTTGAGTTCACTCTGAATGTGTTCACCAGTATAATACTTCAGTCCGTTAAGCAATGTCGCCGTCATCACTCTTCAGAAAGAGGCAAGAGGAGGGCAAAAGTGAGAGGGATCCCCAGGGTGATGTTTACTCAGCGGGTCGAGTCTGGGTGCGTCTGGCCTTGCTGGTCCCGGCAGGGTGCAGGGGAGCGGGGTGATGTTGTACTCTTTGATCCCTGTGCTTTGTGCACAGATAAGCAGGACTCCGCTCAGCCTCCCCGAAGGCCCGAACAGGTTAGAGTTTATTGTAAAAATGGGCCATAGCTGTCAGATCCAGTATACCAGAGCTGTTTATCATCTCAGAACAAAGACTAGGCACAGCCAACTTTTTTTTCTTTTTTTTAATCCAAATATTTCTAACCTGGGATCATCAAGATTGAAAGTGTATTAAGAAAGTTAAACAAGGTTTTAACAGATTGGGATTGTTTTTATGTTCTGGATCGTTGATCATGGCCCGTATTTGTTTTGCTTGTGCTGTGTTGTATGGCCTTGACCAACTGTTGAAAACAAATGTCCGGCTCTGGCTCTTTACCAACCAGCTGCAAATTGTGTAAATGCCATTTGGTACTGAGCAGATTCTGTACAGCTGGCTAGCAAATCTGTTTCTGCAATCACAGCTTCCATTTGCAGACAGATATTATGCTATGAAAGTGGTGCGAGTTAATCAAAAGACTAAAATTGTGGGACGGTCAGGTAAGCAATGAGCTGAAACCAATAAAGCTTCATTATGGCATTGATGAGCAGCAGATTTGGGTGGTGTTTGTTAGCATGTTCATCATAATGACCCATTTGACAATGCCACCGTGAAACGAAGAGACTTTGGCCTTTCACAAATATCTGAATGCTATAATCCTTCATATTTCCATCCTGATTGGCAACAAAGGAGGTTTTTTAATGAAAAAAAAAAAAATTTGCTAATTTGCATAAATACAGGGCACATTCATCACTTTTCTATTCCTGCTGATATCAAAGGCAGGGTTGTGGGGATCTGGAGCCTATTCCTGAAACTATCAGAGGACCAGCAGAGGTGTAGTACTCTAGTAGTAGTAGTAGTACTCTTTTTTTTTTTTTTTTTATGTAAATGAAATAGATCAATTGCTCCTGATGTGGAATTATGCCGTTTCACTGTGAAGGCTCAAAAACAGTCTATTTTCTGTACTCTGCCTGAAACAGCATCATTTCTGATTTAGCAGCTCATTGATTGTTTTCAACAGCGTGTTCACCCCTTTAGTGTCCACACCTGTTTCAGTGTGTAACTTGTGTTTATCGGGCTACAAAAGTTCATAAAAAACCAAGTAGAAAATTACAGGAAGACTTTAGTTATGGACTTTTGGAAAAATGCATTAAAGTTATGCAATGACATTAATCAGATTAGAAGTAGTTTGTACTTCCATTTACCAGTCTGCATGGCTATGGCTTACACGTTTTCATGTTTGTGCACTGCAGCCCCCTCCTATGTTTTGCACAGGGGAACAAACACATCTATGACTGGGTAAGACTGAGCTGCACGGTTGCAGCCTGTTTTCAAGATGTTACATCAGGATGTGTACTGTAGAAATCAGCACTGACACAATTTTATCAGTTAATTAAAAAGAATAAAAATACATCTTCATATGAATGCATAAAAATAATATGTGTAGCGCTCTGGAAAGGCGGGGAATATTGTAATATAATATGGTTTTCTTGTACTTGTATGCAGTAAATGTTGGCTTGCTTGCAAGCTGTATTGTGTATGCATTTAATACCCATGTTCTCAAGCAAAGTAATAAGCTCTGTGACAAATTGTTCATGGTTTATGTGTCTGATTTGGAATATAAATATTCCTTAATCAAACAAGTGTTTTAAATCTGGAGCAGCGGTGGTGGAAATAACGACTAGAAGAAGTAATTACAGCACGTAAACACATTAAGCAGCTAACAAAAGAAAAATTACAGCTATAAATAGTATCAAATATAGGCTTTGATCATGTCTTTGAGCAGGTTTTTATGGTTTAGCGCGTCATCTCTCATCACGGTCAGTGATAAAATAGCTGGAACGCAGCCAAGACGGTTCACTGCATTAAAAATTTATTCTATTCAGCTCTTTGTATCACAGAAGAAATGCTGAAAAACAGTTGTATTATGTGCAAGTGGAGGGTGATGTGTGGGTTTGTGCATTTATTAATTAGTTTCATTAATCTGCCCTGAAGATGATTATATAAAACCATTAGGCAAAATACAAAGGGGGATGGTCATACAATGGCTGGGAGTAAAAAACCCTCAAAGTTCTGACAGCACAGTTTAATTTATATATATATATATAATCTATATTCAAAGAGTTTTAGCCTCAGTGTTCCTATTTTATCTCTAAGGGCCACTGAAGTTCCATTTTGCTATTAAGAATGAAGCAGATGAGTAAACCAGCAACTAATGTCTTCAATCCGGACTTCACGGCTGGCCTCATACCA